>NC_080187.1:227694327-228004154 GCF_030028045.1 Hippopotamus amphibius kiboko
TAAAGCGCCTAAGACATAACTGTTAGCCATGTTAGCCATTATTATTTGAAAAAGTATTTTTATATACTCAAGTGTGCCTTCTCAACTCATGGAATATGACAAAGCAAAAAAATCTCTTGTATCCTGTGGATGTTTGAATTTTTAATGTCTTGCTTTTTTATCAAACAGGTTAATATTTTTTGGAGGGTATGGATATTTACCTGAAGATAAAGTATTGGGAACTTTTGAATTTGATGAAACATCTTTTTGGGTAAGTGAAGTTTCATATTTCCATATGGCCTACTTAGTCTGTCACAATAATACATTTTGTTCGCTGTTAGCTTTGTTCATTTTGCTCTGTTAATAAACCAAAGGCTATATGACTTTACAAACATTATTTATAAAATAACTCAGATTCTTATTTATTTTCCATAGAATTCAAGTCATCCAAGAGGATGGAATGATCATGTACACATCTTAGACACTGAAACACTGACCTGGAGCCAGCCTATAACTGCTGTGAGTTCCTGAAGAATAACGAATCCTTGAGGCAAGGCTGCTTAGGGGAAGGGGAGTTGGCACGTGGTGTAAAATTGACAATTCACTATTCTCCAAGGAGTCTAAAATTCAAAAAAGTTTAATGAATGTACAGACTAGCCCAGCATCTACTGTCTAATAGCTGTTAACATGGTATTGTTTGTAATTAAATAAGTGACCTAGTGCTGGACTGGAATTTAAGTTACTCAAATATTAGATTTCTTTTTCCTCTGACACAGATGTCACATAATATGCTAGCTTTTATTTTAAAAGATAAAAGTAAAGCAAGCAAGCATTCTATTAACCAGCCCCTTCAGTAATGTATCTCAAAAATTCCCAGTTTTGGTAGTCAGCCTTCAGTACTGCTGTTTACTACAAGTTTGCACTTCAGTTTAAAGCTCAGATGTCTTGCACATTCTCATCCTGCGTCCAGAGAAGACTCTTTCTGGTATTTATAAAACATTCTCGTATTTATTTAACTGCTTTTATGACTTTACTAGGGTAAAGCACCTTCACCTCGTGCTGCCCATGCCTGTGCAACTGTTGGAAACAAAGGCTTTGTGTTTGGAGGAAGATACCGAGTAAGTATATAAAACAGTTTCAGTGATTTGCTTTTGAATTATTCAAAATGATAACTAGTTAATTATCCTTTTTTAGGATGCTAGAATGAATGATCTTCACTATCTTAATCTGGATACATGGGAGTGGAATGAACTGTAGGTATCATTTTAGATAATTATTTAGAAAAGTTTTTCAAAAAAATTTCAATGGATTTTTCCCTTTCTATTATTAGTATATAATGTCCTTGCTTACATTTTCTGTAACTATGAATTTAAGTAAACAAGATCATTAAATCCTTAAAGAAGGAATTTTTAAGTTTTCAGTTCCCATAACTGTGCCTGGCACATAGCATGTGCTCAGTGTTTACTGAGAAGAAAAGATCTAAAGATGATTCTTCCTTCAAAGAAAATAGTTCATTCTAAAGCATGTAGTTGTTAATACCAAGAAGCCTTTTTAAAGTCTCTTTTCAAAATTCCATATAAATTTTTAAAGAAAACTTCTTCAGCATTTCTCTGCATTACATACAGTTGCGGCTTTTAAACAAGATACTGTAACTCAGCTATTGTTTTCAGAATTCCGCAGGGCACGTGCCCAGTCGGCCGATCTTGGCACTCACTAACACCAGTTTCTTCAGATCATCTCTTTCTCTTTGGAGGATTTACCACGGATAAACAGCCACTAAGTAAGTACTTCAAAAATATTTAAAAATTATTACATATCACTCATAAATAATATATAAATAGCTGAAAAAAATCAGTATTCTAAATTTATCGGAGGGCTATAGGGTTGGTTAGAAGGTTTACTATTAACTTTGATCCTATACCATACCTGTAATTGTTTTCATATGACGCATCTATCAGTCCAATAAGATAATGACGTGGAGCCCTTTGCCCTGCTAAAGGGCTGTAACATGTAAAGGGCTTACTTGGTTAACTGCAGGAAAAAAAAAAAGGAAATATACTTTCTGTATCTACTCAAAATCCGATTTATTACCGTTCTTACTGAAGCCATGCTCCTTAAATATCAATGTCACATGGACAGAATAACATACTTCATAGCTCTTTTTCTTTGCTTCAATCAGGTGATGCCTGGACTTACTGCATCAGTAAGAATGAATGGTTACAGTTTAATCATCCCTATACTGAAAAACCAAGGTATGAACTATTTAAAAGGTTAATTCTTATGCTGAATGAATGAAGTCCATAGAGATGTACAGGAATGGTAATGACTGAGGAAATTCGACTGGCTGCATTCAGTTCATCATTCTTATTACAAAAACCCTAGCATTCACTAAGGTTTAACGTCGTACCTTTTGAAAGAAAAGAAAACCAGTGTTACCCTAGTCTCAGTGCTTTCTTTTCCATCATCTGTGTATGAAAAATAGGGCTGGATTTTGATTTTTGCTTCATCATAAAATTACTGACATCGTTAAAATTTATACTCAAGCTCCTTAGCCAAGTGAGTTGAACTGTTTCTAGGTCTGTCATCAAAAAAAGGAGAAACTGGAAAGGAGAGAATTTCAAAACCCTAAAGAATGTTTATGGGGGGGGGAGAGGGAATCAAGAACTTTCAGTCAGATTTGCAGTTGTGCTGTATAACAAAGATTAAGAAGTCAAATTGTCCAAAAAAGAGCCTATTAAAACACTGATAGTTGTTTTTCTTGTTAATCTGAAAAAGAATTGTTACAAATACAGCTGAAGAAAATGATGTAGTCAAAATTAGTGTTCCAAGCACATTTGGATTTGCATTTTTCCCCATGCCTCTAACCTAAGTACAGTCATGTCACTAAGACGTCATTTGGCACAAATATTCTCTCCATAGAGTTATCAGGCCTGAAGACACTTTGTTCACTCAGGCAGAGTCATTATCCCTCAGATGTTTTGTGTAAGGCCAACTGGCCCTGCCTGTGAAAAGAGGAAGAAGGAGAGGGCATATACCACTCATCTCCTGTAAGGCTTTTATTGCTAACAAAAACCTAGCGACCAGACCATTCAGTTCAAACTCCTCATTGCATAAATTAGGAATGGACCAGAGGGATAAAATGATAACATCCAGATAAAAGACATTGATTTTTCTAGCTTTTGCTACTTTTCCTTGAGATAATTGCGTCTCACCATTATGTTTTGGTCTGTGCTAAAGATCTTTCGTCTTTATTTCATCATCTATAATATAAATGATCAGTTTGGTATTTGGGGTGACTTCAAAAGTTTCTGTTTTAAATGCAGATTATGGCATACAGCTTGTGCCAGTGATGAAGGAGAAGTCATTGTGTTTGGTGGGTGTGCCAATAACCTTCTTGTCCATCACAGAGCTGTAAGTACACTACCCTTTATTAAAGGACACTTCATAATATTGCTGAAACTTTCTCGTGAAGTACTTTTAATGTATTATTCATGTCTATTTTTTTAGGCACACAGTAATGAAATACTTATATTTTCAGTTCAACCAAAATCTCTTGTAAGGTAAGTAACTTTTTACTCAGTACTTAAGTTGCTTCTTAAACAGTTCAGTGCTCTTGTAAAACAGGTTTATAGATAATTTAAGGGCAGTAACGGGCCTTCATCGATAAAACTATCCAGTTCCTATGAAAATCTTTAAAGTGCTTTTTCTTTTTTGGTAGTTCTTCAAGTGAGTGTACTTCTAAACAGTAAAATGAAATCATTTTTCTCTTTCTTTGTCCACTTTCAGGCTAAGCTTAGAAGCAGTCATTTGCTTTAAAGAAATGTTAGCCAACTCGTGGAACTGCCTTCCAAAACACTTACTTCACAGTGTTAATCAGAGGTTTGGTAGTAACAACACTTCTGGATCTTAAGGCTTCATAGACAATGCCTCTGACCACTTGCATGGACAGCAATTCTGTAAACATCAGAGTGACATCGTGTGCATAATTAGATGCATTGTTGTAGCTTGCAGCTTTTTAGCTTTAGTGTGCATGTGAATGGCCTAGAGAACCTATTTTTGTGTCTAAAGTTTACAATAAATGTATTTAACACCAGTAACTGTCTTCTATTAAAACAAACGTAAGTTAATACTTGGGCTTTTTACCCCAGGGAAAGGTTATTATATAATTTACTATTTGGTAACATCAGGATATATATCTATAGAAACATTATACTAATTATTCTTACCACTATCAAAATGGTGAAGTTATTTTTAAAGACATTAATATTGTAGACTTTTTTTAATGGCATGAGTAGTCTATTATGTTGTGTTTACAACACTAGGCTACATAAAGGGTTTTTTTGTTTGTTTTTAAACAATAATTTCAAAAGGAAAAATATTCTTGACAGGACTAAGCCGGTAAAAGAAACCTTGGAAGGACCAACAGCTGTTCAGTACCTTAACCTTAATGCTTTGGTGTAGGGGCTGGGGCAAGTGCTCATGTTGACTCTAGGCAGCTGTTGTCTAATTATTTTTAAAGTAACAGCTCATGAAGAATGGAAATAATGTATAACTTTATTCTCCATTCTGTTAGGAGACAGAAGAAGAAAGCTGGGTCAGGAGTCTTTAGTGGTAAGCCTGAAACTGCACTTATGATATTATAGGTTAAGATACTCTGTAACATGCTACTGATAATTACTAGAGGTGAAAAATCAAATGCTACAGAGCTGAATGAGATTACAAAGAAGAAATTAAGATGAAAAGTAAAGGTGTATAAATGTGTCGAAATTATCAACACCAATTTTTTCTAGGTGTTATTAAGTAAGTCATGGAAATGATTTGTATTTAAAATCTGATCTAATGCGAGTAAAGGGAGAAGAAAGTCTACTCTTTCAATACTTTTTGGGTTTTTCAACACTTAATCTTAAATGTTTAACCACCCCCAACCCCCACCAGGAAAAAAAAAACTTGTGACTGGCCTGTAGTAGATCTATTAGACGTTATATACAATAGATTACCAAGTCAATAGTCTTAAGCAGTTGAGCCACTTAACTATTCCATTTCTTTACAACATGAAATGAATACTTAGTATTAACCTCCCAAATTTCAAGAAAATGTAGGAGGATAACTACAGATGTATACAATTAGCCATTTAGCTGTCCACAAATATTTTAGGAAATCCTCTCATAGACAGTGTTTCCTCTCTATAAAACTGGAAAAAAAAAAAACAAGAATAAGTCCTTTTGGTGAATACAACAAGGCAATGTTTAGTTCATTTTTAAATGTGGAAGTCTTGTTACATGATGTTTCCATCTCTGAACTTCCAAAAGGCTATAAAATTGACTCTTCTCAAATATTTTAGGATTTCATTTCAGCTATTTTCTTTTTACATTCAGAAGATTGGGTGCAGACACTTTCACTTTGCCAGGAATGTTTCTTGATAAATCCGTGTCCTAAAAAAAAAAAATTGCTGAATATCTTCACAGTCATATTTTCTTTTATGACACTTAAATGTCTGTTGTCAAAAGAATGGCATTTCTAAAATTTTCACCTGAAATGATTTCACTTATTTTATATTGCTTCTAGCAAAACAGGATTTTCTATCAAAATAATAGCTATAGCTTCCATCTACTAACAAAGCAAGAACAAAAATAGAGAATTACAACTGCCAACATTTTTAATTGCACCACCAATCTCCAGAGAGTTCTAGAGGAATACTTTACCTTTACACTGCGGAATAAGTCTTTTTCTCTTGCGGTTGCTTCTTTGGAATGCATGAAACTATTCAGGGCTGTTTTTGCAGCTGTAAATAGAAAATAGAAGAATCTACTTCTGTTCAGTCAAGAAATGTTTAAAATCATAATTCAAGAAGAGATTTTAAATACCTTTTCCCTTTTTCTGAACTCCAGGAGTAAGTTTCACTTTGTATCTTTAAAAAGGAATTGCATGTGTTACTAAACAGAGGTTACAAAATGATTCGTTAAGTCAGTGTTGTGGCAGCTGTTTGAGTAAACTCATGATGACTTACTTATAGTTTGTCATGGTATTGTATGGGGCACATATTGGAATGGCAAACAGGAGTACATCTTCAGGATGTGGCTGCCCTGTCAAAGAGTCAAACAGGTTTTCCTAAAAAGGGAAAACAATAGCA
The DNA here is from genome assembly GCF_030028045.1 of Hippopotamus amphibius kiboko. Classification (NCBI taxonomy): domain Eukaryota; kingdom Metazoa; phylum Chordata; class Mammalia; order Artiodactyla; family Hippopotamidae; genus Hippopotamus; species Hippopotamus amphibius. The sequence goes on from NC_080187.1 coordinate 227,700,437, forward strand.
ATTATAAAAGTAATTTATACCAGTCCTAAAAAAGGAAAACTCTAATAAAACACTGTCAGAATCAATATATGTTATCATTTTCTGATATACAGTCTTAATGACAATTTTCAAAATGGCACCTATACATTTAAGAAAAAGGAAGAAAAAACCTTGTTGGAGCCATTTTTGGTTGTCACAACTGAAGCTGGGTTGGGGGAGGAAACAGAATACTACTGGACAGGTACTGGTGGGCAGATGCCAGGGATGGGACAACTCCCCACAACAGAGAATTATTCACCCCCAAATGCGGACAGTGCCAGCGCTAGGAGAGCCTGGGCTGGCACCGCCTCCTCTCACGCCTGTTCTCAGGGAGAACTGCTGCGGCTTCTGAGAGTTCCCCTTTTGTGGGCTGCCTACGTGATTACCCATATGTACGTAAAAACGTGGGTAAATTTAGATTCAGGACAAAACACTTGGTACAGTTAGTGCTTACTGTATGCCATGAACTTTTCTAAATGCTTTATATACATTATCTTAGTTTCTGTAGGGGCCATTATTATCCCCATTTTTCAGAAGAGGAAACTGAGGTGCAAAGGATGTTTCCAAGGTTGTAGTTATATATATAGTATAGTTGGGATTCAAACCCACAATGTGTGACTTCAGAGCTTGTAATCTTTTCTTAGCCTTTTAAGTTTTAATTAGTTAGACATTCTGGGAACTGGATTGCAGTCAGTGTTATAGTAGGAACCCTAACACAAAATCATACCTCATTTCCCTGCTGGTCCAGATCTTGCTCTTCCTGTTCCAAACATAGAAAATTTTAAAAGTCAGTTATAACTTAAGTTGAAATTCCACACCATTAAAAACTATGAGGAGAAAGAAACAGTGATAAATAAGACTGTGAGTAAATGAATATGTGTGTCTGATACATCAGAAAGCAATGCCAAAGAGAAAAAGGGTTGTTTCCCTAAAGTTTCAAAAAAAAAAGACTTCCACAGAATATATGCTAAAGCAGTGAATGCTATTAGGGTAATTTAAAGTGACAAATAAGCTTGATAGGTTTGCCAGGGGGAAAGAAAATGGAGAATTCTGGTGAAAAGAACTTTTATTTGCTAGTTCAGTAGTTTCAGGATGAATTTTTCCTAAGAAAAGTAAGCTTATATTAAGATAAGCTTAATTTTATTTGCTTATTCACATTAAAAAATCTGAAGATAATCTACTGGTGAAAGAACATTCATAATTAACACCTCTGAATATCTGAGTCTAGGGTTTACAGAATAAATAGTATAGAATTTTGAGGCCAAAAATGAATTTTAATATTACTAAACAACACTGTTCAGGGAAAAAAGAAAACAGCGATACACTTAGGATCCCTGTAAGCATCGCCTGCACTGAACAGCGCACAATCACAACCAAAGCTCTAACTGCCATAAATAAACATAAATGGTGAAACGAAATTTTTTTTTTTTTTTACAAATTTATAAAACAATAAGTCCTTTGTTCAGAATTTCAAAAAGATGTGTGTATTCATGCAAGAAGATATATGTAAGGCTGGGCTTTTGTACTGAGATGACAGAACAATTAGGTAACTGTCTTTAACTGGAAAAACTGTTAACGTCTCACACTGTGTCGCCCCGTTCATCATCATGTAACATAATATAATTTATATTCTTATAGAAAACCCTAGAAAACTGCAAGTTCATTTCCCACTCATCATCAAGATGATCCTAATTATGTTTCATTTTAACTAAGTTCCCACCAGAATTTAGCCTCTCCATAAAAATTTTTAATGGCTTGTGATAAACTTGTTATGAGCTGTCAACACTGCCATTTTTATGCTTATATACTGCAATTTTAGTCTTTTAGGTTGTATTTTTTTTTTTTTTCTAAGATGACTTTCCATTAAGAATAGAGTTACCACTCATCCTGGTTTTAGCACTATACATCCTATGTCCTGGGAACCCTGGGATGGTTGGTCACCTAATTAAGAAGCAAAAGCCCACATGTGTGGTAGCCTTACCTTGTCGTCATGTGGATCATCTACAGCCAAGTCTTGTAACTCGTGAGTTGTAACCTCAAGGGATAGAGTTTCTTTCTTTATGCTGTCTGACACTCTTGGCCCACCTTTAGGTTTCTGGGGCTGTTTCTTCACTGGTTCATCCTTTATTTTACCTTTCTTCCCCTTCTTCCCCTTTTCTTCTTTGTTTGAACCTGCAGACTTCAATTCATAGAGGGAAAAACAGTTAATGTTGTCAGTATTTTCAATTTTGTCAATATTTTACCAAAGTATTGAATGCAAAGCATATGAAAGGCAGTGGTCTGGATGCCCCTTGAAAATCAAAAGAAGAAAATGTTTGTAGATGTTACTTACCCCCAGCAATTTCATGATGAGCTCACGTTCTTCTTCATCTTGGTCCTTGTACTTTTCCTTCATTTTTTTCATTTTACTCTACAAAATAAAAAAATTTTGACTGGAAAAATTTAGCAGTAAAAAAAATGTCAACACATGTTTGTAAAGAGAAAGTGTTTCTTTAATTCTGTCAAAAATGCTTATTGAGTAAGGCACTATTATAACAAACAATATGGAGTCTATAAAGATGGATAAACCAAAGTCCTCACCTTCCAACAATTTACCATCTGGTGGAAAAAGAAGATATGCAGAAGAGTGAGGACATACTAATGCAAAATATTCTAAGTGCAAACAAGTTTACTTCTAAGGTAATTTATAGAAAGAAGACATTTTTTTCAGCTTGAGCAAGTATTGTAGAGAAGAAATAAAGCAAAACTGAAAGATTCATAGTACCTAGGAATACAGGATCAGCAAGATTATAAGGTAAAGTTATTGCACTTGGTTGGCATCAGGATACACATGTACAGGAAGAAGAGGAAACAAGGCAGCAAAGCTCAGCTGGGCATTTATTGTAGAGGCTCTTAATACTTTGAATTTTATCAGTTATACTACTGATTCTTTACTCTGGGTACACATCCAAATCACCCAAGCAGTTTTTAAAACTATAGTTGTACAGGCTTTACCTCCAAAGACTTTTATCTTCACTAGTCTTAGCTAGGGCCCAAATAACAAATTTTCTAAAATTTTAAAGATTTCTTTAAACATGACACAAAACAACTACTAACTATAAAAGACTGACAAGTCAGACTGCATTAAAATGAACAAATGCTGCTCATCAGAAACACTGCTACAGGGACCTCCCTGGCGGTGCAGCAATTGGGACTTGCCTTCCAATGCAGGGGGTGCGGGTTCGATTCCTGGCTGCGGGAGCTAAGATCCCACACGCCTCACTGACAAAAGACCAAAACATGAAACAGAAGCAATATTGTAACAAATTCAATACAGACTTTAAAAAAAAAAGTCCACGTCAAAAAAACACTACAAAAAAACTACTACTATAAAAGTGAAAAAGCAGGTCTCAAAACATGAAAAGTATTTGTAATACACATAACCAAGAGAAGATGTGTATTCAGGATTTCAAAGAACTCCTATAAATCAGTGAGAAAGCTAGACAATCCAACTTTTTTAAGCCAAATTAAGATTTCAATATATACACACCTGAATGACTTAAAAAACCTTAACACTACCAAATGTCAGTGATGATGTGAAGCAACTGGAACTCCGTTACACTGCCTCGTGGGAAACTGGTACAGGTACTCTGGAAAACTGAAATATCTACTAAAGCCAGACACAACATGTGTGCTATAACCAAGCATTTCCACTCCTAGCTATATACAACAGAAATGCATACTTGTGAACCTAAAAGATACAGGTCTTCAATTATCAACAATACAACACAGAAATTGTGGCAGATTCATCAATGGAATTCTATTTAGTGATGCAAATGAACTTTCACACACAACATAGATGAGTCAGAAGGCTGAGTGAAAGATGCCAGACAAAAGAATATGTACAATATGATTGCTTTTTTACATAAAGTTTAGAAACAGGCAAAATAATCAACAGTGTTTAAACTAAGAATGATGTTTTTTTCTGGTGGGGATACTATTTAGAAAGGGACAAGAGTGAGCCTTCTGGAGTAATATAAACATTCAAGTGTCTTGTTCTGGGTGGTGGTTTCACAAATATATGTGCATGTAAAAACTGAGCTAAGGACTGCCCAGGTGGCACAGTGATTAAAAATCCACTTGCCAACGCAGCAGACATGAGTTTGATCCCTGGTTGGGGAAGATCCTACATGCCGTGGAGCAACTAAGCCCGTGTGCCACAACTACTGAAGACCGTGAACCCAGAGCCTGTGCTCTGCAACAAGAGAAGCCACCACACTGAGAAGCCCATGCACTGAAACTAGAGAAAGCCCATGCACAGAAATGAAGACTCAGTGCCGCCAAAAATAAAAATAATTAAAAAAAAAAAAGCTAAAAAGATTTGTGCATTTTACTATATGTACATATACCTCAAAAAACAAAAAAACCCTGAGAATAAAATGAACAATATTACCAATAAATTGAACCAAGAAATGGAAAACCCAAAAAACAAACAGTTTCTTGGAAAATATAACTTAGGAAAACCAACTTTGAAAAAAACAGAAAACCTGAATGAACCTATAATCACTAACAAAATTTAATAAGAACTTTAAAACCTACCCATATATTCCCAAATATCAGGCCCAGCAATTTATAAGCAATTGCTAAAAAAAATTACAAGGAACAATCTCCATTTTACACAAAGTACTAGAGAGCAGAAAAAGGGAAAAGTACCAAACTTACTTTATGAGGCTGGTATCCCCTAGTTTCCCAAAACAGGTAAGGACAGTATTAGGGGCCAGTTTAAGAGATTTTCTTAAGTAATTTACCACACTAACTCATTAAGGGGAGAAAAATAATTGATGCAGAAAAAACAATAAAATTTAACTCATCATAATAAAACTAGCCCTTTGCAAAGGATATCTACCAGTAATCCACAAGAAACGTCCTACGATGTTTAAAGTTTTAGAAATAATCCTTTTAATGTATAACAAAGAGGCATGCTATTGTTACTTTTATGCAACAGTGTATTGATGTTTGAGCCAGTACAAGAAACATGAGAAAAACAATAATAGATATTAAGATTAGAAGAAAAGCCATTATTTGCAGACAGTGACTGCTTGAATTTCATCTATAGATGAAATATTAAATATTCAATGAGATTGCCTAATACTAGATTTACACATGAAAATGGTCTTTCCATATACCAGCAAATAAAAACTATGAAGTGGAAGTTTTAAAAATATACCATTTACAAAAAGTAAGACAAATTATAAGCAGGAGCAGATAGGATGTACAAGACTCTAAAGGGAAATGCATCTTTGTTGAGGAATATAAAATATTCTTATGTACTTATAGTCCACGTTCACAAAGTTATACTCAACATGGTAAAGATGATAGTTCTCCACAAAATTATCTAAGAAGTTAATGTATTTTAATAAAAATTCCATCAAGATTCATCTTGGAACTTAAACTATCTTCAGAATATTTCATTATATAAATGCACCATGTTATTTTTTGTTATTTTAATATTATTAGGCATTTGTGATTCTTTTCAGATTTTTTTTGCAATTATAAACATCAACTTATGAGGATTCCCTGGCGGTACAATGGTTAGGACTGTGCGCTTTCACTGCCAAGGACCCAGGTTAGGGAACTAAGATCCTGCAAGCCCCATGGCGAGGCCAAAAAAAAAAAATCGATGAATATCCTTCGTGCATACATATGATTTTTTTAGGATGAATTTCTAAAAATAAGATTTGCTGGAAAAAAAAAGAGTGACGTGAGCATTAGAATTAGAATTTCTCAATTTTGAATAAATCAATTTTTATTATAACAAGATGGCTATTATTTGCTATTTTATTTTCTTAAGATTTAAATTTAGTTATTGTAACAATTGTCTTTTCATGTTTTTGCATGTTAAATGTGTTTAGAAAAAAAAATGTTAAAAAAAAAAAGAATTGCTGGGTCAGAGGGTAGATGCATCATTAGGACTCCTGATGGAAATTCCCATGGTATATATTCAGACTTTTATTGAATGACTCAACACATTACCTGTTAATTTCAAGGGTGAAAAAACTCCCCGTGTTCACATCAGCATTTCTCTGGTCCCTGCCCCGCCCCCTCATTTGCCATTTGTCTTTCAATTTTATTGATGGTTCTTTTTTCTCCACCTAATATTTACTTTAGTATTTTTGAAAACATGACTAGCCACTAACTTTTAATGTTTCATACCCTCCCAATCTGTAATAATACTTTATAAAATACTAAATTTTAAAATACATAATTTATGGTTCTGTGTCGATTTTATTCTGCTTCACTTTTCTATCTGGCTGCTCCTCTGTTAATACCATACTGTTTTAATAATTCTAACAGTAAATGTTTTACTACTTAGTAGGGAAATCATTCCTTAATCTTCTTTTTCAAGATTTCCTTAGCTATTCTCTGGTATTTACTCTTTCAACTGAACTTTAGAACTACTTTATCCAGTTAATTAAAATCTCAATTCTTTTTTGAATGACTTCATGTTGAATTTACATATTAATATGAATTGATTTCTTCCCTACCATATGTATAGTATATCATTTCACTTATATGAAGCCCACTGGAAAAAAGCACAGGAAATTCTGACTACTATGGATGGAAGAAAGATAAAACGTGATCTTTATTAAGATTTCAAAGAAATTTAATTTTTTTTTTTATTTTCTCCTTGATTTATTTATTTATTTTTTGGGGGGGGGTACACCAGGTTCAATCATCTGTTTTTATACACATATCCCCGTATTCCCTCCCTTCCTTGACTCCCCCCCACCTCGAGTCCCCCCCACCCTCCCCGCCCCAGTCCTCTAAGGCATCTTCCATCCTCGAGTTGGACTCCCTTTGTTATACAACAACTTCCCACTGACTATTTTACAGTTGGTAGTATATATATGTCTGTGCTACTCTCTCGCTTCGTCTCAGTTTCCCCTTCACCCCCCGCCCCCTCCCATACCTCGAGTTCTCCAGTCCATTCTCTGTAAGGAAATTTAATTTTTTTGGAGATACACCTATACATCAGTTCACAATCTCTTTACACTGCTACATTTTTTAAAGTATAGTCTATATCCACTACCTTTTCCTTCCTCCCCTATCTTTATAAAATATGGAAGAACTGTACCCAAAACTGCATTAATAATTGAAAAACTACTAAGTTAAATTACCCATTGAGACCAGCATTGCTGAGAGTCTCTGGCAAATAAATCACAATCTCCTATTCCTCTTCTACGTAACATGAAAGCTTCTGTATAGATGATCTTAAAAGAACAGAACAGTGATCTCTATGTTCCCTAAACACTGTATCTTTTCAACTAATTTTCAAAAGAATTCATACATGATTATTCTTTCATCTACATCTTCTGTTTCACTTAAACTTTAAAAACTTAAGAGGAACCTCAAGACATCATTTGTGAATCATATAGTACTAACTTTAACAGCTCACCCCAAATGTGTATTACCTTCTGTCCTCGTTTCATTGGCTGCACAGGCGGGACATTTTTGCTTGTGTTCTGATGAGTTTCAATGTGTAGAGCATTTTCTTTTTCTTTGTCCTTCCCTTCTATCATTTCTAAATCCCCTGAGTCACTTGGAAGCTTTTTCTTCTTCATTTCCCTAAGATATAAATGACACAGAAACATCTACTTCTTACCTTAGAATTTTATGTTCTTAGTACCCTAAAAAATTACACGGGGAGGAGAGCGTGCAATCTATGAGATCGTGGCTTCTGCTTAACTTGTCATCACCAGGCTGCAGTAAGTACACAAGAGGGGCAAGTCATCACACAAGAAAAACCAAAAAATTTTACTCTCGTGCATTTATCATTCTTGCTGTCATCCAGGCTCAACATACTGTCATCCCTGACTTATCCTGATTCAGGAGCCACATGTAGTCCCTCGACACCTTGATGGCCAGGCACTGGGATTTGTAGTCTTTGTATCAGCATGGCCTTGGCAGATGTTAGGTATTCAATAAAACATTTGTAGATTGGTTAGCAGAATAAGTGGATTTAAAAATTAAGCAGATTAAAGAGGAAAGGAAAATTCTGTTACTGTCATATTTTTCATGTGTGATCTCTTCTATTCCCAATGTCACTGCCCTAAGTCCAGGTCTTTATCACTTACTACCCAGACTTCCTCCGTATTTCCCCCATAATCTGTTCTACATGAACTTCTAGATTAATTTTCCATAACTGTTTACCTAAGTCACATTCCCATTCAAAATCTTCCAGAAGTCCTCCTCACATCACTTTCAGGGTAAGTTCAAAACACTTAGCTTGTTATTCTAGGTTCTCCACTGTTGGTCCAATCTCACTTTCCCAATTTTATCATCTACCAGTTCACAAACATGAACATTCCATCCCTTTCACCTCAATCATTTCCCCAAAGCACCCTGAATATTACTTCCAAATACGCACCACCTCCTCCCGCTCTGATCATACTAATTCTCTTTGGAGTCTCTGATCTTCTTAACTTCATTTACCTAAGATCCTGCTATATCCTCAAGGTATAAACTTCTGATGGTATTTCGCAAAACACCCAAACTCACAGTAAATTTCTACTCCTGAACTAACGTATCACTTTCAGATAATACTATTTATAGATTTATGACTATTTCCTGAATCCAGGACTCAAAAGCTTCCTGAAGGTACAAACTTTATATTTTAACTCTGTGTACTCAGTATCTAGCATAATACCATGTACTCAGAGAGTCTTCTGTCATTGTTTATAATATAATGATTATATTTCTCAAACAAAAGGGCTTATTATCCATTCCAACCCAGCCTCTTTCTGGGGTACTTTACTAGTTGTAGTCTTTTTCACTCTACAGTAGTTGTCTTAGTTGTCCCGTTCATTCTTCCTCTTTTTCTATTCACCTCTGAGCCCTACTATATTAAAGAAAAAGAAAAGACAAGGAAAAAACCCCAGGTCTTCCTCTTGCATAGAATTTCCTAATTTCAGTACAGGCGTGCCTCAGATCTCTGCAGGTTCTGCAATAAAGTGAATACTGCAGTGAAGCGAGTCATGAATTTTTTGTTTTCCCAGTGCTTATAAAGTTATACTGTAGTCTATTAAGTGTACAAAGCAATATGTCTAAAAAAAGCAATGTACATAACTTAAAAATACTTTATTGCTAAAAAATGCTGACCACCATCTGAGCCTTCAGTGAGTCATAATCTTTTTACAACAGTAACATCAAAGATCACTGATCACAGATCACCGTAACAAATACAATAATGAAAAAGTTTGAAATATTGCAAGAATTACCAAAATAAGACCCAGAGACATGAAGTTAACAAATGCTGCTGGAAAAATGGTGCCGACAGATTTGCTCCATGCAGGGCTGCCATAAACCTTCAATTTGTAAAAAAAAAAAAAAAAAAACCATATGTGCAAAGCACAATAAAATTAAATATGCCTGTATTCCTGTTTATTTCTGTCAATATTATCCTAGAATTGGCCTGCCTATTTAATACACTGCCATTATTACTGTACATATTTATGTAATAAAAGGTCTGGTCTTGTGTTACTTGACCTATCTCACTGATTACAGTGGCAGACTGGGGCCCTAAAAGAGAAAAACCTATTAGAATGATATATGAAAAACTAAACAAAATTTATGCTAAATCTTGGTAATTTTAACAAGGGAGGCCTTTAGAACAGTCAAATGATCTGTCATAACGGAATTGCTAATTAAAAAAAAAATAGATGCATTTCAGTTAAATAACACAAATATACTTACCTTCTTTCCTTGGCTGACAAATGCCTCCGGCTCTGTGATTTACTGTCATTCTATTAAAATTAAAACAAAAAAGCAAATACAAACAATAATGTCACTACTGTTAATTTTCAAAAGTTAAAATTAAAAAGTAGAAAATTAGTCTATTTATTGAGAAGGACGTGATGTTCTTCATAAAACTTTGAAAAAAAACTTTACCATATTAGAAGATTCCTCTCTTGAAACCAGTTTCTGGAGGGACCTATGGAAACAAACAGAAAGGAGAGTCCACTAGCCTGTAAAAGGGAATCATTTACAAAGTCCCAAAACATTCCCATATCATACTCTTATTAATTAATTATTGGCAATCCTACAAATTTTCAAATTTGGTAAAATTAGAAAAATAATCATGGGCTTCCCTGGTGGTTCAGTGGTTGGGAATCCGCCTGCCAATACAGGGGACACGGGTTCGAGCCCTGGGCCAGGAAGATCCCACATGCCGCAGCCATAACTACTGAGCCTGCACTCTAGAGCCCGTGATCCACAACTATTGAGCCCACATGCCACAACTGCTGAAGCCTGCGCGCCTGGAACCCATGCTCTGCAACAGGGGAAGCCACTGTGATGAGAAGCCCCTGCTCACCACAACTAGAGGAAGCCAGTGAGCAGCAATGAAGACCCAATGCAGCCAATAAATAAATAAATTTATATACATAAAAAAAAATCAAATTGTTTATCTCACTTTAAAATATATTCTTAAATAGCTGACATGTACTAGACACTTACTATGTGCCAGGCACTGCTAGCTACAATTTACACGCATATAACCTTCACCAAAACCCTATGAAGGCGGGTACCATTCTATTTTCACCAAGAAGAAAAGTGAAGCTTAGACATTGAGTCACCTGCCCAAGGACACTATGAGACTCAATACTGGTCTGACTCCTAAGCCTTTTTTTTTTTAAAGACTTATTTCAGTGTTTATTTATTTATTTAGGCTGCATTGGGTCTTCGTTGGTGTGTACGGGCTTTCTCTAGTTGTGGCGAGCGGGGGCTACTCTTCATTGTAGTGTGCAGGCTTCTCATTGTGGTGGCTTCTCTTGTTGTGGAGCACGGGCTCTAGGCTCGTGGGCTTCAGTAGTTGCAGCACATGGGCTCAGTAGTTGTGGTGCATGGGCTTAGTTGCTCCCTGCCATGTGGGATCTTCCTGGCCCAGGGATCGAGCCCATGTCCCCTTGCACTGGCAGACAGATTCTTAACCACTGCGCCACCAGCGAAGCCCTCCTAAACCTTTCTTAACTACTCCAGTAATAAAGCTTTTATAGCTATGGTATTCTTTACCTGGTGATCAGTAAGACATTAAAGACTAGGACACTTTTTTTTTAAAAAATGTAACTGCCTTTTACTATTAGCATGTATAACCACTTACTTGTTTCTATTTTGGCCTAGTTTGGTCACTTTTATATTTACTGCATTTTTCCACCCTGGGTCCTAGGAATTTCTTAAGAGAGAGCTACTCGTCTACCAAATAGTGAAAAAATAGTAAGACTGTAGGACAATGGAGGGTAAAAGCACTGAAGTCAATCTTGGTATTGTTTTTATAAGGAGGATTAACTCTTCATCCTTCCCAGCTTACAAAATAAAACTTAAAATTATTGTTTTTAAATTACCTTTGGGGGCTTCCTAGGTCGCGCAGTGGTTAAGAATCCACCTGCCAATGCAGGGGACACAGGTTCGAGCCCTGCTCCAGGAAGATCCCACATGCTGCAGAGCAACTAAGCCCATGCACCACAACTATTGAGCCTGTGCTTTAGAGCTAGAGCCTGTGAGCCACAACTATTGAGCCCACGTGCTGCAACTACTGAAGCCCACGCACCTAGAGCCCGTGTTCCGCAACAAGAGAAGCCACGGCAATGAGGACCCCACGCACCACAACGAAGAGTAGCCCCCACCCACTACAACTAAAGAAAGCCCACGCACAGCAAAAAAGACCCAACACAGCCAATAAAATAAATAAATAAATAAATAAATAAATGTATAAATTACCTTTGGGGTTGAAGGTGGGACAAGTCAATGGAAGTATCAGGAAAATTTAACATCTCTTCCCCTTGGTCCTTCATTTCACCAACAGGTTCCTGATCTTTTACCACCTCCTCAGATTCTCCTTCATCTTCAGAGCTTTCTTCCTGAATTAGTTCATTAAGCTCATTGCCACCACTCTGAATAGTAATATCATCTTGGTCAACCTGAGTCACAAGTTCCACTTCCACAGGAGTTTCATGTAATTCCTCTTTATCTTCTTCACTGCTACTGTCACCTCCATCTGTTAAATTACCATAACAAAAGTCAGAGTGCTACCACCACAGCAAAGTTTGATGATTTCCTTGAAAACGTCATAAAAATATTCTATTCACTCCCTCTTTCTCCAAAAGATCACCAGAAAAATGCCTGATCAACCCCAAAGGTTGCTCTGACTCGACAAAAGGATACCCTGTATCAGGAATTGTTTGGAATAAATGATCTCCAAGATCCTTTAGTACAATAAATTTCTTAAACATTGCAACCATTTCTACAATAAAAACTATAGCTTGTCTTTGTTAGGTATTTCCAAAAAGGAGGAAAATATAAGTAGTTATATAAATTCTGCCGCTTTTATTATAATTTGCACATGAGAACTGAAATGAGATAAAACAAGTTATATAACTGGCACACAGCAAGTGTTCACACTTTTGCAAAAGGAACACCATCTAGCAGTAATAACATGGTCTAGTTACCTCACCTATAAAATGAGATGCCACCAACCATGTGACAACGATGGTTGTGAGAATTCAATAAAAAATAATGTAAATAAAGTATACATGTCAGGAACATGGTGAAAATTCAAAAAAATGGAATCATGTGCAATAGTAGTTGTAAGTGAAACAATGAAATACTACTCCTAAAAAGGAATGACTCTAGATGTAAAAATAACTTAGAGGGCATATATTCCCTAGTTCCTTTAGGTAGGTAAGTAAACTTATTCCAACAATAAGTTCCTAAAGGAACTAGGTAGGTAAGTGAACTTATTAGGAACTACCTCTTTACTTGAAGCAAATTCATTATTAAATCAAGCTAAATTCTCGTAAGAAATTGCACTTGTTGTAAATTCATCTTTGTGTTGCTTCTAATTCCTAAACCCAAAAGTAAATGCTTACTTGTATATATCCGAGTCTATCTCTCTTAAACACATTTATGTATTACTCATTAAATACTGAAGTTTTACAATATAAACATATATTCAAGTATTAGTTATGGATCTGATTAAGCACTTCATAATTCACTAGAATAAGTATAATTTAACATTTCCAAAACCAAAATTCAATAGTTGATAGCAAGTTGGGTTTTTTTTTAATTTTAATTACCCCAAAAGAGATGATCTTCTAAGTAAGAATTTAGAAGCAAAACTAGACAAAGAGAAAACATTATAAGCTACTTTATTAAAATCTGTAAACTACCTAGTTGTTCCATTTCTTCTGATATGAGTTCACTTGTGCAACTCGCCAGTGTCTCCACGTCTTCATCCTGCACTCTGACTTTTCGTTCACCCTGATGTCTCCAAACACAAGATTCATCTACCTATGGAAACAGTTCTTTTCATTGGTGGAACTTTAGGTTAAGACTAATGAAAATTTGAAAAAAAATAAGAAGCTGAAGAGTACCTTAAAGAGAAAGCTAAACCCCATCATTAGATGTGAAGGAGGAAGGAAATTCTTTTTTCCTACAAAAGATAATGTACATAAACATTTAAAAAATTCTGTTTTCTCCATTTTATGCTTGTAAGAGATCTGACACAATGGTCACACCTGTTCTTTTCTCTGTCATGAAAGAATATTTCCCATTTACAGAATTTTGCATTATGCATAGGAACAAGAATTAAGAAAGAAAAAATATGAATGCTTGCTCTCATCTTCTGGGTTAGTCAGATCCTGAATAATCTATTTTTAGAAAAAAGGAAGATGGTTTTTTGGAGACCCTAGTCTGCCATCTTCTCAGTTTGCCAGCTTTCCAAATAAAGTTGTATTCCTTGCCTCAGAAAAAAAAAAAAAAAAGGAAAAAGAAAAAAGGTCATGCTATACTTTCTTACCCTTTTAAATGTAAACTATATGAAAGTACACTGTGATCAATAAAAATATATGTAGAGATAACATGTCAAATGCTAAATTTGCCACACCACAGCAAAATTTTCCTTATTTAATAACAGACTTCATACATGAAGTCAGGATAATTAGTTTCTGTTATGAGAATATTAGTAGATGGTTCTCAAACCTGTCTCCAAAATCCATTGGCAAGTCATTACCTCTTATCATGAAGCTTCCTGTTGTCAAATATTCTCCAGTTGGTGCTGTTTTAGACACCTGAAAAACACAATAATACATTATACTCTTGTCTTAAGAAATACTTTTTTTAAATTTTCACCTGAGAAAGTAAAGCCATATTGAAGTAAACAGCACTACGTCCTAAAAAGTTTATAATTCAGCAGAAATTCTTAACACTGAAGGGATAGATAGCTCTTCAAAGATAGATATATCTTTGTCAGTAACAAAGAAAAGAAATAATGAAGGATACACTGCATCAATCGTTTTCAAATGCCACGGACTAGAGCCACAACTGATCCACATTTCCTCTAATGTAAGATATAATAAGAAAAACAGGATAGTTTAATAAGCTTATCACAAAGGTATAAAACTATATTTACTATGCTTATTATATTAAATCCTTGCCTGAGATTTTTCTCTTTTTTTGGTTATGAAATAACCTTTCATCTTAGTAAATAAAGACAACAGTATATTTTTAAAAATATATTCTAATTTGGCAAAATAGGAAATGAGCAGGCATAATCCCACAATTTAAAAAAATTTTATACATCTGTGAAACACCCAAATCTGATAGTATCTCTACAAGGGATTAAAACTACACTAAAAAAACCTATTCCTAAAAGAAAGTCCCTTTTATGACAGTAAGGCAGAAAACATAATCCCAGAAGTGATATTAATTTCCTAAGAACACAATATCACAACATAGCAGAAAACAAATATAAATAGGTATAAAATGAAACTAAATCTAAGGGAGGATAATGGTATTGAACTATTTTTATCTTGCTGTATAGCTTTAAGACTTTGTAAAAGCGTGTCATTATCAATTATAATTCTTGAAAATGTGAAATGAATCACAATATGAAGTCATGTATGGAATGAAGTATCACCAAAAAAAAAGCATTAACCACAAAGAAGGACAATTACTAAAACCAAGTGTATAGAAAGAACCACTGGATATACCTACTTTACGGGAAGGGCCAAAGAGAATTCAGAAAATTTCAACAAAGATGAACAGGAGAAAGAACTTTTAAGTCAGTATGCCAGTCATAACTGGAACAGTCTTTATCCCATATAACTGCATGGATCATTCTCTCCATTTAGGTCTCTGTTCAAATCTCACCTTTCTAGAAAGGCCTTCCCTCACACTGTATTCAAAATGGTAGCCCCTATCACTCGCTATCCCCTTACTCTGCTTTAAAAATAAAACTAAATATACGTATTTTTCTTTAGTACCAAAACATCAACTCCATCACAAGGTACTCTGTCTGCCTTGCTCAGTTCTGTACCCTCAAAATTTGGAACACAGTTGCCCTTACTAAATTAAGAAAAAGGACCAGAGCCCTTATTACCTGATGATGGTACACCCACCAAGCACTAGTGATAACTCGTGCATCCCAAGCAGCACTGTAGCAAAGTGCCATCGTGCCAGCTTCAGTCAGGGTCCGAGGGGGAATCGGTTCTCCTGTAACAACAAAACAATAATGCTTCAGTACCACAGTACAGACTTCTAGAGCAAGACATGGAAACCACATGCAGCATGACAGGTTCATTCCTCTTATATTTTAAATAATACCACACTTTAATTTCAATGTTACAAGAAGTTACTGTTTTTATTAAAAATGTATTTACACAGGTTTTTAAATGGTCTAATTAAACAAGTCAGAGAAGAAATATCCTCTCACTTGTATCAGTAATTCTAACTTCATTCCAGAAAAGGATAATTTAGAAAAATCTATTTAAAGGTTGAAGACTTCCAGAATTACTATATATTACCTAATCTGTCAAAATAAAGAGCATATTAACATATCCCTACAGTAAGAATTCAAATATTTTACAATTGGGATATAATTCACAGACCATAAAATTCACTTTTTAAAGTATACAGTTCAGTGGGTTTTAGTATATTCACAAAGCTATGCAATCATTACCATTAATTCCAAAACATTTTCATCATCCGCCAAAGAAATCCTGTATCTATTAATAATCACTCTTCATTTTCCCAGCCACTGGCAATCACTAATCTACTTTCTGTCTCTATGGATGTGCCTATTTTGAAATTTCATGTAAATGGAATTATATACATCTAGCTTCTTTCACTTAACGTTTTCAAGGTTCACTCATGTGAGAGCATGTCAGTACACCATTTCTCTTCAAGTCTGAATAATATTCTATTATATGGATACAGCACATTTTATCTATCAATCAGTAGACAGACATGCAGGTTGTTTCCATTTCCTGGCTATTATAATGCTATTATGAATATTTGCAAACAAGTTTGGACATGTGTTTTCAATCATCTTGGGTGCATACCTAGGAGTGGAATTGCTGGGTCACATGGGAATTCTATGTTTAACTTTTTCAGAAACTATCAAACTATTTCCTATAGAAGCTAGATCATTGTCCATTCGCATCAGCAGTGTACAAGGGTTCCAATCTCTCCACAACCTCACCAACATGTTACTGTCTGGGTGTTTTGTTTGTTTTGTTTTTGGCTGCCCTGCACAGCTTGTGGGATCTTATAGTTCCCTGACCAGGGACTGAAGCTGGGCCCTTGGCAGTGACAGCATGGAGTCCTAACCACTGGACTGCCAGGGAATTCCCACTGTGTTTTTAACTATTTTTGTGGGTGTTGAGTGGTATTTCACTGTGGTTTTTATCTGCATTTCCCTAATGGATGAATGATGCAGGACATCTTATCACGTGCTTGCTGGCCATTTGTATATCTTAGGAGAAATGTCTATTTCACATTTAAAAAATTTTGTTCATTTTAAAATTGCCTTTCTACTTGAGTCAGAAGAGTTCTAGAGTTCTTTGGATACTGGTCCTTTATCAGATAAATGATTTGCAAATATTTCCTCCTTTCTGTGGATTATCTTTTCACTTTCTTGATAGAGTCCTTTGAATTAAAGTTTTAATTTCACTTAAGTCTAATTTATGTTTTTTCTTCAGTTGCTTACGCTTTTCGCATCATACCTAAAAAATGACTTCCTGATCCAAGATTATGAAGATTTACACCTTATTTTCTTCTAACAGTCTTATGATTTAGTTCTTAAATTTAGGTCTTTGATGCATTTGAGTTAATTTTTATAAATGGTGTGAAGTAGGGGTCTAAACTCCATTCTTTGGCACATGGATAGTAGTTGCCCCAGCCCTATTTGTTGAAAAAATTATTCTATCCCCACTGAATGGCCTTGGCACCCTTGCTGAAAATCAACTGACGATAAACAAGGAATTTCAATTGTCTTCGTTAATCTATCAGTCCATCCTCACACCAATACCACACTGTCTTGATACCACCATGACTGCTGTTTTACAGGTTTTGAAATCAGAAAGTGTGAGTCCTCCAATTTTGTTCTCCATTCTCAAGAATGATTTGGCTAATCTGGGTACTCTGCATTTCCACATGAATTTTAGTATGAGCTTTGTCCATCTCTGCAAAAACAGGCAGCTGGAATTTTGAGAGGGACTGCACTAAATCTGTAGATTAATGTGGGAAGTACTACCATCAGAACAATATTAAGACTTCCACTTCATAAACACTGGAAGTCTTCTCATTTATTTTGGTCTTCTTTAATTTCTTTCAATGATGTTTTGTAGTTTGGTGTGTATATCTTGCATTTCTTTTTGGTAAATTTACTACTAAATATTTTATCCTTTTGTAATACTGTTAGAAGTGGATGTTTTATTAATTTCCTTTTAATACTGCTCATTGCTAGTATATAAAAATATAACTGACCTTTACATATTGACCTTATATCCTAGACACTGCTGAACTTGTTTATTAACTAATAATTTCTGGTGGGTTACTTAAGGTGTTTTTTTTTTTAATCAATTAATTAATTTAATTTATTTTATTTTGGCTGCATTGGGTCTTCATTGCTGTGCGCACGCTTTCTCTAGTTGTGGTGAGCATGGGCTACTCTTTGTCACGATGTGAGGGCTTCTCATTGCAGTGGCTTCTCTTGTTGTGGAGCATGGACTCTAGGCACTGGGCTTCAGTAGTTGTGGCACATGGGCTCACTTGCTCTGCAGCATGTGGGATCTTACCGGACCAGGGCTCAATCCCATGTTCCCTGCATTAGCAGGCAGATTCTTAATCACTGTGCCACCAGGGAAGCCCTAAGGTTTTAAATACATAAGCTTATATCATTTACAAACAGAGACAGTTTTATTTTTTCCTTACCAATTTGGATATTTTAAACTCTTCATTGCCTAATAGCCTACTTAGAACCTCCATATAATGTTGAGCAAAAGTAAGGCAAGAACAGATGTTTATCTTGTTCCTGATCTTGGGGGGGAAGTTCTCAGTCTTTCACCATTAAGCATTTAGCTGTACATTTTTTCACAGATGTTCTTTGCCAACTTGAGGAAGTTTCCATCTATTCTTAGTTTGTTAAGTGTTTTTACCACAAATGAGTACTGTATTATTACCAAAGGCTTTTTCTGCACTGAGATCATCATGTGGTTTTTGTCCTTTATTGTACTAATATACTACATTACACTAATTTTCACATGTTAAACCAACCTTGCATTCCTGGGAATATACCCCACTTTATCATGTGTATAATCCTTGTGATATGCTGCTGGATTCAGTTTCCTAATATTTTGTTGAGGATTTTTGTGTCTATAGTCATAAATGATATTGGTCTGTACTTTTCTTTCCTGTGATGTCTTTAGTTTTGTTATTAGGGTAATATCAGCCCTACAGAATGAGTTAGAAAGTTCCTCTCTCATCTATCTTTTGGAAGAGGTTATGAAGGATTGATGTTCAGTCCTCTATAAGACTTCTGTAAATTTTAGGAATTTGAATCTTATTTTTTTGGTTAGTCTAGCTAAAGGTTTTTCAATTTTATTGATCTTTTCAAAGAACTAACTTTGGTTTTGTTGATTTTCTCTATTGTCTTTCTATTCTCTGTTTTGTTTATTTCCACTCTAATCTTTACCATTTCCTTCTTTTCCTTACTATGGGTTATCTGCTTTTCTTTTTCTAAATCTTAATGTGCACAGTTTCATTACTGATTCGAGATCATTCCTCTTTTTTGTTTTTTTTGTTCGTTTTTTTGTTTTGTTTTGGCGCACAGGCTTAGTTGCTCTGCAGCATGTGGGATTTTCCTGGAGCAGGGATTGAACCCATGTCCTCTGTATTGGCAGGCGGATTCTTAACCACTGTGCCACCTGGAAAGCCCCATTACTCTTTTTTATTAGAGGTATACAGCTATAAATTTCACTCTGAGTACCACTTTAGTTGTATCTCATACGTTTTGATAAATTTTGTTTTCATTTCATTTATCTCAAAGTATTCTCTAACACCCCCTGTGATTTCCTCTTTGACCCACTGGTTATTTATGAGTGTGCTGTTTATTTCCACACATTTGTGAATTTTATTCTATTAGTGGTTTCTAATTTCACTCCACTATCATCAGAAAACTTATTATATGATTTCATTAGTTTTAAATTAATTGAAACTTATTTTATAGACTATCATGTGGTCTATCCTGGAGAACATTCCACGTGCACTTGAGCAGGAGGAGTAATCTAATATTGTGAGGCAGAGTGTACTAGAGACGTGTGTAGAATCTAGGTAACTTGAGTGTTGTTCAAATCTTCTATTTCCTTGTTGACCTTGTATCTCGTTATTCTATCCATGACTGAAAGTTAGGTATTGGTGTCTTGAACGACTATTATTAAACTGTCTCTGTCTCCCTTCAGCCCTGTGGGACTTGCCTCATGTGCTCCAGGGCTCTGTTGCTGGAAGCACATGTGGTTTATCACTGTTAGATCTTATTGATGGATTGACACTTTTATCATTATAAAGTGTCCTTTTTTATCTCTATTAGTGATTTTTCTCTTATGCTAAAAATATTTTAAACAAAAGAATTAAAGTTCTGAATAACAGAAAGAAATATGTTACCTGTTGGATTCTTAATTACACAGCTAGTCGCTCCATGAAGGTCAGCATGTACATAAATGTCCCCTTTAAAATAAATAAATATTTTTTTAAGTTGAAATTGTTTACTTATTTATTGTTTAATGGGTTCAAAATCCAAAAGGTATAAGAAGACATATAAAGAAAAGCCCGTCTCCCACTCCTGGGAGATTTCTCATAGCCTCCTCAGAGGAAAGCAATGCTAATAAGGCAGATTACAAAAATGGTCACAGCTCTTCTCCCTCCCTTGATCCATACCTCTTTGCTTGATGATCTGGAAGCTTTTCCCATCGAGAGGTGGAATCTACTTCCCCATCTCTCAAATGTGGAGCCTGCCCCTTGACCTGCCTTGACCAGCTGAATATGGCAGATGTGACCAAATGCCAGTTACCAGCCTAAGTCTTGAGAGGCCTTGTATGCTTCCTCTCTTTCTCTCAGAAATTTGCTGAGCTACCATATAAGCAAGCCCAGGCTAGCTTGCTGAAGCATGAGAGACACACAGAGATGAATCATCCTAGCAAGTGCAAAGGTCCCAAGGACCGCAGATGGTTGACAAGTGTGACAAACAACCACGAAGCGAGACTGAAGGAAGTAAGAAATGAGGCTAGAGGAGCCAGGAACCTTGTAAGCCACAATGAGGACTTTCAGTTTTATTCTGAAGTGTGTGATAGCAACAGATGAATAAATGAGCAAACACTGAATGCAGGAATGAATGGTCAGCTAGGGAAAAGTAAAGTGCATGGTTCCTAACAGAAAAAAATGAGCAGCCATTGTTTGCCATGGATAGTTCATCTGGGATTTGAAAGTCAAAGAAGAGCAAAGCCCATACAGCTCCATGAAAGGCTCAGCTCACAATGAACAGAGTTAGAGAAGACAGAGATCAAGCCCTGGGTACCATGTAACCTGATTCCTGTCACTTTCTTTCCTGATTCTGGATCCTCAAAGAACATCAGATTAGCTCTGATATCGAGTATTGATTTCTGATACCCACACTGAGGGCTCAGCCACAGTGAAGTGGTGGTGATCAGCAAACAAAAACAAATGAGAGGCCTTACCACACATGGCTTAAGTCTTGTTTCTAAATGTGAAAAACGGTTACAAACTTCAGCACTGAAAAATTAAGCTTTTAAAAATTTGATCTACAATGACTTTGGAGGATTGAAAGCTAATGTTAATTAGCTTTATTAAAGTTAATGTAGTAGAAAATAAAAAATCTAATACCGCAGATTAGTTCAGTATTACTACTTTAGGAATATTCACTTAAAATGAGAATTAAGTATCAAAGCACATATTCAATACACCATAAACCATGAACCTCTTTCTACCAATTAAATCTGTCAAACAAAGGAGTACAAGATGAAAATCTACACCTACTATTGAGATAACCGACCCAATTATTTAAGAGAAAATTCTTTAGAATTTTAATCTTACCTACCTGGAGTCAAGTATCTTTTCACAATTATTTCATTCTGTTGCTGATCTCGTCCACCAATAATCAGATAGTTCTCTGAGCTAATGAACCAGAGGAACTTCTCAAACCTACCAAATTTTAAAGAAAAAAAGTTAACATTTCTTTCCCTTCACAGTTGCCTGAATTCACACCCTTTTAACAAAATAAAACAGAAAGCTCTCCTGTCTGTGTAGGTTAAGACAACTTGATGGCTTAATTTCTTTTCTTAAGACATCAGGCTGAATTTTACTCAAAACTTGTAATACAAATTGCCCTAGGATATTCTTAAGACAGTCTCAGTAGAAAGCAATTGCATATTATGTTAAAAACAAGTATGTACTCTTTATCTCCCTCCCATATAGACAGCCTTCTTAAGCTAGCTGTAACAACGCATTTCAAAAAGCAAAAGCATATAATGTTACATGGTCCCTAGGTTTAGCTTTCTTTCAGTGAGGCACTGGACAGGCTTTGGGACCACTGGTAAGAAAGAGAAGTTGTTTGCCATTCTGTCCTCAGTTAATCAACTGAATGTTTACATATACGACATTCTTTACTTTAAAAAAATACTAAAACCCGAAAATTGCCATCAGAAGTGTAAAATTATGACTTGTCTCAAGAAACAAATTAACCTGGGTTTTCATGATTAATACATACCACCATGATAAAGTAAAGAGTGTGTATTTGTATGACATTTATAAAATGAGACTGAACATAAATATTTCCTATGTTACATGACTAGCAAGATAGTCAGTCTTTTTACAATTTAACCTACAATTAAAAAATCTGTGGTTAAAGATGATAGATTGAGAACAGGCATTAAATGAAACTCCCTCATAGCTCCCAAAATATAATAGCAAAAGGATTCTATTCCTATTTTCTAATCTGATTTTTTATTGAGTAATATATATACATGGTTCAAAAAATTTTTTAATTACATAAAAAAGTATAGTGAGAGATCCTACATCTCTTCAGTTCCTACCACTACTACTAACTAAGGGGCCATCAGCTTCCTGTGTATCCCTCTCTAGAGTTTCTTTCTACATACAAAAGCTAAAATAAAATGTTTATTCTAAACCTTTGCTCTTTTTTAGACTCAACACACCGTTCTGCATATTTTTTTTCATTTAAAAATATACTTTCCTCATTGCTGAATGGATACACTATACTGATTTAACCACTTCCCTATTAACGGTAAAGAGGTTTGTAAAAAGACATAAGCCCACAAGGACAAAAAGAATGAGAAAGATAAATCAAAGATGTATTTTGTAATAATCCTAGCTGAGGAATACATAACAGGCAAAAAGAAAAAAAAAAAAAAAAAAAAGAGCCAACTAATCAAAAGAGAGCAACAAGGAAGACAAAAAAGGACACAGAACAAATGGACAAATGGGACACATAGAAAGCAAATAGTAAGATGGGTAGATTTAAGTGCAAATATATCAGCAATGATATTAAATATAACTGTAGTCAATTCTCCAGGTAAAATGCAAAGACTGTCAAACTGGAAAAAAACAATGATATACATATTCCTTTAAAATATAAGGATATAAAAAGTTTGCAGTACAATGATGGAAAAAGATAATACCATGCAAATATTAACCAAAAACAGTTTATACAGTTTTAACATCTCACACAGATGGAAACGATATGAGTTAAAAGGACATTTCATTAAAATTAATAAAATGCTCAATTCACTGAGAAGATATAACACTTGTATATTTGTATCACCTAATTACATAGCCTCATATACATATAGCAAAAATGCAGAAGTAAAAGCAGAAACAGACAATCCATAGTTGTATGATGTTTAACACACCTCTCTCAGTAATTGGGAAAGCAATCAATAAAAAGATAATTAGTAAAGGTGCCAAAGATTTGAACATGATTGATACACATGACCTGATATTTAGAGAAATGCACTCAGTAACTGTAGAAAAGACACTCTTTTCAACTATATATGAAACATTTATAAATAAAAGCTATCCATAAATAGACTGGGCCGTAAAGCAAGTTTCAACAACAAACACCAAATGACTGAGATAATTCAGAGTATCAACTCTATTATACAAATGAAGCTAAAAATCATTAACAAAGAAATAATCAAAAACCCCCCATGTGTTTGGAAAGTAATACATATACTTCTAAATAACACATGGGTGAACAAATCACCATGGAAATCAGAATATATCTTGACATGAAAGAAAATGAAAATGCTAAACAACAAAACTTTTTAAATGCAGTTAAAGCCATGCTGAGGGAAATTTACTGCCTTAAATATATTAGAAAAGTGGCTGGGGGAGGGGGGATATCAATGAACTAAGCTTCTGTCTCAAGAAATCAGGAAGGGAAATGCAAATAAATCCCAAAGAAAAGTAGAAGGATGAAAATAATAATTAAAATAGAGAGCACATAATAATACTGGAGATAGTAGTCAAAAACTGGTTGTTTAATGATATTAATACTATTGAAAATCCTCTGGTCAGATTAATCAAGAAAGAGAGAAGGCACAAATGATTCTTGAATGAAAAGGGAGAAGTAACGAAAGATTCTAAGGATGTTAAAAAGTGATGTGGAGGGATTTCCCTGGCAGTCCAGTGGTTAAGACTCCACGCTTCAACTGCAGAGGGCAAAGGTCTGATCCCTGGTCAGGGAACTAAGGTCCCCCACGGAGTGCAGCCCGGCCAAAAAAAAAAAAAAAAACAAAATATGTAAGTGGAATATTATAAACTTTTTGCCAATAAATTTCAAACTTCGGACAAAATAGAAAAAGTCTTAGAAAACACTGCTAACCAAAACTAGAAAATCTGAATAGTCCTTTCATCTACTAAAGAATTTGAATCTGTAATGAAAAACTGTCCCATAAAAGAAAACTCCAGGTGACTTCCATCAACATTTAAGGACAACCGATAAAGGAAAACTTCCTAATTTGCTTTATGAGATAATATAACCTTGTACCAACAGTTAACAAAAACATTATGAGAAATGAAAATTATGTCAATCATATTCATCAAAAGAAATATTAGAGTGAAAGAGAGAAAAGAAAAGAAAAAAGCATCAAAATTATGAAAGCTAGAAAATAAATGGACAAGTAAGCAAACTCAAGAAACTGAATCCTGAGCTGATGGTGCAAAAAGCCAAGAAACAAATCAACTTACACTGTATGACTCATAAAGAGCACAAGGTACTGCTAGAAACAGGGTCTAAGATGAGGTTTAAAAACAGAAGGATTGGCTGAAAATCTGATCAAGAAGCAATGACTTCCCTACATCTTTCCAACTCTGAACATGGCGGTAACTGCCCCTTCAACACTCTAATAGAAAGCCAAAAATTAAGTCTCTAAAAAGGTTACAAAGAGGATCTCTGGACTAAGGGGAAATGTACCACATTGTAAGTAGGAGTAATATACATAAAATAGGACAATTAAGTAAATGTATGAAATACTAGATACCAAGAATCTCCAGCTCATTATTTCCACTGAGCTCCCAAAACAGTGACAGCCAGGTCTTCAATTTATAAGCGGAAGAGAAAGAAGCTTTTCTGGGAAATGAGACCAAACGAAGAGGCAAAAAAGCTAAAGATATCAAGAGTTCCACAGAAGACTGCCCTCACAGACCATTTTACAAGTCCAACAACCCATAAAGAAATTCCAATTAGCATTTTAATGTTCTACTATAGAAAGTGAGTAGACAATCAAGGATCACCAGACATTAACACAAGTGAATGCTGGAGACAAAACCAACAAACAGAAAAAAGAAACTTGGAGAAGACAAACCTGCAAGAAAAGGATATTAAATAAAATGTAATACATCAAAACTATTCTCAGTTATAAAGAAACTAGAGCAGTAAGTTTTCTAAAAGTAACATTCAAAGAACCCAAAACAGCTTAAAATTAAAACATGATAGGAAGAAATAAAAGATTAAAAAATTCAATGGAAGGATTGAAAGATAAAGTTGAGAAAAATCTCAATATAGAACAAAAAAAAGAGTTGAAAAACAGAAAAAGCAATAAAACTGGAGGACTGTTGAGGCGGTCCAATATGTAAAAAATAAGAGACTTCTAGAAAGAAAGAAAAAGAAAACAAAACAAACAAAAAAAACAGACAGAGGGTATGCAATTTTCTAAGAAGTAGCTCAAGAAAATTTCTCCCGAGTTTCCAAATTAAAAAGGCCCAAAAGGATCCAGCATAATGGATAAAAACATCATCACCAACCTATATTCCTGTGAAATTTTGGAAAATTGAGAGGAAGAAAAAAAAGATCTAGAAGCTTAGAGAAAGGCAAAAACAAGTTTCCTATTAAAATATCAACTATCAAAATGACATCAAACTCCTCAAGATCAAATCTGGAAGTTAATACAATGGACAATGCCTTTTTAAAAGTCTGAGGAAAAATGTTCAAATTAAAATTCTATACCCATCCAAACTGTTAAGAGTAAAATAATAATTTTTTTATACATTGGAGAACTCAAAAACTTTATCTTCTACATACCCCTTCTCCTGAAGCTTCTAGACCACATAGTCCATCACCAAAGAAAAAGGAAATTTGAGATTCAGGACAGAAAATACAACACAGAGAGAGGTTAAAGAGAACTTCCAGGATAATAATAAATCTTAAAATGCTTAGAGTAACCAATCTAGAACAAAGTAGGTCAAAAAGCTCCAGGAAAAACTTCTGCAAGAAGATGATACTGATAAAATTGCAATGTGTATGAACACACTTGGGAGAGGATTTGGACATGTCCAATAACAAGAACAAAAATAAAAAGAAAGCAAATGAAAGAAGACAATTATTAACTTCAGGGAAGATAAAATGCTGAACAGGAAAGGAAAAGAAGACAGAATACTGTATGATCCAGCTCTGACTACAGTTTAACTATCCATGATAATGTTAGTACAGAATATCACAGTCTTAACAAAGCCACATTGTAAGCACACTGAGAAGCCAGGTGATGTGTGTGTGACAGAGCACAAGTGGAAAGAATAGAGCCTTCATCCTTCCATAGCGGGAAGTTATTAACAGACTGTAAGACAGAAAAATTAAGAAGCAGCAATATATTACAAAGAGAAAGGGAGGTATATACCAAAAGGATCAGCTAAAAAAGCTAAATGTTTCCTTGGGAGAGGAGGCAATAAGAGTTAGGTATAACAGTTTGCAGGGTTACTGGTTTTTTCACAAGCTTTCTAGAACTGATTGATTTTCTAAACAATGTGCATGTATAATTTTGATAAAAACAAAAAATATATTTTAAAAAGGTCGAACACTTACCAATACACTTTTCTTGCTTTTTGAATAGAGGTAACTGTCTGGACTTCTTTTAAGGTTTGCTTTGTTTTCTTTTCTGCTGATTTGAATGCCTATTTATAAGATAAGAGTTTTTAAATAATTTGTTGAAAATTTATTTAAATAACACCAAATAAATGATAGGGCAAGAAATGGTTTTTTAAATGTCACAAAATGGCACTATCTATACACACACACACACCATACACACATGAAAGTAATGAAATGAAAAAATTTTTGCCTTAAATATTAAAGTAATTTGTATACAAATATCTGCTCAAGACCTACAAATGAAAAACAGGTCATCTGTTTACCCAATACTCAGTGCAACCACATAATAGGTTTTGGGCTAGATGTCAGAGGCACAACAATGAACAAGACAAAGTTTCTACTTCCTATCCCACTGGGGTCTAGGAGAAGAGACATATTTAAAGCACATAATTATTCAAATAAACATGGCAAATGCTTCAAAGGATGCTATGAGAATATAACAAGGGCACCTAATTTATAATTGATTACGGTCAAAGAAGGTATTTCTGAGGAAATGGCATTTAGGCTGAAGCCTGAAGGGTTAATGGAATTATCAAGGCGAAGAACACAAAGAACACTGTAAGCGTTAAGGAAAAGGCAAGCCTGACCACAAGTATGATCACAGGGTAAAGCATCAAAAAGTGAGGCTGGAGAGGTAGATGGAGAGCTAAGTCATGAAGGCCACTCATTTAACAGATACTAACGTGACCATGTTCCAGGCAATATTCTATGGATGGGGACATAGCAATGAACAAAACAGATAAAGATCCTACTTTCATGCAATCTACATTCTAGAGGGAAGACAGATAAACACATGTTGGCATGGGTGTTTTTAAAGAAAAAAAAACAAGAGTAAAGAGGGTGTGATTGAGGGTAGTATTATTTTTACTAAGAGTGGTCAAGAAAGGCCTCTCTGATAAAATCTTATTTAAATAGACACGTAAATGAAGAGGGGGATCAAACCATGAAGAATCTCAGGGGAGAACATTCTTGACAGAAAGAGCAGCAAGTGCAAAGGCCCTGAGAAGGCAGTATGGGCCACGGTTGTAGAAACAGCTTAAGAGCCCACTATAGCTGGAAAGAGTGTGTAACAAGAGGAGTGTGGGTGATGTGGTCAGAGGGAAGCAGATCGTAGGACCTGATAGGCCAGGAGAAGGGCTTTAAAGTGTCTTGAGTGAGAGGGGAAGAAACTGGAAGATTTTGAACAGAGAGAAATGACTTCATTTTCTATTTAAAGGATTGATTGGATATAAGAACATTCCAGGATGACTCCAACATTTTTAATTTGAGCAAAGGGAAAATTACTGAGATAGAGAGACCTGGGGAAGAGAGGGTTAGGGGAGAAAACAAATACTGTAAATATACACATTTAAAGCAAAATTAAGTTTTTTGTTTTTTTTCCCCCTTTTTATTTTCTGTGGCTTTTATTTATTTATTTATTTTTAATTTATTTATTTTTTGGGGGGTACACCAAGTTCAATCATCTGTTTTTATACACATATCCCCATATTCCCTCCCTCCCTCAACTCCCCCCCCACCCTCCCTTGAGTCCCCCCAACCCTCCCCGTCCCAGTCCTCTAAGGCATCTTCCATCCTCTAGTTGGACTCGCAAAATTAAGTTTGAAAGATATTTCTGAATTTGAAAACCCCATTTAAACAGAAAAAATAATTAAGTCCATTAAATTAATAAAGCAGAGAAAAATAATTAACGTTCACCCTAAGAAATATTAAGTACCTTCTCAGCAGCTTCAACAGTCTTCTGTGTTTTCTTAGCAGCATATCTCTTGTGATCATAATACCTAAAAAAATATACATCTCTTAAGTTTAGATGAAATCTTTATTCTTAGCTTTCTATTTATGTTATTTCTAATTTTACAGACTCAAGTCATCAAGAACAAGTTTTGCACATTATGCAACTTTGCTTCGTATGTTCTGTACGAAAAAGTTGTAAAATGCATGAAACAAGATTTTAAATACTTTTAAAAAAGTATTTCACCTCAAAGAATATGCAGTCAAAATAATGATATTTCTTATCCTTAAGACCCTTTGCAGCACAGCCAAAAAATAAATAAATAAAAGTAAAATAAAATAAAATTTATACTTAAATTTATGACTTACTTTTTGGCATTGGCATATGCTGACAAGCTGAGATCAACATCAACAAGCAATGGCCTGTTTTTCTGAGGCTTCTGCAGTTGTTTATTCTTCTGCTTTTTCTTTTTTCCTTTTGGTGGTTCACTTTCATTTTTCTCAGTATTGATGTCACCATCAACATCATCATCTTCCTCCTCTGATAACAAGTATGGATTTCTATTAAAAATATTCAATAGTATTTCACTAATGTCAATCATATCACTTTTTTATTTTCAATTTTTTTCTCAATGAACTTATAAATGGATTACAGTACTTAAATAGTTGCATTATTTTAAGGTAAATTAATTTTTTTCTGTATTTTCAAAGATAAATTTCCAAATAAAATTTTTAATGAATACAGTGAAAAATTAAATAGCAAAATAAAGATAAGCATTAACTGCTTAAATATGAATCAAACTCACCTCAGCAGCATTGTAACATGATTTGTTTGTAGTTTTAATTCTTTGATTGCATTTGCCACAGGGTCTCCTTGAGCTTGAGCTTCTTTCACAATTAACCCGATTTCTGTCCAGTCTATCTGGTTGGCTAAAGCACTTCGAACAACCTGGATGGCTCTGTCAACTATCTGTAGGTTCATTTCTATAAGCTCTCCTTTAAGTTTGTCTATTTCCTTAATTTAATAAACCAAAAACATTTGTTACAATGCCAATTAAAGTTACCATTTTTGAAAAAGTATTTGAAAAAGATAAACATAATACCTGAGCCTGCTGAAGAGCTTCTAATCTGTTTTCGTGATCCTTTCGGACATTATCTAATTTCTTCAATGCTTGTTTTTCCTTTTGTTGACAAAACAGAGTTTTTAAAAATTAGATTTCTTCTACCTTCCATACCTTCTCTTTTACATCCTGAAACTCACTATTCCACCACTGCTTCTGCCCCGCTCAATGCTGTTACCTGAACTTCCCCACAGTCTACCTCCCCAGGTCTATCCTACCCCAAAGTGTTTCATGCTCCAAAATTACCTCTCCTGACCATCTACCTCCCATTCTCTATATAGGAAGGTATTTTGATTACCAGTTACACTGTAAGTAAGATATGCCCCTAATGCCCTTGCATTATTCAAGCAGGCAGAATTTAAGACATTTTTCCCTATGACATTAAAGTTTGGGGGAATTCCTAAAATAGCTTCCTTTTATCTTAATCCTGCTTCTAATTTTCTCAGTATTATTTCTAGCATTTTACAAAATATTCTTTTTCCTAAATAACACAAAGGCTCATGGTGGTTATTTGGACTTTAATAAGTCAACCCTCCGTATCTGCAGATACAAAACCTGCAAATATGTGAGGCCAACTATATTCATTGTACTACACCATTTTATATAAGGGACTTGAACATCCTTGGATTTTGGTACCCACAGGGGCTCCTGAAACAATCCACTGCAGACACCAAGGGATGACTGTACAGCATTTTATCATATGGAACTCACATTTTAAGGTGAGTGATATGGGGGCTAATTTTTTTAACACTAGTAATAGCATCACCAATTGATGAATGTTTGCATGCTGGATGTAATATTAAAAACATTTAAATTATAAGGACAGTGACTACTAAAAGAATGCACAATGATTACTCAAATAATTCATGGGATTCTGATGCACAGAAAAACATGAGGTTCAATGTTACTCTTAAACATCTCTTTACTTGCTAAAGTGCTGCCACTATGTAACTCATGTGACACACCTGCTCTGAAATTCTACTCAATTCATTTTTTACAACCAAGGGGGTGAAGATACAGGGATTCACAAATTTCTAGTTTTTGCACACATATATTAAGATTTTAATATTTCTGAAAAATCAAATCAAGAGTGACTTTGGCCATTTTCTAAAACTGTTCTGCAGTAAGAGCTCCCCAAACATGGTCAAATGTGCTGGGAAAACACAGCATATTAAACCCTCCTTGTGGAGTCATGATACATGCAAAGCACATTAAAGGCCTAGTTCAAAAGCCCACTTTAAAAAAGTTTAATAATAAATAAATACATACTTATTTGTACAGAAAAATCCTCCCCCTCTCCTTTGGCTTATTTAAAAATCTCCTCCTTGAAACACTATTCCCTTTACAGCAAAGTTTGAGAAGCTCTGGGTTGTTGTAATGAAGTAAATCATGCTAGGGAATAAATAACAGGTCTCCTTCCCACTGTTTTTTCTGGTTTAGAGAATATCTGATATTCCGATGGAGCAAATGAGGGATTTCTTTTTTTTTTAAACACTGACAGTTCCCTTGGACCATCATTAATATACCAAGAGATCAGGGAGTTCCCAAACTACTTCTAAAAGGCTGCCCATTCCTGTATGAAAGCATCACCTACCCAGCAAACCACATTTAAGGCTAGTTGGTTTAATATAAATGTTTTTAATAATACCATACCTGCTGTAAAGCTTTTAAATCTATTTTCTGACCTTCTATCTTGGAATAAAATTCATCTACGGCCTTATCAAAAAAAGAAAAAGACAATCAACTAGCTGAAAAAAAAGAAACACAATAACATGGTTGCTGCTTCAACTTGCATACACAGAATTTTAGATTCCATTTTGTATCATAACATCACTCAAGGAACTTGAGTGGATTCCCAGTAAATATACTATATAGCTAAACAGTCAAGAATCAAATTAAGTTCAAATCTTTGGTCCTTCACCTTGAAATAAAGTGGCAACAAACATTTCCAACAGTTTGTATCTGTGACTGAACTGATTTTTAATGTCCAGATTCATAGTGACTGTAAAGCAAAAATATTTTCAATTTCTTAATCAAAGCAAGTTGATATTAATTTAACAACTCATATCACGTTAACTGGTCAAAAAACAGAATCAGAAAACCCACCTTGTCAAATGATTCAAATTCTATATATGGACATTGTGAATGTTGAGAAAACAAGAAAGGATGAAATTCCTCATACCTGTAAAACATATTTACTGTATCACATTCAAGAACATTAATAAACACCCAAAGCAACTTGACCCATGCCTACATACTTACGTTAGTATGTCTTCAGTTGGTTTATCTACTTCCAGGCTTGGTTTCATTTCTCTTTTCTGAATGATATACCCCTACAAAAAATCCAACATTAAAACTAATTTCTGTTCATAATTTACAAAGATTTACTCCTAGAATGATATTAATTTTATTAACTTATTATTCTAGTTATAAATAATCAGCATTTGTCTATTGACTGTATCACTTCTCAAAATGATGTTTTTAACACTCAGTAAGTACCATTAGAAAATACTGACATTCATATGGACAAGAACAACAGGGAATAAAGAAAATGAAAACTAATGATTTGATAAAGCAGTGGGATTACACATGTGCATTTTGTTTTCTTTCCATTTTTCAGATGTTCTGCAATTTAAAGCCAAAAGCATTTAACTTCCAGCAGAAAAAGTCTTCGGTTCACTTTGCTGGTAGGAAATTTTAATTCATAACTGGGCGCAGGGTTTATATATTTGGACTGAATTTAGCTATAATTAATCAGAACTTTTCCTGAACTTTTTTTGTAAGTAAAGTTATACTTGGAATAGGGAAGAAAAACAAGATATAGGTAATTCAGAAGATATTTAATAATTTAAAAGATGTTAATCAGTAAGTTTTTGGAAAGTGCTGACAAATTAAGATGTGCTTCTCTATCTAAAATCAACCTAAGAGGAAATGTTTTCCAATTCCTCAACTTTTCAGGAAGATACTGACTTGACCCAGTGCCGATACTGACTTGACCCAGTACTTCATAGAAGATTTAAGGAATAGGAATAGCAATTTTAAAAAAGCTACCCTAGAATAAGCATATTACAGGTGTTAAATTTCCAAATTACAACAAAAAATTTACATATACTGTTTTCCACGAACATTTAAATTATAAAAATTTAAATAAGTAAAACCACAACAACATACAATAAGTATATGTGGCACTACCTTTCCACTGAAGTTAGATGTTGTTCTCATATACTCTTCTGCTTTCTGTAGACAAACAAGTACTTTTTCAATATCTAATAGGGGAATAAGAAAGGAAAAAAGGAGTGCCAATCAACTGTCCACTAACTATTATTAAACAACTATGCAGAAAATAGAAAGTGCTTATGAAATAATAAAAGTTGTTGAAGAAAATTAAATACAGTTATTTCATGTTTATAATCAGTTTATTAAATAAGAATATATTTTGGCCAGCTTGTGGTCCCAGTAGCTTTTATTGAATCCATCTTTCTCCTCATGATCCAAAAGGCACTTTGTTCATATGCTGAATTTCCATATATATTTGGGCTTGTTTCTGAATTCTTTATTCTGTGTGTTCCTTCTCCCAAAACTTAACTTTTAATTACTATAGCTTCATGATATATTTAATGTATGAAAACATTATTCTCCATCATTACTATTATTTTCCAGAGTTTTCCTGAACATTTTTGTATGCTTTTTATTGCATATATCAGATTCATTTAAAAAAGGAAGTGCAATAGCAAAAAATAACCGTTTGCATTTCACACAGGATTACAGTGAATTCATGTATTTCAGAAACTAAAGCATTTATTTCAAACGTTCAATTTGTATTTTTAAGTGCACAAAATAATTTTACAGCATAAAAATGATCCCTAAACCTTAAGAAATGTTATAAATCACAAAATATAAATATCAAGAATGATTTTTTAAAAATTTTACATGAGAATCTGCAGATAAAAATGTGTCAAAGATCAAAGCTTCCATTTTCCTTATATTTCCTGTAACTTTTTATTATCCTCATCTGGAAGTTAATTTAGGTTCCCTTAAGTAGTTAGAAAAGTCTAACTCATCACAGTCACACCACAGCACTTACAGAATTAAAATGCATAAATAATGCTACTTCTAGAAGCCCTTCAGGTTCTGAGTCTGAAGGTGAATAATTCAACTCCTTCAAGCCTTGTACCAGAGACTGTCTCACGTGTAGTAACCCCTTCCAAAATTTAGGGGGAGGGAGAGAGAATAATCTAAAGTTGAAAGGTAATAAAGGTAGATCAAGAGATTAAACTGCACGTTACCAGGGATAAAGCATCACATTAGAGTAGGAAGTCAGGAATACCATATGGATAGAATACTCATAGGTCAAATGTTTTAAAGTCTAAAACTACCCACTCACTTATTACTTTTCCCAGCAATAATTTTCACAGGTTTAAAAAAATGAAATAAAAAGGGGCAAAACTTGTAGCATGCACACATACCTTTACTTTCAAATTTTTCATCCACTTTGACATTGCCAGAGAACCCATTTTCTATAAGACAGTGTTCAATGAGAGCTGGTCCGTAGGCTATAAAAGCAGAGGATATTATATGTAGTATTTTCCAATAAAATTTCACATTCAAAATATAACACTAACATATATACCAATGTAAAATGATCTACTCAATAACAGTAGCCAGTGAAAATAACAATTAGTTTACTTACTTTAAATGTTATTAAAAATGACAGTTCAAGTATTTATAAAAATTTGAGACTATAATAAAATTGTAGAAGTCAGTGCGAAAGTTATAGGAATTTAATGGTATTTAGCCACATATAAAAAGGATTATAAACCAGGAATGAAAAGTTAGTTTAGCATCCAAAAACTGGTTAATGTAATACACCATATTATAACAGAATAAAAAAACATAAAAATCCAAACTTACAAATTTTATACATGCTATACTAACAAACAGAAAGTTTTAAAGATAACTTTTTAATGCATTCTAATTTCACAGGAGAGGAAGAGTAACTCCCTTAGCAATGGTACCTGGGTTCCCATATGTCCTTCCCAGATTCCTTAGTATAGGGATAAGTGATGATTTTCTCAAGTACATTGAATGATCTTTACCCTGGTTATTAACAGTACCTGGCAGACCCTGGAATGCCCTGAGTCTCACCAATAAAAAACAAAAAGCAAAACAAACTCAACTAGGCTAAGTGGTTACTAAACCAAAAACACTTACACTGAAAAAAAACAAAACAAAACGGATTTCTTAGAAAACTACAGCTAGTGCTCAAGTGCTAGATAACATATGGTTAGTTTATGTAACTGTATTGCTTTTAAATAAAATCTAACAACAACAACAAAAGATCTAACAGATAAAGGTCAGCGTTCATACAGTATAACAAATTTCTCTTTCCTTGAAAATAAACCCTTATTTACTCAAAAGATCATTTTTAACCCCTTTCTACATTTATCGAATTTTTCTACTTTTCTACTAGAACTAGATTTCAATGTGTTAAATATATTCCTGAAAACCATATTATCTTACAAACACTTCACTGCTCAATGTAGGATTACTCACGAAGTAACGGGTTAAGAACTCTCTTCAGTAGTTCACCCTTAGGTGCACTGGCTATTACTTCAGTCAATCTGTGAAACAAAGTTGACACATCCCTTACTATCTTATATTTAATAAATCTCACAGCAATATTCACGATACTTTCACATGCATCAATTCGCCTGATCTTCAAAATACCCTAAAATATAAGAGGAGTTAGTTCACTTTATAAGTAAAAAATGGGTCATAAAAAGTAACTTCTCTAAGGTTAGTAGGTTCCCGAATAGCAGACCGGGACTTGAAACCAAGTTTTCCGAGGAAAAGCAATACTTGTTCAACTAAGCCATCCTGCTGATTGTCAGCACACCCATATATGGCATGAGAGACACGTTCTTACGCAACACTTAAATGTACTGTAGTTTGTGGAGACTTGTGAAGTGTCTTTTTTAAAAATTTTTATTGGAGTATAGTTGATTCACAATGTTGTGTTAGTTTCAGGTGTACAGCAAAGTGAATCAGTTACACATATATCAATACATATATCCACTGCATTTTTTTGGTTTTTTTTTTTTTAGATTCTTTTCCCATATAGGTCATTACAGAATATTGAGCAGAGTTCCCTGTGCTACACAGAAGGTCCTTATTAGTTATCTATCTTACATATAGCAGTGTATATATATGTCAATCCCAACCTCCCAAGTTATCACTCCCTGGTGATATATCTTAACACCTGAAATGGCTGTACCTAATTACACACTTAAAAAGAACTCAAGGATGCTGTGGGCCACTGTGGGCCACTGTGGTCCCCCAAATCAGCATCAACCTCACCTGCAAACTTGTTAGAAATGTAAATTCCCAAGATCTACACCAGATCTACTTAAAACCAGGGGCGGGGGTGGGGGCTATATTTTACCAAGCCCTCTAGGTGATTCTGATGCATTCTGAACTTTGAAAACCAATGCTGTAGCCTATTAGTCAGCAAAGCCTTCCAGCCACAAGACTAGAGCTACAGTCAGCCCCTTACCCCACCATACTCCTATTTTTTAGCTAAACCAGGATTCCTATCTCCTTTTGCACTCTGCCAAGATATCCGTTTGTCTTCTCACAGAACAGCTAATGAGCTCCCTCATTTTACCAAGAATCATAAACATCTGAAGTAACACAAAACTTAGATTAAAAAAACATGCATTTGCTACTCCCAAATAAGGCATAACTGCTTATATTTAAGTGCACATTTGTGTAGTTCAAGCAGCCCGAATTTATTTTGTGCAAGTAAAGAAAATATTTTACGTAACAGTTCTTTCATGTTCTGACATATGACCTATTTTACTATATAATACAATATGAAATGAGTTAATAAACACGTTACCTTTCCAAGGTAAGCAAAGGTACGGCAGTTCTAGCATGATCAACCGGATAGCGTTCACGAACCGCAAATTTAACATCATCTGACTCATCCGTTCGAAATCTTAGGATATTTAAAATTAGGTACTCATAATCTGTAAGAACAATGTTCCCCTGTAACAGAATAAAATATAATTTAATGCTTTTCCCAGATCATTCTTAAATCTTCTTAAAAACTGAGAAAGAAAATGTAATCTCTTAAAAACCCAACCAAGGCTATAGAAATGAAGTTACACACAAAGAGCATTTGAGCTGCGTCTGAACAGTGCTCCTTGCACTTGCCCAGCACAGGCTATGAAATAAAATAACTAAAGCTAAACATCCCAAGTCTGAAGCATAATGAAGGAATCTAGAGCAACTTTAAACTCACTGTCTGATGGTTCTGCAGAGGTCACTATTAGAAGCAGAATAATCAATTAACAACTTGAGGACCACCAGTTGAACTTATGTTGCACTTGGTTCAGGCAAATCTACAAACACTGTGGCTTATTAAGAAAAACAACATATATTTCAGAAGCCAAACACAGAGCTATTTATACTTTCACCTGCAATTTGTCTTTTAATAGCAATTAGTTATGTGGCAAAATCAATAAAGGTCATTATACCCTTTGGCCGTGGAATTCCACACTTGGTTATGTGGCCTAATGAATAACCCAATAAAACCAAAAGCTACACGCTTAAACTGCATCATATTTACAATAGAAAAAACTGGAAACAGCCAGATGTAAAAATTGGAGATACTGTTAAATAAATTATATCAATATGACAAAATATTTAAAAGCTGTTAACTTAAGACTATGTAAAAAGAGTGGGAAAATGTTTATAATGTTCAGTAAAAAATAAGACAAAAAAATCCTGTATCCTGGGAAGTGGAAGGCAAATACAGGGAAAAACTAAAATACTTATTAAAGAGTGAGGATTAAAAAACCTTTTTAAAATTTAATATTGCTACATAATCTTTTTAATAAAAAAGAGGGGAGAAATCTAATCAAAATAAAACTGCCCAAAGAATACAACCTTCCAAATTTATTACAGACAGTGGAGCTACAGGTTGTTGTATAATTAAAATACAAAGAAGCATCCACGAAAACAAACAGTCACAAATGCCTTAGCCAGTACTTAGAAGGTGGTCATAGAAGATGGTGCGAATAACCCCAATCTCATGAGGAATAACAGGTTGCAAGATAATGTGCACTAGATGGGGGCACCATTCACCTTGATCACAGATATACAGGCATACCTCGAAGGTATTACAGGTTTGGTTCCAGACCACTGAAATAAAGCGATACTGCAATAAAGCAAGTCACGTGAACTTTTTGGTTTCCCACTGCATATAAAAGTTATGTTTACACTATATTGTAATGTATAATAATATATGTAAAATACAATGTATAATAACACAATGCATAATATAGTATATAAAAATAATAATATACTGTAAAAAAAACAATGTACGTACCTTAATTTATAAATGCTTTATTGCTCAGAACTGCTAACCATCATCTGAGCTTCCAGCGAGTTGTTCATAGGAATATGATCACTGATCACAGATTACCATAAAAATATAATACTAGTGAAAAAGTTTGAAATATTGTGAGAAATATCCAAATGTGACAGAAACATAAAGTGAGCAAATGCTGTTGGAAAAATGGTGCTGACAGCAAAAAATTACTTGATGCGGAACTGCCACAAACATTCAATTTGTAAAAAATGCAAGTATGTGAGAAGCACAATAAAGCAAAATGCTCCATAAAATGAGGTATACCTGTAGATAATCTGAAGTTACTAGGTGCTGAAAGAGTAGAAATCAAAGAAATCATGCATTTAGAAATTTAAACATTTATTTAACAGAAATGGAGAAGGAAAGGAGACTTGAATAGAAGTCCATATGGTTCATAAAGATGTGACTTGAAAAACAAACCTGGCCATAGGGCCTGCCACACCAAAAGTGCTCAATAAATGTTTGTTGAATCAAATTGTGCAGTTATCAAGAACATCTGGAAGATTCCAGTAAGGCAGTTACTTCCCTCAAAGGGCTTTCTTTAAACCAAGGTTTCTCAAAAGTATTCTGTTAAGATGGCTTCCACTACTCCAATTAAAAAAAAAATTTTTTTTCTGTAATCTAGTAAACTTTGCAAATCCTATGTAACATCCTTCTCTAGGGAATGTACACATCACACTATCATATTAAAGGCACTGGTAAGTCCTAGAGTTAAAAAAATTTTTTTACCTTATTTATTCTCAAAGTTCTTCAGACTTTTATGACTAGGGGACCCATTTTTCTAGGCTATTATCTTATGGAAGTGGTGTCAAGGAACTTACTTGGGGAAATACTGCACTTGACTCTGATGTACTCAATAATCCACTTTCTAATATTACTTTCTCCAGAGTCTTTCTTACTGGAAACTTCTTATCACAAATTAATAAATCGACTTTCTTAAATGAGTTTGAATAGCAATAGCCTCTTTACCCGAGGTCTGATCAACTCTAGGTAAACCATACATCAAAAATCCAGACATGAAGGCTAGAAGCTCAGACCCTGGTATAAAAAGAGGAGAGAGCAATCTTCAAGATCTACTGTAAGAATCAACCAACATACTTTTCTTAGATACCACAGTGAGTACTGAAAATTCCCAAGCACATATATACAAATCCTGAATATATATTCCAAACGCATCACTAACTGGAACTCTGGAACCTAGACAGTACACATGCCAATTGCACAGAGCCTTCAAAACAGAAAGGCCCTAATGCAAGGGGGTATCCTGGATTGAACCCTGGGAAAGAAAAAAGAACATGAGTAGAAAAACTGGTGAAACCCGAATAAAGTCTGTAGTTTAATTAGCAGTAATGTATCAATGTGAATGTCTTAGTTTTGACAACTGTACCATGTTTATGTAAGATGTTAACATTAAGAGAAACTAAGTGAAGGGTACACAGGAATTTTCTTTATTATCTTTGCAACTTTTCTACAAATCTAATAATATAAAATTAAAAAAATCTTCAAGTTTTTAAAATGATACAGGTTTTTTATTCTATGGAAAGAAATTTTACATCATTAACAGCTAAGTTTAAATTGAAAAAGGAAAAAAAAAAAGGAAAGGCCCATGTCTGATATATAAGCTTAAACTTCACGTTGACTTAAACTAAAGGCAGCCTGCAATTCGTTACATTCTAGAGATTTTCCCCCCAATGAAAAAAACCTTCTCTTGCTTTTTAATTGGCAGGGTGGGGGGAAGGGATCATAAATAGGCCACCAAGCATAACAGTGGTTCTTCTGGGATGAGGAACTGGCTGGGCCAGGAGTGATGAGACCTTCCATTTTAATTCTACAAACTTCTCTATATACTGAGAATGTATTCATGTACTACTTGTACAAACATTTATAACTTAAATGGTAGTCTAGACAATTCTAACTGTTGTCACACTGAGAAAAAGAAAACCTGGACAAAATACAAAGCAAGTCCTTTAAGAAACAAAAAATGCAAACATGCAGTAAACATTTATAGGATCAAAATCTTGGAGAGGAAAACTCAGAAAGGTGAGCTCCACACTTGGAGCTACTTTTCCCATAGGATCATTTATCTAATAGTTAAGAAGCAGCTGACTGGCTGGGAAGCTGAGCATGAATTCTGATAAGACTCACAGGACAACTAAGGAGAATAAAAATTTGAGTTCAGGGTCAAGTAAAGGGGGTGGAGGCTAGGGGAATTTATCCCTGATGAATTCAGCTATGAATAGTGACCCCTGAAAAGGCTGTATCCCAGGAGGAGTGAACTGGAAATTTTCCAGGTTTCCCAGGCCCAGCTTCTGGTCAATTCAGTACTTGACTGGAGTAAGGTAATCTAGGATTACTTGTGTTCTTAGCTACCTGTCAAAAGCCAACAGCCCCTCTAAAGGAAGATAACATCATTCCAGGTCTTATACTGTATCTATTACTTTTCCTACTCAGTGCCTGGCACACAATAAAATAACCAGCCATGTGAGGAGACAAGACAATGTAATTACAATTAAAAGAACAACAGACTATAAAAAACAGACATCAGAGGAATCTGATAATAGTACAATTCCAAATGATTCCAAATGATTCTTGTCTGATAGCAATAAAATTAGTGAATTGGACGACAGATCAAAACAAAATATGACTGAATTTTCCCAAACTGATGAACAACACCAACCCACAGATTCTAGAAGCACCATGAACCCCAGAAGGTAATTACAAAGGAAAATCAACTAGGTACATCATGGCAAAACTACTGAAAACCAAAGACAAAGAAAAAATTTTAAAGCACCCAGATAAAAAGCAGAGATTACCTTCAAAGGAGCAACAGTATGACCGAGACTGGTTTCAACAGAAACAGGGGTCACCAGAAGACAATATACTATTTTTGTAACTGCCAAGAAGTTATTTAACTAATTAATGAGAGAACTAGATGACAAAACTGGTTCTAAGAGAAATGAAGTAAGTGAAGTGGGTGAGAAAAGAATGACTGCATAAGATTGGCAATTTGGGGCAATTAAACTGCAACCTCTGGGGATATCTTTTCTCTGGACAAATAGTTTGAATCTCTACTAGATGAAATTAATTTTCACTGCTATCAAGCAAGAATTACTTGCATTGTTACCAGTTTTCTACAAGTTAAAGACCACCCTTACCAAGATGTAAAAAAAAAGCCTACTCAAGAGTAAATAGCAAATCAAAGATACACATGCCTAGAACCCCCAGGAGTGCCCGCTAGACGACACCTGGCAGGAGACTAAAATGACATTTCATCCTTTTTGGCTCTGTGCAAATTTTGGATAATTTTTAACAGTCTCCTCTCATGATCACAACATCTAAAATTATTCTTGATTACACATATACACACATAGAAGCTTTGTTTCTTGGACTGATTTATTTACACAAATGCAGCAAGAAATGTTAGCTAACATATATAAACCTTCTTGAACTATAGACAGAAAATCTAGAGCCACATGGTATCAAGCAGTTACTGAAACCATAATAATCACTACTGCCTGAAGAATTCATAAAAAATTTGGAATTATATTTTCAATAGCCTCTATTATTCCAGAGGCTTAAAAATTACTATTTGCTTCTAACTCAAAGCTATGGAAACCAAAAAAAGAAAAAAAAATCACTACTGGTTTCATCTGTGGTACACTTATAAATGTAAATAAATTCTTCTCTACCTGAAGTCACACAAATCTATAAGAAGTGACCTTATTTACTTCCTGCCAGCCAGGATCCTATATGCCACAGAAAAGGTACAAGACTAGGTTCTCTGGAGGGCTTTGTGGACACTGGCTCTACATATGACATATAACCTTTGTTCCTTAATGGTGAGCTTTTCACACCTAATTGAATGAGATTTATTCTCAAATGTGACACTCTAGATTTGACCTTAGTTACACAATCAATTTACCTAATTGTAACCTGGTAAAAAGGACAAATTCTTATTGATCTTATGTAAATATACACATTGTCATGGGCAATAAAACAATCTTAGTAAAAGGCATGTGTTCCTTAATTCTAAGGGATCAAAGAGAGCAAACTACCATTTAAAGAATATATATCACTCCAATTTGCACTAGTTTAGTCCACTAAATTATCAGGTCAGAGAAAGGTAAAGGGCTTTATCATGTAACTATCATAAAAATAATATCAACAATATTCTGAAAAAAATAACCACAATTAGATTCTCCCCAGTTTATTCAGTCCTGTGTAATCAATTCTGATTGTCCTAGATCATAGGTTAACACTCTATTTCCATGAAAGCATCTGCTTCTAGACTAAAAAGAATCTTAAAAATCCTAACTTGGTATCCCTGATACAGTCTGGCATCTGTCCAAGCAATATTGGCTCAGACAATATGAATCTATTATTTAAGAGTAGGGATCAGCAAATTCTTCCCATAAAAGGCAACATAATAAATATTTTAGGGTTTGTGGGCCACAAATAGTTTCTGTTGCGTATTCTTCTTTCTTTTTAAAGAGCTCTTTTCAAATGTATTGTAAAAACCATTCTCAAACTCACAGGCTTTACAAAAAGGGGCCACAGGCTGTAGTTTATTAACTCCTATTTAAGAGTATCTGGTATGTCTTTTTCACCAAGGTTCTGAAACAGCCTTCTTTGTTAAAGACCTGATTTATAATGACAAAATTAAGGAGATGGAACAACTTAGGAGTTTCCAGGGTGTAAGGATGGGAGGAAGAGGGGTGGGTGTTACTACAAACGGGTATCACAAGGAAGATCTCTGTGGTAATGGAAGAATTCTGTATCTTGATTGCAGTGGTGGTTACATAATCGACAAAAGTGGTAAAATGCATAGAACTATATGCATGCATTGTACCAATACTGATTTCCTGATTTTGATACTGTAATGTAATTATGTAACATGTAACAACTGAGGGAAACTGGGTGAAAGGTACACCACACCTCTCTCTTCTATCTTTGCAACCTCCTGTGAATCTATAATCATTTCAAGACAAAAAAGCTTTTAAAAAAGTTATCATACAAATTTTTTTAACTGACCACTACCTGAGACCACATACAAAAACTGATTCCAGGAGGGCAGCAGCTATAGCCGCTGCTGCCTGCAGGGGAGGGGGGCAGAAAGAGGGGTACAGGAGTCCCTGCAAAGAGAAGTGCACGGTTAAAGGCAAGCGCGAGGATCAGCAGCCGTCGCGCTGCCCCCGTCCCACATCCAGGTCCACAACTAGTACTGGTGTGTCCACTAGTGACAGCTCACCGAAGTGCACACTTATGACATATGTCACATACCCAACAAAAACCTTAGAATGATTAACAGCATGTTGTACAAACATTCATTAGAAAGAAAAAAAACGCTCAATATTGTTTTTAAAAATTACACAGTATTCTATTATTTGGGTCTCCCTTAATTATTTAACCAATCTCTTATTCAGAGAAATTTAGCTTTGAATACTGGAGTTGCTTGGAATCTAGCTAGAAAAGTTTCACATATGAGGAACAACTAGGGACCAATTTCCACCCAAGAGCTGTGGTAAATCCAGCCCAAGTGACTCATGCAAGAAATAAATGGGAACATTTAAGAGGTGACAATCACAGAGAAATGGAGAAAAAGCAAAAAACAACAAAATAACAAAGACATTTATGTTCCTTCCAAGTTTTAACTATTATAAACACTAAAAAGAATATCCTTGGACTTGAGGACACCGGGGGGAGGGGAAGCTGGGAAGTAGTGAGAGAGTAGCATCGACATATACACACTACCAAATGTAAAAGAGATGCCTAGTGGGAAGCTA
The DNA here is from genome assembly GCF_030028045.1 of Hippopotamus amphibius kiboko. Lineage (NCBI taxonomy): Eukaryota > Metazoa > Chordata > Mammalia > Artiodactyla > Hippopotamidae > Hippopotamus > Hippopotamus amphibius. Next base: position 227,744,291 of record NC_080187.1, read on the forward strand.
CTACAGAGCACAGGGAGATCAGCTTGATGCTTTGTGATGACCTAAAGGGGTGGGATAGGGAGGCAGGGAGGGAGGCTCAAGAGGGAGGGGATATGGGGATATATGTATACATGGGCTGATTCACTTTGTTGTACAGCAGAAACTGACACAATACTGTAAAGCAATTATACTCCAATAAAGATTAAAAACAAACAAACAAACAATATCCTTGGTATGGTCCTTCCTGAGCACTTGCCTCAAACATTTCTTATGATAAATTTCTAGAAATGGAATTCCTGGGTCAAAGGTTATGCACATAAACTTTAAAAATCATGTTATATACTGTCAAACAATCTTCCAAAAATAATGTTCTAATCTGCCCTTGTTCGTGTACATCCTTTTTTTTTTTTTTTAATTCTCTCTTTTTTTTTTTTGGCGGCGCCACACAGCTTGCAGGATCGCGGTTCCCTACCAGGGATTGAACACAGGCCATGGGGGGGGGAAGCCCAGTATCCTAACCACCAGGCCACCAGGAAACTCTCTGTACATTCTTGATAATACTGGTTATTGTCAAACTTTCCAAATCATTTATATATTGACAGAGAAAGAAGAGGAGGAGGAAGAAAAGTATCATTTTTATCTGTCAGTAATCTGTGAATGTATACATGTATTCATGCTTTCATAAGCCATTTGTATTATTCTTTTTTGAACTGTATAACTAAGCACTTTACCTACTTTTCCACTTGAATGGTTCATGAAAACTACACAATAGGATTATGAACATTTTATTTACCATACAAGTTAAAATATTTTTTCCCAATTTTTCACTTTTGACATATGTATCAATAGTTCACGGTATTTTCTGCTTTACACAGTTTTTAAACTGCCTTATGCAGTTTTAAAATTAACTAGTCATATCTATCAATATTTGTTTTCACTGTTAGGCCTAAATATCTTTTTCATCCCAAATTCATCTATCTTAATCCATATTTTCACCTAGTGCTTCTATGGTTTTACTTTTTATATTTATATTTTTGATGCAAATGGAATTTATTTTGCTGCAGGTACATGGAGATTAATGGAAAATTACATTTTACTTGTGTTGTACTTTATTATCCTAGTGTATCAATGGCCTTTGACTAATCTCCATTTTATCTAGAGGCCAGAATTTGGCAGACCGTAGCCATTTAAAATAGCATTTGAGGGACTTCCCTGGTGGTCCAGTGGTTAAGACTCTGCGCTTCCACTGCAAGGGAGCACAGGTTCAATCCCTGGTCAGGGAACTAAGATCCTATCACATGAATAATTAACAATATAATGAATTCTCCTCACCCCATCCCCCAAATTTAACTTACCCTGTCATAGAGCTCAATGATTAAGTGATAAGCAGCTTCATCACTTCCAAACTGAAAATCTACAATTCTATCCACACCAAGCTGTTTTGCACTGACTAATCTCCGACTCTTCAAATGTTTTCGGCACTAGCAAGAAAGAGGAAAAAAAGGCATTTATATAGTAAAAGTGAACTCCTAGTCATTCGATATTGGTTTATAAGTAAGCTTCTTTTCATTTCCATCAGGAATAACATCTTAAGACAGCAGAAAAAAACAGTATATAGTCAAAAAATTAAAACGTAGAGAATGATAATCAGAGGAAACATTTTATTTCAGACAACTCTGATTGCTAACTCTGAAACAGTATTTTATATTCAATTTTTAAGTAGACAAAAAGAGACCTATAACAAAATTTACTTTGTTTTATACCGCTGCTAAATAAATCACTGTTCTTGTCCTGATGACCTCACACAAAGCTATAATCATTTTTTTAAGCTTCTTTCTACTCAAATTTTTTAAGTATCCCAAATTTCCTTTCATGTGTTTGTGTTCAAGATTAATTAGTGGTTTCCACTGGTCTTTCATTTCAAATACAAATTCTGAACCAGGAGCTTACTGGAATTCTATAAATTAGTGCTCCAGCTTATAACCAATTACCTTCTAATCCCATAAACTTTATTAATAAAAGCCAAACGGAATTTTTCTGGTATGACCTCCAAGCTTTTGAACAACCTAGCTCAAATCCAAATGCAGTAATTCCTAGCCGTCATCAAATCCCATTCCTCCTGTCCCTAGTCAGAATGTTCTTGTTCTTACTAGCAATTAAAACAAAATTAACGTGTTAAACCCAAAGACAATTTACCTGGTAAAGCTATTTATATTAAATGCACTATCCTTTAGTACAAATATTTAAGCATGACATGGACCAGAAACAAGAATATGCTGTAGCTCCTAAAAAAAATTTTTTACAATTGTTTCTAATTTTTGAATTTGAAAGAGTCCTTAGTCAAGACCAGAAAGAAAGAATGCTTTCTTTTCTTCAAAACTCAAATCCAAGACAAATTTTACAGAGAAGTTAATCAAACACCACCTTAAAAAAAAAAAAAAAAAAAAAAGAGGAAGAAATATACAGGGTCACTCTTCACATTAATGCCAATTCTTTCATAACTAAGAAGCATTCTTCTCCAGATCTATAGTTCAAACTGACTAAAATTCTCATTTTATGTATTCAGGCAGAATTATATACTCACATATATTCAGGCAGATATAAGACTTTTCAACCTTCATAGAATAAATAATCTCCCCCTGCTAAATTCAACAGTTCTCACTTTAAAGTGGCCTATATTAATTTTGATTTAAACAGTGACCTACATTCAGGGCTACATTTAAATCCCCAGGTGAAAATTATAATCAATTCCCCCAGTAATATTTTTATTTGAGGAAAATACAGTTAAAATGAAGGTAAAAGGCATCCTTGAATGAAAAAGAAGTCCACACCACAGAATGGCAGAAAAGGGAAAATTACCGTGAGTGTAGATGGACATGTAATACATGTGGAAAACTTGCTTTTCTCTATTTCCCTACCAGCAACTTGCTGAAGACAAGCTCTGTCAGTGCCACAGAGCTATAGCTGGCACCCCCAAATGTGAGAATCAGGAATAATCCCAGTGATTTACCCCATAGTAAGCATGGCCCTGCCTGTGACATACAACAGTAACAGCTCTACAGTTCCTTGTAAAGTACTTAACACTGTCTGCTCCATTGGAGGGGATTTTTATACACAGGCAGATTGACCTGCACACCTAACTCATAAAACGCTAAGTTGTGTTTTGTTTTTTTTTTTGAATGTCTGACCTCCTATTGATGTAGCCTGATTTGGGGATGTTTACACAATCCCAGTATCGTATATTTTATTATCTGTTATATCATCTGTAAAACTGAAACAATATTTGTTCTTCATATCCACTGAGTTATTAAACAACTTAAATGAAGTATGTATTATTCTTTGAAAAGTGCTATACAAAGTGTCATTATTATTAAGGACAATCCCCAAAAGAACCATTTTGGGTTACTATTAAATAAACTTTTAAAACTTTGATAATTTTGAGATAGGCCTTGTGATTTGGGAAACACTTACCTAACGTGTAATCCAAAACAGATTCTAAGTTGCTGGGGATAAGGATCTTCTCTGTAAAGCCTCTAATGAAATAACACAATGCCAAAACAAATAAATTTCTGAAGGAAAGTGAGGAGGAGAGGAAGAAGGAAATTAATACATATGGAGCCCTATTATGTGTCAGGCATTGTGTTAGGTGCTTTACGTGTAACTTCAATTAATCCTCACCAATAACCCCATGAGGGAGGCATTATCTACATTTTACATTTAAAGAAACAAGTTCCAAGAGCTTAAGTAAAACTTCCAGGTTATGAAATTATCCAGCAGCAAAACCATTAATTCAAAGTTAGGTATATCTGACTCATGTCTTTTCTCTGTATCATGAGCTTTCAGTGTATGTTTTATGTCAATAAGCGAATGGGTAATACATCCACAAATGCAAGATTTCAGTTTTAACAGTAAAAACAAAAATAAAGAGAGAAGTGAAAAGAAAAAAGATACAGTTGGTAGCATATTAATGTCCTTGAGTACTCCAACAAAATACAGGTTGGTAGCTGAAAAGTGAGCCGTGGAAGACAAGGGCAGGGAAGGAGGAAGAAGGGCAGATCACAGAAAGCCAAGAATGCTAGGGTATAGGATATGGATTCACAAATTATAGGATCATAAAAGGTGGGATAACTAATGAAAATGATGCTTTACAAAAATCAATGTTGGTGTAATACAGAATTGTTTTGATAGTGAGAAGTCTAGTAGAGTTAAAGACTATAATGTCCAGCATTATAAAAACTTGAATTAGAACAGTAACTGCGGGAACAGAAAGATCTGGAACACAAAGTGGTGTGAAGGGTAAAGGGAGAAGTTAATAATAAACATCGCCTTTATTCATCCAATATCTGTCAAGTACACTAACTTTATTTTATTTATAACAGTGAAGAAAAACCAGCTTATAACTTCAGTTATCAGTGACCAACCTCAGGGCCTTAAAATTTAGCTTCAAGTATAACTTAAAATTTACCTTCATGGCAAAACTAGACGGCATCATATTCTTAGGCCACTCAAATTCTGTCGTGTGAATTCGTATGCCAGATTCAAGTAAAAGTGTAGCTTTAAAGTCTGGTCTGTAGCAGAAAAAAGTCAAAAAAACATTCAGGGCGTTGCCAGCACTAACTCAGGTTAAAAAAAAACAAACTCATATTTAGTTACACAAAAGAGAAAACAAGCCTATAAAATGCTCTTACTTTTGAAGACGAATAAGATACGTCTTATTATCCACGTCGTAAACATTGTTGACTCTCATTCCTAGCAAGCTGCAAAGAGAAAGGAAACATGCGACACATCATACTATCATTTGAAACATAAAACTTCACACCATTTAAAGCCGTAGGCGGCAGCGGGGCCGGGGAAACAGGGACTCTCCGACCCCAAAGCTGAGGGTCAAACCAGCGTGCAGCCTCTGAAGGCCATCAGACATTCAGCCCAAAGCGTGAGTGTTAACCGTTCAAGAGCAGACGTGGTAGGTCAGCTCTAGGGGCACCACACGATGCCGTGAGTCTTTTTAACAACATTCAATTACAGTAAAACCTAACCCACCTGATTAAAAAAAAAAAAAAAATACGCGAACGAGGCCCTGGAAAACACGGCAAAGCTCACGGAGCTGAATCGCAGACACCAGGCTAGCGCGCGCGCACCTCGGGCCACAGCGGCGACCTCCGGCTGCAGCGGCGATGCTGCCTCCCTTCGGGCCGAGGAGGAGCGTCCGACGAACCGAGCTCCCGGCCTGGAAACCCCTGGGGCACACCACTGCCTGGCGGCCCGGCGTCCACCCGGCGTCCACCGGGCGTCTCGGCTCTCACGAAACGTTCGCGGCCCGACCCGGGCGACTCAGGCCGACGAGGCGAGAGCCCCGCCAAGGCCGGACGCGAGACCCGCAGCCCACGAGAGCGGGGCGCGCGGCTGCCGGGCCCCCCCCACCCCGGCCCGGCACCCCGAGGGCCACGGAGAGCCGCCACGCGCTCGCGCACTCGGGCCCGGCCGGGGCCACGGCGGAGCAGCCCCGGGGGCGCCACGGCGAGACGCCGGGCCGCCCGTGTTCCCGCGGCGGCGCCCTGGCCTCGGCCTCCCGCACCGCCCGCGCGCGCCCGGCCCCCCGCCGCACCGCACCTGGCGTTCAGCTCCGCGAGCACGGCGCGCAGGTCCACGGTGCTGAAGCGGGTCTTCATGGCGCGGCGCGCGGGCCTCCGCCGCAGGCGCTCCCGCGGCCGGCCGCGCTCGACGCCGCACCGCTCACGCGCAGGCGCGCTCGGCGGAGCTACGGCCGCGCGGAAGGCCCAACAGGCCTCGAAGCGAACGTCGTGGCGCCGCTCCGGTGCGGTGTTCGGCTGTCGAGTCGCCGTCCGCTCGCCCTGCGTTGCACCCAAACCAGTCGAAAGGGATCCACTCTATTCTCTTGAAACGGCACTCCCTCCTGGAGCGCTTACGGACCAGTCGGGCTCCTTGGCTCCCCTGCGTGTCGGGACTCGAGCCCGCCTCCGGAGGGACCCCTGCTGGTCGCAGCGATCTAGGGACGCGCGCGGGGCGGGTCCCCCCGCGGGGGCTCCCCCGGACCCGCGCGGCGCGGCGGTCTCACCGGCCGGACCGCTTCACGCGCGCTGCAGGGACCCGCGGCGATCAAGGCAAACCAGCCCTGCGAAGGGAGTGCCTGTGCTGAGAAGTCCCGCTCTCCGAAGGGCACTTTGCCGCGTGCTGTGGGATTCTCCTCCAATCTAGGCATGGGGCTGCCCTCGGCTCAGCACAGTGCCTGGTATGCAACAGGCGCTCCGTAAATGCTCGGCAGCCTGAAGAGCTGTTTCGCTCGATCATGGTGACGTTAGATGAAAAATACAAATAAGACAAGATTGCCCCGCCAAAGGCACACACGATGCCGTGGGAAATCAGTCGTCCAAGGATGTAGCCCGGGAAGAAAGCCCGCTGTAAGTCAGGAACCCAAAAGAGACGGGGTCTCGCTATGTTGCCCAGGCTGGAGTGCAGTGGCTATTCACAGGCGCGATCCCACTACTGATCAGCACGGGAGTTTTGACCTGCTCCGTCTCCGACCTGGGCCGGTTCACCCCTCCTTAGGCAACCTGGTGGTCCCCCGCTCCCGGGGGGTCACCATATTGATGCCGAACTTAGTGCGGACACCCGATCGGCATAGCGCACTGCAGCCCAGAACTCCTGGGCTCAAGCGATCCTCCTGCCTCAGCCTCCCGAGTAGCTGGGACTACAGGCGCGCGCCACCGCGCCCGGCGGTGAGTCCCGACCTAGCAGGAGTCTAGAGTCTGCGGGCTGCGCGTGGTGACAAGCAGAACTCCCACCAGCAGAAGGCGACTCTAAGGGAAAAGGGCTCCGTTGCCATATCAGAAGAAGCCGAGAATTGTAAAGAGACGACTGTAGCACGTACAGAGCAGCATTACTGCGTCGTAGGGCACAGTAAATCATGCAGAATGGTTAAAAATACGGAATAAACCATTCGGAGGGTTTAGAAAAGACTGGGAACCAAGTCGACTCTAGTGCAAACAGTAAAAGCGAGAGGTCCAACTGCACATAAACAATGCTAAGGTTCTTATGTTGGCTCTGAAGGCATTCCCCAAATAATGCCTAAATGTTTTGCATAAAAGCAACCCATGTATAAACTCCACATTGAAAGGGACAGATTCTTCTTTATAAAGGAAAACTGAAATACTTTATAGCAAAACTCCCACTTTAGGGCCCTAGACCCATGAGATAGGAGCAGGATACTAATTGAAGTTATACGTGAGACCGTCAGCCACTCGACTAACCCATACATTGCTACTGCTTTGTCCAGGAAAGTGAGCATCAGAAGGAAAATGCAAGTAAATACATAAGGGGGAGGAGGAGATGAAGATAAGTGTAAAAGTTATAAAGAAACTGTATCATTTACTATTGAATTCTATCATTTCTGGGCTTTGGGATCATTTCTCTACTTGGAAAAAATTCTGAACCAGGGATACTTAAGGACTTGTGGGGAAAATAAGAGGCAACAGGAAATGGGCAAGTCATCATCCAGTTTTCAAAGAGAAGATAAAGGTGAATATCTGAAATCACAAACAGATGCCACTGTTTTTCCCAGCCAAAGATTTAGAGGTGATTATTAATGGATGACTTATGGGCACCTAGAGCTGTGATTCTCAAGTTTTAGTGTGATTCACTGATTACTGTGGAGCTAATCAAAGCAAATTCCTGGACACCACACCCAGAGATTTTGAATCATTCGTTCTCTTTGGCTCAAGGTATCTGCATTTGTAACTGTCAGGATGAAAGGGGCCTGCAGCCCATACTTAGAAGTTTACTGATTTCTAGAAGATAAAGTGGTAATCGTTAGGAACCAATATAGTTTCACTCAGAATAAGATATAATTCATTAATTTTGCTTTCCACTCAACTCATGGAAATATTTGATGTGTAGTGTGGGTAGGGGAAAATCTCCCCTTCTATCCCTTTTGAGTTCTTGTGGCTGGACTAATAATAAAATTGATGCTGGACAAATTAACAGGAGAAAAAAAAAACAAATTTTAATTAATGCACATGGAGGTCTCTTAAAAATGGGACCTGAGAAGGGGCCAAAGCAGGCAGCTTTTATACTTTTAGACAAATAAATAAATTTGTAAGGAATTGACAGGAGAAAAAAACTTAAGTTTTGGGTGCTCAATTACTGAAGAATCTAAACAGAATATGGGCTTGGGTAGTAAATTAAAGAAGTAACAAAGTTCCTTTACATAGGCTTCTCAACCTGAATTCCCTATCTCTGGCGATAAGGGTATCCTTCTACCTCCAGATGCAGGGACTGCACCTTTTACATGAGAGAGTATTTCCTGCTTTCAGGGAAAGAAAAGGAGGGTGAGAGTATCTCTTTTGTGTTGGCCATTTCTTAATTAACTTCAAGATAGTCAGTATGCCATTGGGGCACATTTTGGGGTGCCCACCCTGGCCCAGAGGACACTCCTTTCCCCACAACACTGAGAAATACATTTGTGAGGGGCTCCTTGGCACCCTCGAAGAGCAACGTGATCATGTTTCTCTGTAGGCCAGAACTCACGGTGGGCACTGCTGCCACTCACTTGGGAAACCTAAATGCAAGGGGAGTGATTGGAGCCTGAGTGGCAGAGTCCAATGGCAGCACCCCATGGCCAGAGGCCAGGTGGGTGTGGTTACCAGAGTGGCCAGCAGAGTCAAAGCAGCGATCAGACTAGCCTGACTCGTGGAGACTGATGGTGTTGGCTATTTGACCACGGTGTTCCTGGGAGCAAAATGATCGGGAAGCTAACTAACAGCTTCAGCAAGAGAGTTGTAGCTCAAGTGAACAAAAATGATAAAAATAGAGTCATAGTCTTTTAATCAATTCCCAGACTTGAGCCAGTTTACAGACCCAGAACCCTTCGTATGAAAGGAAATCTGGGTCCCCTTGAGGAAGGACATTGCCCAAAATGCATGCTGTTAATCTTTCTCCCAGACCAGACTTCCCCGAAGGGATCTGTGGCCTTTTACCTGGGTAATTGTGCGTTGGGGAAAAGGAAATGGTCAGGCTTTGGGGGGAACTACTGGACACTGGCTCTGAACTAACACTAATTCCAGGAGACTCAAAACATCGCTGTGGTCCAGTCAGAGTAGGGACTTATGGAGGTCAGGTGGTCAATGGAGTTTTAGCTCAGGTCTGTCTCACAGTGGGCCCAGTGGGTCTGCAAACGCATCCTGTGAGGATTTCCCCAGTGCTGGAATGCATAATTGGAATGAACATACTCAGCAACCAGCAGAATCCCCACACAGGTTTCCTGATCTGTAGAATGAGGGCAATTCTGGGGGGAAGGCCACGTGGAAGCCACTAAAACTGTCTCTGTGTGGGGAAATGGTAAACCAAAAGCAATACTGAATTCCTGGAAGGATTGCAGAGGTTACTGCCCGCATCAAGGACTTGAAAGATGCAGGAGTGGTGATCCCCAGCAAATCCCATTCAACTCGCCTATCTGGCCTGTGAAGAAGACAGATGGATCTTGGAGAATAACAGTGCATGGTTGTAAGGTTAACCTGGTGGTGACTCCTGTTGGAGTTGCTATACCAGATGCGGTTTCATTGCTTGAGCAAATTAACACATCCCCCTGGTACCTAGTATGCAGCTATTGGGCTGGCGATGTCTTTTTCTCCATCTCTAAGACCACCAGAAGCAGTTCACTTGCAGCTGGCAGGGCCAGAAATGCAGCTCCACTGTTGTGCTTCAGGATTATCAGCCCTATATCATGACTTAATTCACAGGGACCTTGATCACCTTTCCCTTCCACAAGATACCACTCTGGTCCATTGCATTGATGACACCATGCTGATTGGACCTAGAGAAAAAGAATAGCAACTACTCTGTACTCATTGGTAAGACTGGCAAGTTGTGTGTCAGAGGGAAGAAATAAACCTGACGAAAATTCAGAGAACTGCCTCAGAGAAACTTCTAGGGATCCAGTGGTGTGGTATATGTCAAGATATCCCTTTTAACGTGAAGTTTAAATTGTTGCATCTGGCCCCCTTACAACGAAAAAAGAGGTACAATGCCTAGAGGGCCTCTTTGGATTTTGGAGACAACATAGTCCTCATTTGGGTGTGTTACTCTGGCCCTTTTACCGAGGGACCCAAAGAGCTGCTACTTTTGAGCAGGGTCCATATCAGGAGAAGGCTCTTCAGTGGGTCCAGGTGCCACCCAGCTGCTCTGCCACGTGGACCGCATGATCCAGCAGATGCAGTCGGGCTTGCCGTGGCAGTGGCAGATTGAGGCGTTTGGCAGGCCCCTGTAGGGGAAGCACAGTGTAGGCCCTTAGAATTTTGGAACAAAGCCCTGCCATCCTCTGTGGATAACTGCTCTCCTTTCAAGAAACAGCAGTTGGCCTGCTACTGGGCCTTAGGAGAGACGGGGTGCTTAACCATAGGCCACCAAAGTCATCACGCAGCCTGAGCTGCCCATCGTGAACTGTCACCTGACCCACCAGGCCACAGAGTTGGGGATGCACAATAGGCCTCCACCATCACATGGAAGCAGTAGATATCAGATCAGACCCAGGCAGGTCCTGAAGGCACAAATAAGTTACATGAAAAAGTTATCCCAATGCCATGTTCTGCACTCTGGCTACACCACCTTCTCTCTCGCCGCCTGCACCGATGGCCTCGTGTGCAGTTCCCTGCAATCAGTTGACAGAGGAAGAGAAGCCTAGGGCCTGGGGTCCAGATAGTTCTGTATGGTACGCAGGCACCACCGTACAGTGAACAGCTGCAGCACTATAGCTCCTTTCTGGGATATCCCTGAAGGGAGGTGGTGAAGGAAATCCTCCCAGTGGGCAGAACTTTGAGCGGTGTACCCGGTTGTTCATTTTGCTTGGAAGGAGAAATGACCAGCTATGCAATTATATACCAATTCATGGGCTGTAGCCAATTATTTGGCTAGATGGTCAGGGACTTGGAAGGAATATGATTTGAAAATTGGTGAGGATGAAGTCTAGGAGAGGTATGTGGACAGACCTATCAGAATGGGTGAAGAATGTGAAGGTATTTGTGTCCCATATGAATGCTCACTGAAGAGTGATGGAAGCAGAGAAGGATTTCACAAGGATAAGATAACAAACTTATTCTGTGGATACTAGCCAGCCTCCTTCCCCAGCCACCTCTGTCATCATCCAAAGGGCTCATGAACAAAGTGGCCATGGTGGCTTGTGCGTGGGCTCAGTGACACGGACTTCCACGCACCAAGGCAGATCCCTGGCTGCAGCCAGTTTCAAGTGCCCAATAGGCCAACAGCAGAGACCAACACTGAGTCCTGGGCATGGCATCCTCCCCCAGGGTGGCAGGTTGATTACATTGGACCACTTCCATCATGGAAGGGGCAAGGTGTTCTTGTTCTTGGGATAGATATATATTTTGGGTGCAGATTTGCTTGCCCTGCATGCAATGCTTCTACCAAAACTACCACCCATGGGCTTACAGAATGCCTTGTCCACCATCATGGACTTCCACACAGCATCCCTTCTAATCAAGGAACTCACTTCACAGCAAATGAAGTGCAGCAATGGGCCAGTGCTCATGGGTTTCACTGGTTTTCCCACTTTCCCACCATCCTGAAGCAGCTGACTTGATAGAATGATGGCATGACCTTTCAAAGATTCAGTTACAACACAGTGAGGTGCCAATACTTTGCAGGGCTGAGGCAAGAGTCTCCAGGAGATTGTGTATACTCTGACTCAGTGTCCAGTACATGGCGCTTTTTCTCCCATAGCCAATATTCGTGAGTCCAGGAATAAAGGGCTGGAAATGGGAGTAGCTAGCAAAAATTATGCCGCCTTTTCCTCAGGGTCTTGTAATCTGCTGGTCTAGAGGTCTCAGTTCTAAGGCGAGGAATGCTTCTTCCAGGAGACACAATAATGATTCCACTGAACTAAAAGTTTAGATTGCTGCCTAGTTGCTTTGGGCTCTTCACGGCTCTGACTCAAAGGCAAAGAAGGGCGTTACTACGCTGGCTGCAGTACTTTGTCCTGACTACTAAGGAAAAACTTGCCTGCTACTCCACAGTGAGGTAAGGAAGAGTGTGCCAAGAATATGATAGATCCCTTAGGGCATCTCTTACTGATGAAACGAGAATGGGGAATGGTAACTGAGAAAATGAAAATGCCATAGAGCTCTGGTACTGAAATTCTGCAGTTTTTTTCTTCATTAAACATTTCCCTGGTTGCTGTAAGTTTTTAAACTTAGATTCTAAAGTTCTGAAAAAGATGATTCTGACAGTTTTTTTCCGGAGTATTCATTGCTTCTGAGAGGGACAGATAGAGCCTGAGAGTTTCCTACTGCACCATATTCCAGTCTGCCAAATTTTTACAAGGTGTTTTATTCATCCATTTATTTATTCAGTAGCTATCTGTGGAGCCCCAGGCATTGTTTTGTATTAGGTGTTTCAGTCTCCTATAAAGTCAGCATTAGGCATCAGTGTTATTTGGCTTTCTCAATGCAAGTTTTTTGGGAGCTGGAATGAGAGAGAAGATATTCTAGTCCTATGCTTAGATGATAAACCAGAGATAGAATACTGTGCTCTGTACTGGGGATCCAAGTAAGATACACAAACTGGACAAACAGGTGAAATGAGACTGAAACCATGCAATGCAAGAAATGGTTGAGGTGCTGATGGGTGGAATTGTTTGATTTCTTATCTGTAACCCCTAGGGTTATAGTTGCTACTAATGAGAGAAGATTTCAGGGAAATACATTGTCTTAATACAGTGAAGAACTTCCTAGAAGTCACCATGATTCAAAGAAGGAAGAGCTATTTAGAGATGCATACACAGGTGGTAAAACCATAAAGTATAACAAGATAATGTCATAAAGTTAGAATTGTGGTTATGTCCAAGAGGGAAGGGTATTTGGATCTGGGCTTCCAGGATGCTAACAAGTTTTATTTCTGAATATCAGTTACATAGTTGGTCACTTTATAAACACTTTAAACATCTGCGTCTTTCATATGTATGACATAGCTCACAAAAGTTAAAAAAAAGCAAACAAACCACAAAGGTAAGATACACGTGGTGGGAATTAAAACTGGTCACAAATTCGTTTTTGTTTTGTTGTTTGTTTGTTTGGGGCCATGCATCACAGCATCTTAGTTCCCTGACCAGGATCAAACCCATGCCCGTGCGATGGAAGCATGGAGTCTTAACCACTGGACTACAAGGGAAGTCCTGGTCACAAATGCTTTCACACCCATAGACTAGGTTCTATTCTTTCCACACCTTTAATCTAGGCTGGCCTGTCACTGCTTTAACTAGTAAAGCACAGCAGACAGAAGTAATGCTATACTATTTCTGCCTCCAGTCTTTGAGAGCTAACCTTTAAGAGGACGGGTAACTTCCAACTTGGTCTCTTGAAGCCCGAGTCACTATGTAAGAAATCTCAGTCTGCCACACAGAGACCTTACGACTGACTGCATGGAGAGGGAGATGGGCCTGAATGAATGCAGTTTTACAGCCAAGCCTGCCAAGGTACCAGTCATGTGAACTAAGGCATCTTGGACCCTCCAGATTAGATCAGCCATCAGCTGAATACCACCAAGTGGCCACACTCAATATTACCTGGAGCAGAAGAATTGTCCAGCAGAACTTTGCTCAAATTCCTGACCCTCAAAACAATGAGATATAATAAAATAGTTATTTCAAATGACTAAGCTTTAGAGTAGTTTATTGTACACTGTCTTAGTCCCTTCAGGCTGCCATAACAAAAGGACCATAGTCTGAGTGGCTTAAACAAGGATTACTTTCTTCTCACAGTTCTGGAGACTGGGAAGTCCAAGATCAGGAGGTCCACAGATTTGATGTCTGGTGAAGACCTGCTTCCTGGTTCATAGGCAGCCCACCATGCCTCAGTTCCACAAAGCTGAGAAGTTCTCCCAGAGGGCGGAAAACACCAAAGGTGGGTAGGAATCCCAGGGCTAACAGAGGTGGCTACTCAAATGCAGTCCTTACATCCACAGCTATGTCATTCAGGATCAAATTCGGGGATCTGTTTAGTGAAACATAAATGAGACACGTCAAAAGTATTTTGCTTCCTATTTTTTGGGTGAAGTGGGATAAAGATTTAAAAAGTGAAAAACATCTCCATATATTAAAGTTTAATGAAAATGCATTCATTTAGAGGTGACTTTTATATTCTTGAAAAGTTGTCCTGAATAATTGGGAAAAGACTTATTCCACATAGTTCTAGAGGGCAGACCCAGAAGCTACAGAGGGAAGAAGTCTGTTCAACTCAAGAAAGGCCTTTCTAACAGTTACATTTGTTCAAATGGAATGAGTCACCTAAAAAAAAAAAAAAAATTGAATACAGTTAGCCTTTTGAAAAGCTTACTACATTGTCCCCTTTCCTCTTCATTTAGAAGGTGTGAAAATCTGTGTTTAGAGCCTTTAAATGCCCAAAAGATTATCAGATTAATGTTAAGACTGATGTGAATGCTTGATCAATGTCCACTGTCCCCAAAATGCCTACATTTAAAAGGGAATCCTCTAAGACGGTTCTTTCATAAAGATGAAACTACTATCACAGACCACCAAAAACTTCCGACAACTTGAAAGATTCTTTTCGTTCATACCTTCTACACGTCTTTCTTTTAAAAATGAGATAAAGATACAACACTTGCTTTCCATAGCTCAGGGGAGGGCTCTGAGGCGTTGCTCCCATCCGCCGATGTCCGAGACCCTACCCCACCCAGCGCTCGGATTGCCTGCACTTCACGTGCATCTCTAGCGCCAGCTGTTGGAAATCCGAGACTCAAGGGGCGCCACAGGCCGCCGGCACCCTCCCCCCTCGGCTCCTCCTAGGCTGCTTTTTCCCCCACCAGGGGGCAGTGTCCGGGTTCCCCGACGGAAGGTCAGCCCTATCCGTACATGGGTAGAATGTGAAAATTCGGACGAAAGCCAGATCTTCCGCCAGCAGCATTTAAAAGCAAAAGGAGATCAACTTGATGATGGGTGATGCCTTGGAGGGCCAGGACAGGGAGGAGGGGAGGGAGTCACGGGAGGGAGGGGATCTGGGGATATATGTATAAATACAGCTGATTGACGTTGGTGTACCTCAAAAACTGGTACAAGAGTGTAAAGCAAATATATTCCAATAAAGAGCTTTAAAAAAAAAAAAGCAAAAAGCTTGACAGGAGAGGGGTGAATGCAGGTGACAGGAGGCGGGGAGGGAAGGTCCGGTTGGGTGAGGGAAATGGCGGTAACAAAGCAGCAAACGGGGCCGCCGCGGGGAGAACTTAGGAAACCTGGCCTCGGAGGTGCATTTTTTTTTGCCCTGATGCCAGGCAGCCGTGCTCTGCGATAGGTCGTGAGAAAACGAGCACCCCCTGCTGGCCTCGAGGGGGATAACCGCTTTCCGCGAAGGCTGTTGGGCGCTTCCCCAGTAGGGGTCAGCGATGAGCAGGGCCGCGCCTCCCCGAGCATCCAGGTTCCGCGGGCAGCCTTCGCTGGGAAGGAGCCGTGGAGCAGCGGACGAGCGTGAAAAACAGCGGGAAGAGAGACCAGTCACACCTCGTCTCTTTTTAATGCATACATTCGTGAACTCCTGAGCACGTGAGAGGTATGAATCTTTAAAACAAAAAGTATGAATCTGGGAAAAAAAGAGGTAAAAATGAATCTGGAAAAAGAAAAAGGTAAAAATGAATCTGGAAAAAAAAAGGTAAAAATGAATCTGGGGGAAAAAAAAGGTAAAAGTTTGTTATTTGTTTAGAGGGATGAACGGATTTAGAAGATACAGGATTCCCTTAGCTCAGGGAGAGGGAAGCAAAAGAGACGGGGTCTCGCTATGTTGCCCAGGCTGGAGTGCAGTGGCTATTCACAGGCGCGATCCCACTACTGATCAGCACGGGAGTTTTGACCTGCTCCGTCTCCGACCTGGGCCGGTTCACCCCTCCTTAGGCAACCTGGTGGTCCCCCGCTCCCGGGGGGTCACCATATTGATGCCGAACTTAGTGCGGACACCCGATCGGCATAGCGCACTGCAGCCCAGAACTCCTGGGCTCAAGCGATCCTCCTGCCTCAGCCTCCCGAGTAGCTGGGACTACAGGCGCGCGCCACCGCGCCCGGCGATGAGGGCCGCGGCAGAGAGACACTAGAGGCTGCGGCGCGGTGACGTCATCCGGGGGCGGGCCGAGGCGGAGGCCCTGGCGGGAGAAGACACGCCCCGCGCAAGGAGGCCTGCGGGCTGCAGCGTGGTGACGTCACCGGGGCGGCGTTGTGGTCCTGCCTCGGCGGCTGCTTTCCCGGTTCCGGCCTCGGCTCCTGGCGGCCTGCTTGGACCAGAGTTCTCATTTAAGAGAAGTTGCTCGGTGCGCGCTTCATGCTCGTAGGTGCTGTGTCCGGACACGCAGCGAGCACACAGAGAGAGGCAGTTCCCTGGTCCCCCAGCATTGCCTGTCTTCAGCAGGCCTTAAATACGATCTGCAAGCTGGGGGGACGTTATCTCCGAGAGAACCGGACCATCTGTCCCTAACCCCCCCACTGTCCACAGCGAGCGTTCAGGAGGTGCCTCTGCTGTGCCCAGCGTGTACCCCGTAGCGGCGGAGGCTGGGGTCCGCAGAGGGCTGCGGGCAAGCTCCGCTTTCACTGGGGGAGCGCGGGGGAGCGTCTGTGTTCAGTCCCCACGTGCTCGTTGCCCGTTTTCGTTGGGGAAGAAAAATCCAGTATCTGAGCAGACTGTGCAAGAACTAGGATCGGGCAGCCTGACGCCTTTTTGGAACAAGGCTAGGTTAGGAAGGCACAAAGAGGAAGAAGGAAAAAATGTCCAGCCGCGACAGATCTGCAACCTGCTGACCTTTTTTGTCTCCCACCAGCAATCTTTTCTCTTAGAAACGAGTCCAAACTTCCCCTCAGCCTCGTCCCGTGCAGCAGATAAATCTGCTCCCTCCTTTATATTGATACGTTAAAGGCCATCAGAAAAAATTCAACTCCACCCTTCTCTAAAATTCATCTCTACATCTTTAAGGAAGGGCAATTCTTTGTCATCTCTTCCTGTCTTAGACACAGTAGGTCAAAATTCCTCCATCCAGTAATCCCACTCCTGGGCATATACCCAAAGAAAACCATAATCCCAAAAGAAACTTGTACCATAATGTTTATTGCAGCACTATTTACAATAGCCAGGACATGGAAGCAACCTAAATGCCCATCAACAAATGAATGGATACAGAAGATGTGGCATATATACACAATGGAATATTACTCAGCTATAAAAAGGGATGAGATGGAGCTATATGTAATGAGGTGGATAGAACTACAATCTGTCATACAGAGTGAAGTAAGTCAGAAAGAGAAGGACAAATATTGTATGCTAACTCACATATACGGAATCTAAAAAGGGTACTGATGAACTCAGTGACAAGAACAGGATGCAGATACAGAGAATGGACTGGAGAACTCGAGGTATGGGAGGGGGCGGGGGGTGAAGGGGAAACTGAGACGAAGTGAGAGAGTAGCACAGACATATATATACTACCAACTGTAAAATAGATAGTCAGTGGGAAGTTGTTGTATAACAAAGGGAGTCCAACTCGAGGATGGAAGATGCCTTAGAGGACTGGGGCGGGGAGGGTGGGGGGGACTCGAAGGGGGGGAGACAAGGCAGGGAGGGAATACGGGGATATGTGTATAAAAACAGATGATTGAACTTGGTGTACCCCCCCCCAAAAAAAAAATAGTCAAAAAAAAAAAATTCCTCCATCAATCATTTCCACACCTATCTCTCCCCCCACCCTCTCTCTCATAAAGAGATTCCAAGCTTTCTTTCAACTTTCCTTTGACCTTGCCTCTCCTTCCATATAAAATCTGTTGTTTTCTGGCCTGCACTTCCTGAAAGCATGTTCTACAACGACTACATTCACTTCCTAACATTCTGTGGTTAGAGCACAGCCCACCAACCTGTTGAAATTATTCTAAGGCTACTATATCTAAGCCTCCTAATCGTCAGTTCTAAGGGACACTTTCAGGCTTATGTGACATAATTTACACCCCCACCTCCCCCATCTGAACCACTTGTGACCACTACCTCCTCCCTGAAGGTTTCTTCTCCCTGCTTCTTGTTGACAGCCTCTGCTGGGTCCTCTAAAGGTCTTCTGATCTTTCTGCACACTGTTTAAATGTTGCTCTTTGTAGTTCTTTCCTAAACCTTCCTGGTAGTCTTGCCATGCTCTTCATGAGTGATCTCACCAATTCTCAAGGCTCTCAAAGCTATAGCGCCAATGTGATGTTCCTTCCAGGACTCTAGATCTGTATTTCAAGCTGCCTACTAGGTGTCATGTAGAAATTATGCAAAACTTCAAATTCAACATGTGCAAACAAAACTGATCATCTTCTGATCCTTTCCTCCAAACGGTGTCTAACTTCCTGTATTCTCACTCTGTCCCATGCATTTAGTTGGTCACTTCAGAACTCTTAGTCATTCTTTTTTTTAAATTAATTAATTAATTAATTGGCTGCATTGGGTCTTCATTGCTGCACGGGCTTTCTCTAGTTGTGGCGAGTGGGGGCTACTCTTGGTTCTGGTGCTCAGGCTTCTCATTGCAGTGGCTTCTCATTGCAGTGGCTTCTTTTGTTGCAGAGCACGGGCTCTAAGGCATGCTGGCTGCTGTAGTTGTGGCACGTGGGCTCAGAACTTGTGGCTCACAGGCTTAGTTGCTACGTGGCATGTGAAATCTTCTGGGACCAGGGCTCAAACCCATGTCCCCTGGATTGGCGGGCAGATTCTTAACCACTGTGCCACCAGGGAAGTCCTCAGAGTCATTCTTGACCACTGTTTCATTCATTTAACACCAGATGATTATTTCTAGTCTATCCAACGACAGACAGTGTGCTAGGTGATGGAAATGTAGTGGTGAAGAAAAGGGACACAGTGGGGAGACAGAGAACAACATAGCAAAAAAAATAGTAATTACAAGTTGTAAGTTCTGTAAAGGAAATGTAGTGCTGTGGTAAAAACAATAATGGAAGGAAAAGTGGAAAGGACCTGCTTTAGAGAAAGCAGCATGTGAGCAGGGGGGTCTCTGGAGAGAGAGAACCAGGCATGGCTTTCTTGACATAAGAGAAGCCATTTTTTTCATAAGCCATTTTGTGATCCAAGCCTGGCCACAATGCTTGTCCTTGAACAGGTCTCTAATGAATGATCTTAAGGGAAAAAAAGAATGCAGGAACAAGTGACTGTTACAGGCAAGAGAAGTAACAATAGATAATAAATGATTTATAAAGACTCCCAGTTCTGTTTCAGTGGTAACAATTAGCCGGAAGCTCTCAACTACAAGATTACCTGGAACCTGAGATATGATGATGTTGACCTTTTCAGACCCTCAGGACTTCAATCAACTAAAGCTTAGATTCTGTCTACTTTTGCCCCAATTCTATGCTGAATTCTCCTCTGCCCAAGCCCCTTCATGATTATGCATTTACCCTTAGCTTAAAATTTCCCCAATTTTGCAGTTCCGGGGATGGGGGGACACACTGCTTTGGGAAAGATCCCTGGTGTTCTCCTTACTTTCTACAAGTAATAAATTCTTCCTTCTTCCAATCTTTGGCTTAGTTGTGTGTTTTGGCTCAACACCCACCAAGAGGCCAACCAGGTTTTTGGGTAACAGCCAGATAAGCCTCCCTGAGGAGATGTCATTTAAATTGGGACCTGAAGAATGGGGCATCGGTTAGCGTACTTCAATCGCAAGCAATAAGGACTGTCTATAAACTGAAGTAAGTGAACTCCTCTTAAGAAGGAATTGATTGGAAGGAAATGGGAGTGTGAAATAAAATTCATATTTTATGGCAAGACGAGAAAAATTTAAACACAAAAAAATTTTCTCTGCCCTTTGGCTTCCTCTCTCCTGCCACTATTGCATTGTGTATCTGCATCACACATTGACCAAACCTTCCCCATCAGCAGGAATATCTGTCCAACCATAAACAGCAACATTCTCCTAGCATCAACGAGACAATGCCTTAAAAGATAACATTCCTTCTTAATCTTGTAAGGGGTCACCTGACCTACCACGATGACATTTAGATCTAGATCATGTAAACTGTCGATAGTAAGTCAGTTGATGTACAGCCTCTGTCTCAAAAAAAAGTATAACTGTGACTTTACTTCTAATGGATGGAACAGTTCTCAGAGCTTTATGACATGCTCTTCCTGGGTTGTAAGCCTCAAATTTGGCTCAAATAAAATTTCCAATTCATTCTTAGATCGACTGATTAGTCTTTTATCAACAGGAGAAATGTGGAATTGTAGCTGTCTCCCCCAAATCTTTTCTTCCCTTTTACTAAACTAGTAAATTTTTAGCTGGGCACATGAAGCCCGGGTTAGAAACCGCATTTCCAAGTTTCTCTTACAACCAAGCGTAGTCAAGTTCTCGCCAACAGAATATGAGTGAAAATGATATATGCCACTTCTGCATCACTTGCTGAAAAATAAATCATTTGTCCTCCAGGTCTGCTCTTTTGCCCTTTCCCAGCACTAGATGGCGCCAATGCAAACCTCTGGCAATGCCCAAGCTTTAACCTTGTAAATGAGGAAAATATCCCAGTGGTAGAGCATTAAGAGGAGAAAAACCAGGGTCCATGGGTAACTTAATAAAGCTGAACCACCCTGCCAGCCTGGGCCACTTCTGCCTCCAGACTGCTACATGAGAAAAATAAACTGTAACCAAGCAGGACCCTACTGGGCCTTACCAGGACAGACCCTCCCTACACCCCCCGGCCCCAACAATGTTCTCTGCTTGCCTCTTGTTTGTAGAAAAACTTTAGCCTCCTAGGCCTTTCCCGAGATCCAAAGAATGAATTTAATCAGAGAAGGGAGAAAATGCAAAAACAAAGGAAAACAGTCAAGCAAGACAAAATAATAATTGATTAGCTATTAAATAAAGTCAAAGACCTTTAGCTCCGCCTCAAGGGCTATAGATGATATTCTAAGCCATATCCTTGGAGCTGTTTCTCAGATACTGAAACCCCCACCAGGGGGAAGACGTTAACTGCATGCTGCCCCCAGGAAAGTAGACCCCAGAAGGCTGCATTCGGAAGGTTGATGATGCTGACTCCGGATGACCTCACCGCCAGCCGATCAGAAGAATGTCCATGAGCTGATCACACATCCTGCAACCCTCTTGCTCACCCTGTCTTTAAAAACCTTTCCCTGAAAGCCACTGGGGCGTTTGGGCCTTTTGACCATCAGCTGCCCAGACCCCTTGCTTGATGCCTGCAATAAACACCACTTTCTTTCACCACAACCCAGTGTCAATAGGTTGCCTTTACTGCACTCCGTTGAGCAGATGCACGTTTCATTTGGTAACACTGCTATTTCATTCAAGTCACTATATTTTGGGGTCTCTATTATTGCAGCATACTCTGTACTCTAATTTAGGGATGCTCACAGAGGAAAACCTAGCTAACCAAAACTGAGAAAGGGCAGGAACTGAAAGAGTTCCAGGCATCTCCAGGGCCACCCCAATGGGGTGAGTCAGCTTCCCCCTCCTGTAAGGGGTCTTATTTTCTATTTTGAGTCCTGTATCCTCCTACAATCTTCTTTTATAATGATATCCATTTTTTTGTACAATTATGTTGTAGATAAAACTTTTATGTTCTGCTTCTCAAATCTGTCACTAGACTTTCAGTGGCAGTGTGTCTCTTAATTAGATGTATAATTTATGATTTAAATGAAACCACTGTCAGTTACACTAACCACCACTTCACTGTTCTATACTTTTCACCTATATTTTTTTTTTGGGGGGGGGTACACCAAGTTCAATCATCTGTTTTTTTTGTTTGTTTGTTTTTTTAATATATTTTATTTTATTTTATTTTTTTTTGGGGGTACATCAGGTTCAATCATCTGTTTTTATACACATATCCCCGTATTCCCTCCCTGCCTTGACTCCCCCCCCTTGAGTCCCCCCACCCTCCCCGCCCCAGTCCTCTAAGGCATCTTCCATCCTCGAGTTGGACTCCCTTTGTTATACAACTTCCCACTGACTATCTATTTTACAGTTGGTAGTATATATATGTCTGTGCTACTCTCTCACTTCGTCTCAGTTTCCCCTTCACCCCCCGCCCCCTCCCATACCTCGAGTTCTCCAGTCCATTCTCTGTATCTGCATCCTTGTTCTTGTCACTGAGTTCATCAGTACCCTTTTTAGATTCCGTATATGTGAGTTAGCATACAATATTTGTCCTTCACCTATATTGTTTTATGAATTAGTGATAAGTTAATTACACACAAGCTTGAATCAGTGCTTGATTTTTTTAGGGTCTGTCATTTTTCTCCCAGCTGTATTGAGGTACAATTTTCAAATAAAATTATAAGATATTTAATGTGTACAATGTAACAAATTGTGTTCATTGTGAAAGGATTCCCGCCATCAAGTTAATTAACACAGCCCTCACCTCACACGTTTACTTTTCTTGTCGGTGGTGGTGAGAACATTTAAGTTGTACTCTCTTAGCAAATTTCGATTATACGACACAATGTTATCAACTACAATCACCATTTTATACTTTAGGTCCTCAGACCTTCTTCATGGCATGACTGAACGTGTGCACTCTTTTACCAGCCTCTCCCTATTTCTGCCACTCACCTGCCTCTGGCTTCTGTTTTCTATTCTCTGTTTCTGTGAGTTCAACTTTTTTTTTTTTTTAATTCCATATATAAATGAGACCACACAGTATTTGTCTTTGTCTGGCTTATTTCCCTTAGCATAATGCTCTCCAGCTTTATCCATATCACAAACGATAAGATTTCCTTCTTTTTAAAGGGTGAATAATATTCCTGTGTGTGTGTGTGTGTGTGTGTGTGTATTCTTGATCCATTCATTTGCTAGTGGACACTTCGGTTGTTTCCACACCTGGGTTATTGTGAGTAATGCTGCAATGAACATGGGAGTAGGAATGTCTCTTCCAGATGATGATTTGTTTCTTTCGGATGTACACCCAGAAGTGGAATTGCTGGATCTTGTGGTAGTTCTACTCAGACTTTCTTGAGAAACCTCCATACTGATTTCCATAGTAGCTAAACCAGTTTACACCCCCCACCAACGGTGCACAAGGTTTCCCTTTTCTCCACAACGTAGCCAGCTTTTATCTAGGTTTTTAACTTTTTTTTAGCAGTGCAAAAAACAAGGTTATGGTCTGGCTCTCTGGGGTTTTGCTCTTTCCAAACGTAACCTGAATGACAGGTAATTTTGAGGCACTAGATGTTAGAATAGATTCTGCATTCATCCCGAGTGGTATGTCTCCATCTGTCTACAGAGCTCCGCTCACGGAGCTCAAGCCATTTATAACTCAGCCCTTCGCGGGCACGTGAAGCAAGGAAGAGCAGGGGCCCAGACGCAGAGGCTCGCCGCCCGGGCGCGGGGCGAAGGCCTGCAGCCTCAGCCACGACCAGGCAGGGGCAGGGCAGTGGGCTGAGGCCGGGCCAGGGCCGCGCAGCCCGGGCAGCACGCCCGAGGAGGAGACCCGACGCGGCGGGAGAAAGGCAGGCGGAAAGATCACCGACCCACGAGAGAAAGGCCTTGCCCGCGGTTCTGCCGCCCGCGCGGGCCGCCAGCCCAGCCCAGGCCAGCTCGCTACTGAGCAATGGGAGAGGCGCCTGGGCGGGACAGCGCAGGGGCGCGGGGGAGGCGGGGCCTCCGAGGGAGGGAGAGGCGGGGCCCCCGGGGGGGAGGCGGAGCTCCCTGGAGGGGAAGGAGGGGCCCCCGGGGGAGAGGGAGAGGAGGGGCCCCCGGGAGGGGGAGGTGGGGCCTCCGGGAAGGGAGGGGGAGGCGGGGCCCCCAGGAGACGGGGCGGGGCCTCTGGGGCGGAGGCGGGGCCTCCGAGGGACAGGCGGGGCCCCGGGGGGAAGAGAGGCAGGAAGGGGAGGAGGCCGCCCGGGCCTGGGGAAGGTGGGGCACGGGACGGAGGAGGAGGGGAAGGGGCGGGGGGCGGGCCCACCCGGGGAGGGAGGCGGGGCTTCCTGAGGGCCGGGAGGCAGGGCCCGCGGGGAAGAGGCGGGAGCCGCCGGGGGCCGCCGGGGGCCGCGGCGGGCGGGGCGCTCCGGACCTCAGGCCGGTCCGGGCCGCGGCTCCCCAGCAGGTCCGCCGGGCCCGCGCTTCGGCAGATGTGCTGGCGGCCGCTCGCAGCCGCGCGGTTGGCTGCCGCGGCCCCGGTGTTCGCGGATAGTCTGTGTGCGCTTCAGAGACGTGCCCCGTGGGCTGACCCGGCTTCCCGTACATTTCATAAGCGAGCACTGGGTTAACGGGAATTACTTCTTGGGCACACCCTGCGTGGAAGAAAAGCCTTCAATATCGTTCATACGCAGTATCTCCCCATATCTGTCGTTGACCCAGAAACACTGCTTGTGGCAGGTTTTCAAATATCAGCGTAAGTCCTGACAGTGGACACAGTTGCTTGCACGGTGTCACGCTGCTAGACCTATAAATATAAGTGAAATTTGTGGGGCTGCCTTCCTCCATTTGAATATGCGTTGGCTTTCGTCCGGCAGTTCTGCGGAAACGTTTTCATGGTTTAGAGCTGAGTAGACCTCCACGGCAGCATGGCTGTTTGTTACATTGATTCTGATCTGACGTGGAATAAATCACGTCCCCAAACCGAACCTTAAGACATTCAAATCCCGATATGTAACAAACCTTATCGCAGCTGTTGATTCTGTCTCTTTACACCAGTGTGGCGAAAGCTTTCTGCTGTATTTAATTTATTCGTTTTGAAACTCTTAGAATGCATTAGCATGTTTCAGTTTCATCAGATAAAGTTTGAAAGAGTGCTTCCTTTGTTTGAGGACACCGTAGACGGAGGCTGTCACACCCTGCCAGAATAATTGGCAAACGGATTTGCTTTTTCGTAAATTGCTAGTCTCAAGGATAATTATTTATCGAGGTTAATAGAGTCGAACAGCCTGGCTTTTGGTAGAAAAACAAATACTTTAAACTGCATACAGCTTATACTGACTAGGTGAGAGAGGATCAAGATAACACTCTTTATTTAAATCATTCATTCACTCATCCAACCATTAACTATTGAGCACCTGCTATGTGCTAGGTGTCCTGAGGTGTTAACTATCAGTTAACATTGGGGATAAAGGTTATTTTTGAGAATGAAACTGTAAGCAGAGAAACAAGGAAGTTGCTTGACATGATACAAATAGTCTAAGATATAAGCTTATGTCTATTCACCTTGGACCCTGAGGAAAGGGCATAATTTCTAAGAGAAGAATGACTGGAAAAGTTCTGATCTTGCCTGACTGCTGGCCTCTGGATATGACTAATATAAAAGTCCTAGGGCTTTCCCTATGTAGAGGTGATGAGGAGGGTAATATCTTCCCCTTGAACTCCTTGCCTTACCATCAATCAGTGGAAGATCACTGAAGCCTTCTGAGGTTCAAATGGCAACCTATTTTCACTTTTATTTTGGAGGGGGAAATTTTAAACTTTTTGGGTGTGGTTTAGACAACTTCTTCATATTAATTGTTGAGATATGATGGTTGAATATATAGCACTGTGGTGCTTGCTAGGGGGTGCTTTATAGATATATTGTTATCACAAGTCACATTGTTAATAATTAAAATACATTGTATGACACTAAGTTTTCTGCGTATGACAATTTATGATCAAAGTGATTTGTAGTTTCCTCGGGGGTTGCTTTTAGGGCTGAAGTGCCCTGAAAGCAGCCCTGTTTATATGGAGAGCACTGAAGACACAGGCTGCTTGTGTCTGTTGGAATGAAGCCCCTTGCTGTACAGTAGCAGAGTTCTACTTCATTTTGTGGCCGGGCTTATTTCCCAAGGGGCCGTGGCCTGGCATGTGGCAAGAAACAAAGAAAGACAAAACCACTATGTATTTTGTTTTTTATTTTTTTTCAGCTCTATTTTTTATAGCATTTTTAAAATTTTTATTTTATTTTATTTTTTTGGCTGCGTTGGGTCTCTGTTGCTGCACTTGGGCTTCCTCTAGTTGCAGAGAGTGGGGGCTACTCTTCATTGCGGTGCACAGGCTTCTCTCATTGTGGTGGCTTCTACTGTTGTGGAACACGGGCTCTAGGTGCACGGGCTTCAGTAGTTGTGGCCTGTGGGGTCAGTAGTTGTGGCTTGTGGGCTCTAGAGCGCAGGCTCAGTAGTTGTGGCGCATGGGCTTAGTTGCTCTGCAGCATGTGGGATCTTCCCAGACCGGGACTTGAACCTGTGTCCCCTGCATTGGCACGCGGATTCTTAACCACTGCGCCACCAGGGAATTCTGAAAACCACTATGTATAAGTTGCAGTATTCTGTAAAAGGAGACAATCTATAGTCACCATGATGTATGGATAAACAATATTACACATTACAAAATGGGTATTTGTATAATCAAGACAAATAATGCTGAGTTATGATTTATCATTAAGAAAACAAACAGTGCTCTTATGCAGTAATATAATAATAATATAAACTAGAAGTGATCTATCCTTTGTGATAAAAAATTATTAAACTAGTAAGCTCCTTTATGCATTCATTCACGCATTCACTCTATCATTAATCATTAAGGAAATGCAATCGAAACCATAATGAGATATGACTTCACACCTATTAGGATCGCTATAATTAAAAACCAAAACCAAAACCAAACTGGATGCTAACAAGTGTTGACGAGAATGTGGGGAGCTCTTGTACATTCTTGGTGGGAATGAAACATGGTGCTATGAAAAACCATTTGGCAGCTCCTCAAAAAGTTAAACATATAATTACTATATGGTCCAGTGATTGCACTCTTAGGCATATACCCAAAAGAATTAAAAACAAGGAGTCAGTTACTTGTATACGGATGCGTGGTGAAGCATTAATCACAATAACCCAAAGGTGGAAACAACCCAAGTCTCCCAACAGAAGACTGGGTGAACAAAATGTGGTATTATGGACCGTTACTCGCCCATAGAGAGGACTGAAGTTGTGATACATGCTACAACATACATGAGCCTTGAGACCATAATGCTAAATAAAATATGCCAGACACAAAAGGACATAGATTGTATGATTCCACTTACATGAAATATCTAGAAAAGACGTATACATCGAAACAGAAAGTAGAGATAAACTGAGGGGAGCAGAGAATGAGGGGGTTATTTTTTAATGGGTATAGAGTTTCTGTTTTGGGGTGATGAGAAAGTTTGGGAAATAGTGCTATAAATTTTCCTTTCAGCACTGCTTTAGCTGTGTCCTCCAAATTATTATACATTGTATTTTCATGTCCACTCATTTCAACGTATTTTTCTTTCCCTTAAGACTTAGTCTTTGAGGGACTTCTGTGGTGTTGCAGTGGTTAAGAATCTGCCTGCCAATGCAGGGGACACAGCTTCGATCCCTGGTCTGGGAAGATCCCACATGCCACGGGGCCACTAAGCCCGTGTGCCACAACTACTGAGCCTGTGCTCTAGAGCCCTCAAGCCACATCTACTGAAGCCCGTGCATCTCGAGCCCATGCTCTGCAACAAGAGAAGCCTCTGCAATGAGAAGCCTGAGCATCACAACGAAGAGTAGTCCCTGCTCTGCATCTAGAGAAAGCCAGCGCGCAGCAATGAATATCCAATGCAGCAAATAAATAAATAAATTAATTTAAAAAAACAGAAAAAACTCACTCTTTGACTCATGGATTATTTAGAAGTGTGTTGTTTAGTTTCCAAGAGTTTTGAGATTTTCCTGTTATCTTTCTATTATTAATTTCTAGTTTGATTCCATTGTAGATAGAAATATACTCTGTATGATTTACGGTTCTTTAAAATTTATTGATATTTGTTTCATGGCCCAGGATATGGCACTTGATAAGAGTGTGTATTCCGTGGTGTTAGTGAAATGTTCTGCAAATGTTGATTATCTTGTTGGTTGATTCCGCTGTTGAGTTTTTCTATAACCTTGTCAATTTCCTGTCTAGTTTTTTTCTATCAGTTATTGCAAGAGAGGTATTGAAGTCTCCAACTATAACTGTGGATTCATCTATTCTTTCAGTTCTATCAGATTTGCTTCACACATTTATGTTCCTTTGTTATTGTTTATAATTGTATCTATAATTGTATCAGCTTCCTCAACAGATATTTAGAACCAAATCAGACAGTGTTATAAATTTTTGCTGCAATCATCAAACATAATTTAGAAAACTCAAAGAAGAGAAGGAAAATCTATTGTATTTACCAATATTTTTGCTTACCATGTTCTTTCTTCCTTCCTGATGTTCCAAGATTTTTTTTAAAAAATTCTTTCCTTTCTGTTCAGAGAACTTTCAACTTTTTTTGGCCATATTTTAGGAAAGGTTTGTTGGTGAAATTCTCTTAATTTTCCTTTATCTGAGAATGTCTTGATTTTCCCTTCATTCTCAAAAAATATTTTCACTGGACATAGGATTCTGGGTTGACAGCTTTTTCTTTCTGCACTTAAAAAATATCATGCCACTTCCTCTTGGCCTCTATGGTTTTGGATAAGAAATTCATGGTCATTTAAATTATTTTTTCCCTGTAGGTAGGGTGCTGTTTTTCTCTGGTTTTGTTCAATATGTTTCCTTTGTCTTTAGTTTTGAGAAGCTTGACTGTGATGTATCTTATATATGATAGGATATATAGATAGATACATATATATAGAGAGATATCTATATATCTATATATATCAAATATATCTTATTCGGAGGTTTGTTCAGCTTCTTAAATCTGTAGGTTTATGTCTTTTGCCAAATTTGGGAAGTTTTTAGCCATTATTTCTTTGGGAACTTTTTCAGTCTACCCTCTTTCTCCTCTCCTTCTGTGAGTCCAATGATATGAACGTTAGAAGTTCTGTTTATAGTCGCACAGGTTTCTGAGTCTCTTCTCATTTTTTTAAAATTCTATTTGCTCTCTATTGTTCAAATCAGGTAATTTCTGTTGTTATAACTTCTATTCTACTGATTCTTTTCTCTGTCCCTTCTATTCTGTCTTGAGCCCATCCATTGAGTTTCTTTTTTATCTGTTATTCCACTTTTTCAGTTCTAAAATTTCCATTTTGTTTTTCCTTATATCTTCTATATCTTTGTTGAGACTTTCTATTTTTTTCATTTGTTTCAAGAGCATTAACAATTGTTCACTGAAACATTTTTACGATGGCTGCTGTAAAATCTTTGTCAGATAATTCTAATATCTTTGTCATAGTGGTGTTGGCATTTATTGATTGCCTTTTTCTCATTCGGTCGAGATCTTTGAGAATTTGATGGTTTTTTGGACAATAATCTGTGATTTTTGGTTGAGAGTTGAATATTTTGAGTATTATAAGACTCTGGATTTTATTTAACCTTCTGATTTAGCTGGTTCCTCTCGCACCTCTCCAACAGGAAAGTGGAGCACCATCTCATTACTGCCAGGTGGGAAGGGAAGTCCGGGTTCCTCACTAGGCCTCTGTTGACAGCCTAGCGGAGTGGCTGGGTGGGGGTGGGATTACTGGCTCCCTGCTAAGCCTCTAGTGATACCTACCGGCTGGAAGGGGTAGAAGTGCCTCATTACTGCTCCCCACGTGGTTTTCACTGATACCACACCATGAGGGGCCAGCAGTGTTAGGGATGAAGAGGGTGATGGTGGAAGAGGGGGCTGGCCCCCATATGGTGAAGATCCTGACTCTCCAGTAGGCCCCCTCTGACACTGCCCCCTAGGCTTACCTCCTTACTGCCTAGTGGAGGTGGACGTCCAGGCTCCAGTGACTCCAAAGGCCTGGGTGGGGCTCATCACCACCTGATGGGAATGAAAGGCCCCATTCCCTACTCTGCCTAGTGGGGAGGCAGGAGATTGGGGCACCTCATTAAGAGCCTGGCAAGGGTGAAGGTCTAGGCTGCTCACCTGGTCCTGGATACCATGGGCGAAGGTGGAGCTACAGATTTTTTCTTTGGATTTTGTCTGGAGTAAAGTGGTTATTTTCTAAAAGTTTTCTCTGTTGCTAGGTTGCCCCTTTCCTAATCCTTTTTTTAAAGAGAGCAAGCTTTCCTTGAGGCTTTTTGGCATTTCCAGCTTGCCAGCTTCTTAAGCTCCAAGTCTGGGATAGATGAGGCAAAAAGAGAACCCAGGGAACTCACCACCATATTATTTCTTGACCCTCTAGGTCCCTTGTCAGACTGCCTCTCTCCATCTTTCAGAGTCTCCTTATGCTTGTTTTATATGTAACGCCCAGGGTTTTTAGTTATACTTAGGAGGAACTGGAAAAAGTATGTGTACTCCATCTTCCTGGAAGCAGACTGTATTAACTTCGTCCCCCCTCCCCGCCCCTGCTTTTTTTGCCTTTGGCTGCACTGCGTGGCTTGTAGGATCTTAGTTCCCTGACCAGGAATTGAACCCTGGGCCACAGCAGTGAAAGCACCAAATCCTAACCACTGGATTACCAGGGAACTCCCCCAGATTTTATCAATTTTTATGATTATCTTCTGTTTAGGGCAAATGATATTGGTTGAAAAAGTTCTCCAGCAATTCTGTGATGTCCCTTTTCCTCCCACATTAAGAGAACTATTGCTATAGCATAAGGGAATGCATTAAATTATTCTAAGAGCTCTATAAAGCAATTCAGGGATAGGCAAAAAGACCAGGTCACAGACTGGTTTAGAGCTTTTTATAAATTAATTAGATTTGTCAATAGTATATGCCTACCTACTCTAACTCTAATGCTGGTTTTATTATGTAATAATAGTGATGATAGTATATAATTATTTTATATTAGGTATTATTATATCATATGTAAGCATTAAAGTCTGTGATTTGATATATTTATGTTATTTGATTGTTAAAATTTTGTTTTGCTTACACACTACATTGATATGTTTTGTAAAGCTATAACTTTTATTTGTAAATAACAGAAGCCTTCTGGAGCTTGCTTTAGGAAAAAAGAAAGGTAATTTTATATAAAGAT
Source organism: Hippopotamus amphibius kiboko (assembly GCF_030028045.1). Taxonomy (NCBI): domain Eukaryota; kingdom Metazoa; phylum Chordata; class Mammalia; order Artiodactyla; family Hippopotamidae; genus Hippopotamus; species Hippopotamus amphibius. Next base: position 227,775,166 of record NC_080187.1, read on the forward strand.
AAAGGTGTTCATGAAACTCAGGGTTGGTATGGAGACAGACTCCAGGAAGGCCCTGGAACTGTGCACTGGAGCCTGAGGAGTAATCTATTTTGTCTCTACTTCTCTCTGAACATCTGCTTTTCCTTTTCTTTTTTTTTAAATAAATTTATTTATCTATTTATTTATTGGATGCACTGGGTCTTCCTTGCTGTGCGCGGGCTTTCTCTAGTTGTGGTGAGCAGGGGCTACTCTTTGTTGTGTAGGCTTCTCATTGCTGTGGCTTCTCTTGTTGCAGAGCACTGGCTCTAAGCACAAGGGCTTCACTAGTTGTGGCTCACGGGCTCTTAAGTGCAGGCTCAGTAGCTGTGGCACACGGGTTTAGTTGCTCCACAACATGCGGCATCTTCCAGGACCAGGGATCAAACCTGTGTCCCCTACATTGGCCTGTGGATTCTTAACCACTGCACCATTAGGGAAGTCCTTGAACATCTGCTTTTTCTTTCTTCCTAAAGACTAACTTTGTCTGCCACCCACTATTCAAAGCAGAATATGGCTGTGACACAGTCCCTAGTTAGCAGGATACGGACCTATTGGGAAGAGACAGGCTATTATGGTCTTCCTTCAGATCTGATTTTAAATTCTCAGCAATAAGAATCCAATTAGCAAATTAGGGTAATGAGTCTATCTGTGGTGCAGCTGGTATGGCCAGAGAGGTATGTGTGGAAGGGTCACATGGAAAAACCAGTAGGACTTACAGGAGTCTATTCCTGTGTTCCATTTCCAAAGACAGCCTAAAAGTGTCTAATACACTGAGTATCTTGTTTTATGCCTAGAATCTTTGATATACATTAACAATGTATCTGTATTGAAATTGTTATATGATACGTGTATAAAAACAGATGATTGAACTTGGTGTACCCCCCAAAAATAATAAATAAATAAATATAATTTTAAAAAAACCTGCATAATACTCAAAAAAAAAAAAAAAAGAAATTGTTATAAAGTTCCAGGTTAGCCTTCTTACATAACCAACATTACTACTGTGAAAGCAAGTTGAGTTCATGACTTATGTTTCTTGTGACATTTAAAAGATACAATAAGCAGCAGAAAGACCCATTTTTACATTTGGAAATGAAGTCAAACATCAGAAACTGCTTCAAAGGCTCTAGAACTTTTCTTTTCCACATCAATATAGTTAATTTGGGAAGTCAGCAAGGGTAGCAAGTTTTCCCATGGAGAAGAGAGCATAGAACTGTCGCCCTAGTTCACCAGAGAGAGTCACAGCACCGCTGACCCTGATTTATGAAATTGCCATGTTACCCCTGAAGCCAATATTTAGCTCAGCAGGCTCATGTTATTTGACTGTTATTTGTGGACATATAATCCAGTAGGTGTCTTTCTAAGCCTTTTGGAATATAAATCTTTCTTACTTGAAATGGAAACAAACTCATAAATTTTGCCCAGCTAAGCCATAGTTAAATTGGTTATAGTGTAACGTTTGCCTAGGATTTTATAACCATTTCCACACTCATAACTCTTGGTCACCATGCTCAGAACTGTATATTAGAGTAGGAGCAACTACAGACAATAACATGCAGGTGGTCCGGAGGTACTGAACAGCAAAAAACTGTTCCACTGTTTATTCTTGGTGCACGTAAAGCAATATTAAAAAAAGAAAAGGTTATGGAGGAGGAAGTCTCATTTGAATCTATCTGGTTATGCTCTTCTAAGGAATTCTTTTCAGCCCCAAACTGGGTTTTGGATTAGGTTAGGGTATCAGTTTACAACATTGTTAAGCTCTGCTTTTCAACACAATCCTATTCCTTTTCCCTTCCTTCCTCCCTACCTCCCTTCCTTTTTTCCTTCTATCTTCCTTCTTCTTGCTTCCTTTATTCTTCTTTCCTACTCACTTTTTCATTCATTCATTTATTCCCTCTCTCTGAAAGAGCACTATCTGGCATTTAAAACCATTTAATTATCTGGTTTCTAATCTATAAACAGTTGTAAATTTACTGACTTACCAACTGTTTCTTGAGATTTGAAAGATTAATTCTTTTCTCTGGATTCTGCAATGTGGAAAGTTCTTCCACTTTTCTTTCACCACCAACCCAGCCATTAGGAGCATCTCCTAGAGAAGCTGAACCTCTAACCAACAAGTCAGAAGGTAAGTCAGATCAAATGCAAAATCCCAGGCTAGAGGCAAAAAGTAATATAGAGAGCTAAAACTTCATGATGCCTTAATGTAGTAAATCTACTTGTTTAGTGCCATTGTGACACATTCACCAATTAGAGGTCAGTGTTTTTCTTATATGCCATTTTCTCTCTGTATATCTAACAATAAGGGAAAACAAGAACAGAAACAAAACAAGACAAAGCAAAAGACAAAACTTATAAATTGCAAAATTTAAAGCTGCAACCAGTATAAAGACAAAACAAGGATTTTAACCATCAGATCTTTGGTGTCCCTTGAATGTCTTCCTGAAGAGCACATTGTGCACCAACACACCACTATACAGTATGTGACTGTATAATAACAACACAGCTGCATAGCTGATAGCACAGGACCCAACAACTGTTACCGCACACACCACACACACTGTTGTTTACTACTTAATGACAAGGTTTGGAGTATTCAGTCAATTAAGCAGTCTGAACCACTGAGCCTCTCTGTTCGAAACAAAACTCTTTTTCTGAGCATCAACTCTCTGTCAGTTTAGGCCAAAGTAACAGTCCTGCTTTGGCTTAAAAACACTCTTCTGATATTGAAAATTATATTTCTGAGATTATATGCTTCTTCTTAACAGGGATGTTATAAATAGTTTCAGGATATGAAATGTTTCTCACTCCGACAATTTTAGTGATTCAAATGGTTGATTTGAAAACAATACATTCCTAAACTTCCACGAGAAGGAACATAATTTTAACAGATTAGAAATAATGGTGATTCTATAATTTTACTTGTCTGAGTCTACTTTCAAATGACCACCTAATGGGAAAATTACTAACATAGTCAGATGTTCAGTCTGTACAATGTTGGTAAAAGATTTTATTTTGCATTCTTTAAATTAAAATGCGTATTATTCAGGGTTCTTATTCACAATTGAGAAAACCCGACCTTGGTTAACTTGAGCAGAAAATAATTTTATTGGAAATGTATCAAGGGGACCCACAGAATTGCCAGGAAGGCTGTAGAGACAGGGCAGAAAACGCTCCGCTAGGACTATGTCATAGAATTGCTGGCTTTAGACATGTCCTGCGGGTGCTGTCACTGTGATACTGGTTGCCACTGGCACTTTTGCCACTGGATATCTGCCACCATGCTGCTGGACTCAGTCACTCTGGACACTTGTCCCAGCAACTGTGGAATTTTGAACCTGTCAAAATTCAAAGCCCGGACAAGGACGTTGATTAGCTAGCTGGTTGAGCCCAGTTCACTTACCTAAGCGCTACCTACTGGGGAAATAGGAAAAGGAATATCTATTTTCCCCCCTTCATCTTTCCTTCCACCTCAGTTGTGATTAAGTCAAATAGAAGTGTTTGCATACTAGGCAGCCAAATGGAAAGTATCCATGGGCAAGTTTTAGTCTAGAGCTTATCACTGTCATCAACCTATAGTTGCCAAGTATTCTGTCTTACTTTCTCTTCATTTAATGGTGTTTAGTTGATACGATTCTATTAATAATTCAATAAGTTTAGCTATAATGATAGTATATTTTCAAAATACTTTTTTTTTGCAAGAATTTAGAAATATTTGTGCCTTTGTTTGACAGGCCTAACGCCTTGGTAAGTTATAAAGGATTATTGTGATCAAAGTTTTTGCACAATACAATGCAAAAAATTGTGTGTGGGGGGATGTGAAATAAGAAAATAGAGTTCAGAATTCATAGAATTTAGATGTGAAGGGAAGTTACCAGGTAGTTTAGTGGTTCTCAATCTTAGCTACACATTAGAATCCCTCAAGGAGTCTTCAAAAAAAAATACTGGTGGGTAGAACTTCTATCACAGATATTTTGACTTCATTGACCTGGGGTGGGGCTCAAGAATTTACAGTTTAAAAATGCCCCAGTTTATTTTAATGTGCAGCTAGAGCTGAAAAGCATTGATCTAGTCCAGCTTCCAGAGCTCACACAATAGAAAAAAGGACACCAGACCTGGATCCAAAAATGTTCATTCAGATCTCCTCTGTACCATTTATTGATCTTAAGAAAGTTGCTTACCCTCTCAGAGTCTCAGCTCCTTCAACTGAAAAGCAGAACAGCATAAACTGCCCTAATCAATTAAGAGAGATGTCTCTATTGCAGGGACAGAGAAATTGATGATCAATGAGGATGAACAAATTAACCAAGTTAAACCTAAGTCAAGGAGTATTGGGAGTAAATTAAGGATGTAATTTAGTTTTTTCGATTCACTTGTGCCACTAGACCACGTTGCCCCAGTGTTTATTGTTATGGTCTGGAGCCATAAATATTAAACCGTTTGCTAAAATATCAAGTGTAATTCAGCTATCAACTGTTATTGGTTCCATCGTTTCCACTTTTAATACTGCTGAAGATGCGATGAACACTTCATACTCAGGCATAGCTAAAGTAATTATCAAGGTTTTGATGGGGATATAAGGTGTCTTCTGTCTGTTTGGTTTTTCTTTTTTTATATGGTTAAAGAGGAAGAACTAGAAAGTGGCTCCTCAGCTGACACAGGGAGAGGAAGAGGGAGTGAACTATCATTTTGGTTCCCACCCTTGCTGTGTGGTTAGACTTTCCCTGGCCCTGCATGGGATAGGAAGAAAAACATGACAGAGTCATACGGAGTGAGTGCTTTTTAAAAGCTATAGGAATTCAGAAATAGGGGTAAATAGCCTGCGGTGCAGTTGTTAAAGAAGACACTGATTTCATCTTAGAGTGGAAAGCGAAGTCATTTTGTGAAAGTAAATATTTTTCTTATAAGATGGTGTTTTAGTCAGGAATATAATACGCATACGTGGCTGTTGAACAGATCAGAAATTATGAAATGGTGTTTTCTAAAAGGGAAGGCTGGTTTGAAAGCAAGCTGGAGAAATCTCTTTATCTGCAGGCTTTGAGTTAAAAAGCAGAGATCCATTTTTCTATAGCAATTAGTCTTTGGAGCTTTCATTTGTATCCATAACTTAAAACAGTGAAACAGAATGCAAACTGAGGAATCTAATACTTTGTTTTATAAAGGTAAATTTTAGTTTATTTCTAAAATATTTCACTGAATGACAATGTTTTTTAACTTGAACTTTACTTTTTGAATTGTTAATTGTTTCAAGAAATTGTCACGAAAACAAAATGTTTCATCAGTGGTATGACTCAGTAGTCCCTTAAATTGCTACTTGTTGCAGCTATCTTTGTTTTGTTGAAGTTCACTTTTTAAAAAATTTTGTATATATATATATATATATATATAAAGTTAAAAATTTTCACTGTATTTATATTCTGGCCATTATTATTTGTTTTATTTTATGATCATTACTTAAAATAATCTATTGTATAATTTATTGTATGAAGAAGCACTATCAGATATGCCACTGTATGAAAATCTTGATTAACCTATTATTTCAAACCACAGATAAAAATAGTATGTGCCTTTCCTTTTTTGTTTCGTCTCATCTGTGGTATAAAAGGTATTCGTTCATTCAAATAATGACTGAACTCCTGATACCTACATGCCGTCACTGGGGACATGTGGACAAGGCAGTCTCTGCTTCCATTTATTCTGGTAGAAGATAAATGGAAGTTGGCTTTCAAAAATAAACTTTTTTAGCCCTGGCACAGTAGCAGTGCCAGGTAGATGCTAGTGCTTCAACTTGCTTCTATTTTTAATCTCACATCTTTCACTGAAAAATAAATCCAAGTCTAGCAGACCGATCTTCCATCTAGTTGGAAAAACTGGAATCTGCTCTGAGAAAACTATTATGTTGGAATGAAGCAAAATACAGTACTCGCTGCCACATATAAAAAAAATTCCTTCCTCAAATATAATAATAATTACTATGGCACTTTATTTATAAAGCCTTTAAAGAAATACAGTTGACCCTTGAACAATAGGGGAGTTGGGGGGGCTCCCCTCGATGCCGTCCAAATCCTGAGGATAACCTCTTCGCCGGCCCCCCACATCCCAGGTTCCGCACCCATGGATTCAACAAACACAGACTGTGCAGTAACATAATACGTATTTATTGGGAAAACGGCCAAGGACAAGTGGATCTGTGCAGCTCAAACTCGTGTTTTTCAAGAATCAACTGTACCGTAATTGGGCTTCCAAACAACTGGGTGAAGTACTCAGCAAGAGAGCATAATTTTGGGGTTAAGAGGATGAGCTGTAGATTCACCATCTAATCTCAACTCTGTGACTTTCAAAAAATTACTTAACCTCTTCGACCCTCAGTGTCCACTAACACTCAAAGCTACCTCACATGGTTGCTGGACAGATTAAAGTAAAATATTTAAGGTATTTAGTACGGTGTTTATCATAATCAATAAACAGTGACTGTTTTCACTGGAGATATTCTTCATCTTGTTCAACAGATAAAGAAAATGAAGTTTACAAAGACTGAAAGGAAAGGATTCACAGCTATAAAACAGGGGTAACACTCTGAAATCTGTCTCCAAATCCTTTCAGGTTTAAGACAGTGCAGACATATTAAGGCAGACGGTTAAGTAAATTAAATCATTGCCAGAATATTAACAACTTTAGTATAAATTTACTTCAGGCTGAAGCTTATAAGGTTATCATTTAACCAATCTATCATTATCAAATTTTCTCAAATTCTGAAATAAAAAGTATGTTACGTTACTACAGCATCTTCTTAAGACAAAACAAAACAAAAAACCCACTCTTTTCCTGTTTTTCCTCCCTTTGGTTTATTTACACTTCAAGCTTTCACTTTTTTTGAATTTTTTCACTAACCGTTTGATACAAAAAGGTTTCTTTAAGTTTTCTACAAACATCATACATGTTATTTAACCCTCAACTGGGTTTACGGACAGAAAAGATCAGGATTGCCCTCCGTTCACACGAGGTAACTCAGTAAGGTTGTGTCCACATCCAGGCGACCTAAGTCAGTCTTTCTGATTCTAAATCCTACGCTGAGGCTGTAGCGTCGAGGCTCCTTAGAGCTAAGAGTGAGTGGCTGGCTAAGAAGCTACGAATCACACTAAAATGAGATGATATTTAAAGATGAAAAATGACCGCCTTCTAAAAAGGTGAAAAAGCGGCAAGGCGCGGGACCTCTTGACAGCACTGCAACGTTTACGAAACGCGGGCTGGTCCCGAGGAGACGGGTCAGATGGGGCTCCGGCGCCCGAAAGACGCGCGGCAGAGCGCCCCCGAGCCCCGCCAGAGCGCCGCGCCGGCCGCCCGCGTGTCTCTCAGGGGACGCTCGGGGCGCCAGGGGTAAAGGAAGCCAGCGAGAGCTGGCCGAAAGGCGACAGCCGCGGCCGGGCTTCCGGGGCGGGCGGCCGGGGGCCCGCGGGGCATCCGAGAAGGGCCTGCAGGCAGCGCGGGGCAGCGGGCGGCCCGCCGGCCCCACCCCGCGGAGCGCCGCAGCGGCTCGGCTCCTCCGGCTCGCACGCGGGCGGCGGCGCAGAGAGCGCGGACGGGGAAGGCGGCGAGGGCGGCGGGCGCCGGCGCAGGTCCGAGGCGCGCGGGGGGGAGGGGCGGGGCGGGGCGGGGCGGCCGCACCCGCGAGCCCTCCGAGCCGCCGTAGCCCCGCCCCCCGCGCGTGGCGCCCCGACGTTGGCGCGCGGGCCGCTCTCCTTCCAGAGGTCGCTCTGGGCCGAACGGTCGGCCTCTGCCGCGCCTGCGTGGTCGGGAGGGGAAGTGAGGCGGTTTCCTCGGCGCCTTTTCCGGCGGCGGCGGCGGCAGAGCTGGGAGGAGGCGGCGGAGGCCGGAGCGAGCCCGCGCTCGGGGCGGCGGCTGGAGGTACCCTCCGGGGCTGAGCGGCAGGGCGGGCCCCCGCGGCCGCCCGGGGCTGCGGCGGTAACTCCCTTCTCCCCTCTGTGTCTCCGCAGGCGGCGCGCCGAGGTCCCGCGAGGATCGATGAGCTGACGGGGCGCCGGAGCCGCGCTGCTCTCGGGAGGCCCGGGCCGGCGGGGAGCGCGGCGCGCGCGGGCCGGGGGTCGCGCCGGAGGGCCTCGGGCGCCCGCGGCGGAGCGAGGAGCAGGCGGCGGAGCGGGCGGCGCGGCGGCGCTCGCGCGGCGCCGGCGGGGGGAAGGGCAGTTCCGGGCCGCGCCTCGCCGCGCCGCGCCTCGCCTCGGCAGGGCGGCGGCTCTCCCGGCGCAGACGCGGCGCCCCGGCGAGTCCGGCCGCGCGCCGGGTGATGCCCGAGTGAGCCGCGGGCCCGGGCCGCTGCCGCGAGGCGTCGACCCCCACGCAGGCCGCTCGCGCGCCCTCGCCCCTGCGAGGCTCCGTTTCGGTGTCGCGGCGGCGGCGTTGCTGGCGGAGGGGACCCGGGACACCTGAATGCCCCCGGCCCCGGCTCCTCCGACGCGATGGGGAAGGTGCTGTCTAAGATCTTCGGGAACAAGGAAATGCGGATCCTCATGTTGGGCCTGGACGCGGCCGGCAAGACCACCATCCTGTACAAGTTGAAGCTGGGCCAGTCGGTGACCACCATCCCCACCGTGGGTTTCAACGTGGAGACGGTGACTTACAAAAACGTCAAGTTCAACGTGTGGGATGTGGGCGGCCAGGACAAGATCCGGCCGCTCTGGCGGCATTACTACACCGGGACCCAGGGTCTGATCTTCGTCGTGGACTGCGCCGACCGCGACCGCATCGACGAGGCCCGCCAGGAGCTGCACCGCATTATCAATGACCGGGAGATGAGGGACGCCATAATCCTCATCTTCGCCAACAAGCAGGACCTGCCCGATGCCATGAAACCCCACGAGATCCAGGAGAAACTGGGCCTGACCCGGATCCGGGACAGGAACTGGTATGTGCAGCCCTCCTGTGCCACCTCAGGGGACGGACTCTATGAGGGGCTCACATGGTTGACCTCTAACTACAAATCCTAATGAGCATTCTCCACCCATCCCCCGGAAGGAGCGAAATCAAAAACCCATTGATAGGATTATCGCCACCATCACCTCTTTCAATTGCCACTTTCTCTCTTTTGAATTTGAACTCTGGAGTTATACAGTTCTGTGGTTTGGGGGAGGGGGTTAGGGGTTTTCTTTTTGTTTCTTCTTCTTTTTTTTTTTTTTTGCTTTGCGTTAGGATGCTCTGATCTGACTTTTTTTTGACATGAACACAAAGTGCTAGATGCTCTTGTTGACTTCCAGCAAATGGGATGGGGGAAATATAGCAGTTCTTGGTAAATACCTTTATAATAATGGTTTGATTTTTTTATTTCGAGAGAATCTTCTTTTCCAATGTATGCTTTTTTCCTTTTTGCCCAGTTTCCTTATCACTTGCTGTAGATGGCTTATTTTGCATTCATGCAGACTGTGTTGCAAGTCTGTTTCATCTAGTAAACTGAAAATTATTGCTTAATCAAACTGCCGTTTGTCTTTTATATTTAAGGCCTTTCCCCCTCCCTTATGAGTTCTGACTTTAACTTAGTAAATTCAAATGTGACCTTTTATATCTGAGACCAGTATAGTAAACAGCCCACAGTGGCAGATAATGAGTAATGTCATTGTAACATGTTCCAGTTGCACATCAGTGTGTTAAACAGGTAATGTAAGAAGTTCTTTGAAATTTCAGCTATTAAGTTCTGAAACATACATCATGCATGAGTGAAGATAAAACTCAAGTTCCCCATTACATAGCTAACTTACACTGCATAAAACTATGAAAATGTAACCTGTCAAGGACATAGATTTTTTTTTTTTTCACTGCAAAGCTAGCAACTTTGCTGTGTTTTCCCTTTTTTTAACTTTAAAACTAGACTCTTCCAGAAAATGGAGCAATAATGGTGTATGCCACACACAGATGAAATATTTGTAGATATTTTAAGTGACTTTTGGGCAAAACTGGAATTATACTTTTACCATGTTTCAAATGTCTAAGACCAATAGTTTATACATTACTAGAAGGTTTACTTCATTAATGAAGCATTTAACAATTCAAATTATATGGACCTTTTACCTAGTTGGAAAAAAAAACATTCCTGTTTCCACATTACAGCAACTGATTAAGCTGAAGATATGTCTTTTTTTTTTTTTTTTAATAGATGAGTGATCCATATCTCCATTAATTAGAACACTGGAAAAGATATTTTATGGAAAAGGTATTCTGTTTGATTAACTCATGCAAATAGTCAGATATCCTGTTGGTTCAATAATACACTATCTCGATTTTAAGTAAGGAAATGTGATGAATGAATGATGTGTAGACTTGAGGAATGACAAAGGGGAAGTAAGATGCAGAGGAAGAACCTACAGATGACAGTGAATGTAAACTTATTTTTCTTCAAGGCTAAGCAGTGTGCTCACTGGTGATAGCCAGATCCTAACAAGATTACTTGCTTAACTGGTTAGGACCAGTAACTAGGTTATTGAGACCACTATGATAATACTTTGAACCAAATGTTAATGCTTGATACGGAATTGTGTAGCAGCATCTGGTTCTTATATAGCCTTAAGGATTAATTTTAGAGATCCTCAAGGAATTAAACTTAGGAAACTTCAGAAATGTAGACTGCAGAGGCAGTATACAGGAAAATGTGGAGTGGGTTTTGTTTCTGAGGGTGTCTGAAAACTAAAATTGAACGGGATATCATGGTATATGATTGGACAGTATTGGTCCTTCATGCTTTGGCCATATTGTATAATGGAGCTTTTACCAAAGATGTATGAGAAGTATAAGGCTATAAAAAATTAACTCTTCAAAGTAAAACTCTTGGCAAACATTTTACTTAAACCAGATGAAAAAAGGTGCTATGTTGTAGGCTCCTAATGGTGCAGAAGGGTTTTTGAATTCAAACGCAACTAAAGTATAAAGTTCTCAGTTTCACTTTAGTAGAAGTATCTCTAGAAATGAAGCTGACACACATTTAAGAACATTTTAGTTGCTTTTAAAATTCCCATAGCTCCATCATAAACTTAATTACTAGTGTTTTAAATGATTATATATTAAGGTACATAAACATGGGTTATACAAATATCAATGTTATAGTAACATCCTGAAGCGACAAGCACAAAGGTATAATAAATGCCTAAACTGGAGGAAACTTGAAACCCTCATGTTAATTCTTAAATGTAGTATTTCTAACTTGTGACAGACAGATTGGTAGGCAGCCATTTTTTGTGTGTCTTCAAGTAACTGGGGGCATAGTTAAAATTTTATACATCAAGTGATTGCTATGGAATGTTGCAGGTGAGATGTGGTTATTAGTTTATTTGAAATGTCTTAACTGAAGGTGAGGGGAGGAGGGAAAGCAAAAATCTGAAATTTGGAAAACCCTAAACCTTTTGGTAAGAACTTGTAATTTTCACTTACATTTTCTTTGAGGATATAAAAGATTGATAATTGATATTGATGTAGTTAAATTGAGCTATAACCATTGGTGATCATGGGGCAGGTAATTATAGCCTGCAGGAAAAGTTAAAATCTACAAATTTAAGAAATAAGATCCTGAAGTTTTTGTTTAATTGCATCGATTTCTGTATTTTATGTGAATTTATAAACTGAAGTAAGTTTTGAATGAGGTTAATCTTGTCTAATATAAGTAAATGAGTCTGTAGACTGTGATCTCCCCAAACTAAAAAGTACAGTACTTGGAATTGTGTTCTTTATGGTTGTAGTGTTGGTAAAGCACTAATATGCAGAAAATAAAGGAATTACACAGTGCAGTTTCTCACGTTATGTTACTCGTTTGAACTAGATCAAGTGGGACGTGTCGGTGTGTTGGGCCGTGTTATTCTCCAGGGAGGTATGGTATAAAGAGACTTAGTTTGGGAGTCACCTAGCTTTTATATGAAGAGAAAAGAGAAACAGTTTGGTTCTTATAATCCTGGCTATATAGGAGGTCTTGCCCTGATTTAGTTCCACCAAATTTAATCTTACTTAGGACACAAAAACAGTTGAAAAATTTGAAGGTCCTATAGCAGTTTTTATTATGCTACTGTTTTTTAAAGAATCACAACCTTAGAGTTTTTAGAACAGAATTGTCTCAAGAATTGGCCTACAGAGTAGTCTTAACCCTTGACAATTGACTTGAATTTTAGAAAGTTTGTCTTTTAGAAACCAGGTTTGCATGTCCGATAAGAATGGCAGAATTGTAGCCATTTAGAAAATAAAATAGCAGATGAATACTTGTTGGATAAAGGGTATTTTAAAACACATTTTCTTTTTTGTAGGCATTCCTTCTTGTATTAGCAATTTTTGTAGTTTGATTTTAGAATATCTTAGTGTGATCTCTGATATGATTTAACTCCCACATTAATGTTATTAATGGCTGTCAAGTATCAGTTTACCGGAGATAGCAGAAGATATTTTACACTTGAGTGATTTTTTTTTATGTTTTAATATAGTTAGAAATATAGTAGCCATAACCTGAATGGTGGTGGAGCTTACTAAATTCCCAGTTATTTCCTCTATACCTTGCCAAGTATGTATATGTGGATTATGACAAGGCACATCTTTCCTTACAGGTAAAAGTTGTAACACCACATAAAGCAATTAAAAATAACTTAAGTCTAATCACTGAGCATAATGTATTTAGAGGATAATAGTCAACAGAAGCCTTTTGCTTTGTATTGAATGGTAAAGACAAAGAAAGATTTGCAATTACAGTATTATGAAATTTATGAAAAGGGAGTGTTGGGAGGTAGAGTGACAGACGTGAGGCAAAGTAAGTTTTCCCTCCCAGCTTTGCTAAACTTTAAAGTTACCAGATTAGATTAGTGAGTTGAATGGGCAGGGAATGCATACAGGTGAGGTCAAAGAGGCGGAACAGGTCTGTAGAGGGGTTTAGGACTAACAGTTGAAATTTGTTATTAAATAAGCCAAAGTAATGGTAAACTAACAGGAAATTAGTCTGGGAATACCTTACTTTGTGGGACAGTAAAAAAAAAATAGTTTTGAACTTTCCCCCCCTTTGAAGTGTTTTATGACTACATGAAACAATTTTAAAAAGTATTTGTCAGTCTTCTTGAATACCTTTCCACTTGTCTTCATTTGGGTATACAGTTGGCCCTTGAATAACATGGGTTTGAACTACGTGGTTATAAGTGGGTCCACTTATACATGGATTTTTTTTTAGTAGTAAATACTATATAGCATTACACAGTCTGGTGTTGGTTGAATTAGTGGATGCTGTACAGCTACAAAGGTACGTAAGGATTTGGATTTTTTGATTTCACAGAGGGTCAGCGCTCCTGACCTTTGAGTTGTTCAGGACTCAACTGTGTATTTCCTCCATGGTGTTTGTTTTGTAAGTGTGAGGAGATAAACCTGTATCTCCTAGGGACAGAAAATACATCAGTGAAAAAAAATCTGCCTTCATGGACTTTATATTGGTGCTGGGGGGTGGGAATGAGAAAACTGTTAGGTGATACCCTGTGTATTACATAGTGTGTTACATACACAGGGAGACAGGTAGGTGTGTATTCAGAGAACTCCTCATTGAGGTGAGGTGAGCAAATACTTGAAGGAAGAAAAGTTAATATCAGTGGAATTGACACAGTAACAAAAAGATAATGTGTATACTGTAAAACGGGTGGGGAAACTGTGGCTAAGGGCAAATCTGGCTACACTTGTTTTTATAGGGACTAAGCTAAGAATAGATTTTACATTTTAAAGGATTTTAAAAGGCTGCTGCAAAAAACAAATGTGAATATGGGGCAGAGACAGTGTTTATCCTGAAAAGCCTGAAATATTTACTTCTCTGGCCTTTCATTGAAAATGTTTCTTGACCCCAGATCTAAAGCCCACTTTGTTTGGTTTTTTTTTGGCCACACTGGGTGGGATCATAGTCCCCGACCAGGGATTGAACCCACACCCTCTGCCATGAGAGTGCAGAGGAGGCCTAACCACTGGACCACCAGGGAATTCCCGCCACAGTCTTACCACATTTGAAGAGTTCCTGATCTTTGAGACTTGTATTTGAGTAGTCCCACCTGGATTTTTTTTTCCCCTAGATAAGTTTAAATATGTGAATTCAATAGTTTTTCAGTATCAGTTTTAACATTCTTTTGGTTTTTTTTTTTAGAGTTTTACTTATTTTTAGATTTATTTTGTTATTTTATTTATTTCATTTTTGGCTGCCTTGGGTCTTCCTTGCTGCACACAGGCTTTCTCTAGTTCTCTAGTTGCAGTGTGCAGGCTTCTCACTGTGGTGGCTTCTTTTGTTGCTGAGCACGGGCTCTAGTCTCACAGGCTTTAGTAGTTGTGGCATGTAGGCTCAGTAGTTGTGGCACACCAGCATGTGGGATCTTCCTGGACCAGGGATCGAACCTGTGTCCCCTGCATTGGCAGGAGAATTCTTAACCACTGCGCCACCAGGGAAGCCCATTTTTAACATTCTTAAACATTTTGTGAATCATTTCATTTGAAAATATTTCCCTGATTTTTATGGTAGTTTTACTGGTCTTTGGATATAAGTTAAACATGCTTTTCTGTTCAAAGTGCCCTTTCCTTCAGACAACCTAGATTAGTTTGGAATAGTTTCAGATAACATCAGTGAACTGTGGCTTTTATTCAGTTGGTATTACTGTAATCAAGTCCTGAATCTAGTACTTCTTATTATGAAACTTTTTAAGACGAAGTGTTTTATTGACTTGGAAACTAATATGATGCATGATATTTGGTTTCTTCTTGTATTATTCCTCTAACCAGTATAAACTAGGAAAAATAATTTACTAACAGTTCTATACTACTTACATAGTAGGATGTGGGAATCCACAACTATCTTAAAAGAGAACCTAAACAATTTAGGAGTTATGGAAGTAAGTTTTATGGAGGACACTTACAAGTGAGCTTTAAAAAATAAAAATAATTCTTGTTCATAGAAAGATTTATGTGAAACTGATTATTCATGACCATAAAAGCTGTTTCCAATTACATCTGAATAGACTGGCCTGAGAAGGTGACAGCAAGAGAGGGCAAAACCCAAATTTGTTAAAGGGGTTATAGAAGCACGGATCCAGACCTTCGAAGTTTATTCTAATGGCAAAACAAAGTGCTTTCTCTCCCTATCTTTTTATTTTTAAAAGTTAGTTTTGTGAACAAGTCCTAGGTTGGAGCTAGGTGAGCCTGAAGAGATCAAATTGGGAAACATTCTAAGAATAATTAGAGTTAGCGTCTTTTGAATGTTCACTATGTGCCAGGCATGGTTCTAAGCATTTCATGCATGTCCTCTGAATCCTCACAATACCTTGGGAGGAAGGACTCCCGTTTTACAGTTGACAAAACTGAGAGGTAGAGAGGTGTGCGTTACTAAGTAGCAGAGCCAGACTTTGGACTCACACAGTCTGTACTGTACTGGGAATGTGACTGAGGTGAACCATTGGTTCATAATGTACTTAAAATTTTGTGTGGTTTGTTTACAGAAGGCTTACGCTGAGTAATATCTGATACTTTTCTTATTTGATCATCAACAGATTTTGAGTCCCTGCATAATGTGAGTCTTTCTGTATAGTGGAGAACATGGTATTGCTTTAGACTTCACTTGAGAATTTTTTTTTTTTTGTAAAAATCAGATGACTACCTGATAGATTGTGAATTTTACAGATCGTCGTGAAAAAGGAAAAGTTAGTTTTCACTGAGCTAATTATTTGTCTGGTTATATATAGACTCCTGATTTGAGAAAGTTTTAGAAAATTCAGAGTGCACACTTTATATTGTCTCTACCTGATAAATTCATAACTACAGACATTTCAGGTATTGTTTAATAAGTGAATCTCTTGCTTTTTAGATCTCACTGCAGCTCATTTTTTGTAAGTGAAGTTTATTGAACACTGTATCCTCCTGACAGCAAGAGCCTAGAGTCCAGGCTTAGCGAGGGTATTTTAATCATGTATTTTGGAATTTAAGCTGGGACTTGAGTGAAAGTTGATAATTTTGGTAAAATGCAGAATGCCCTATGTAACAATCCTATTTTATCTATCAGTAATTTCTATATGAGGTGGAAATTTAAGGCTAGGTAAGACATACATATGAAATGTTCAAAGTAAGTAATCAAGTCTATCAAATACTAGACTCAGGAGAGAGATATATTGTAGATTGGAGTGAGCTGGAGAAGGCCAGTGGGAATTGAGTTGGATGGATCTGCACAGTCAGAGGAATAACAGTGTTACTACTTACTGCATGCTCATTGTGTGCTAGGCATTGTTCTAAGTGCATGCATTGTCTCACTTAAAATGTGTGAGCAAGGGTAGTAATCTATGTACAGTATTTGGGAGACAGAGAATAGTCAGAATGTCTGACTGCGGTTGCCAGATTTAGCAAATTAAAATACAGGGCACCTAGTTAAATTTCAATTTCATGGAAACATTAATTTTCAGTACAAGTATATCCCAAACAATATACTAAAATTATATACTAAAAATTGTTGTTTATCTGAAATTCTAATTTAACTGTGTGACCTGTATTTTATCTGCCATCCTGTGTCTGACTGGGGTGGTAGGAGAGGAGGTAAAGATCAAATGGAAATTAAAAATGAGAGTTTTAGAATGCCTCAAGAACCAGACCAAGTTGTTGGGATATTATCTTGTGTATCATGGAAGCCACTGAATTTTTAAAATATTTTTATAGCAGGAGGGAGTCACAGTGTTTAGGAATATTAATCTAGTAGCTTTGTACAAAATCATGTATCAGGGTCATGGATAGAGGCTGGAAGAAAGAAGTCCTTTCAAGAGATCAAGAGATCAACTGCTAATTCAGTTGAGAGAACAAAGACTATAGCATAAAGAAAATGAGAAACAAAAAAATGAAAGAAAAAAATGAGAAGCAGTGAGATAAATTGGTGGACATACATTAATGTGGGGGGAGAAAGAATTAAAGATTGTGACCCTTAATTTTTGTGTAAAAGATAATGATAGCACCATTGATAGAAAGAAACCAGGATATACAGCAGCTTTGACTAGAAACACTTTGATAATTGGGTAAAGTATCTCATTTGCAATCTTGAAAAGAGGTTGAATCTGTTAGGCATACTCTCTTTTGTAACTATTTTCTCTTAGAGCAGTGCTGTCCTATATATATAAAATATATATATATATTGCAAGCCACATATGTAATTTTAAATATTTTAGTAGTCACATTTTAAAAAGTAAAAATAAACAGGTAAAATCAATTTTAACAATATTTTTTAACTCAGTGTATCAAATATTTCAATGTCACCGGTATAAAATAATTATTAATGAGATATTTCACATTCTTTGTTTCATACACAATCTTTAAAATCCAAGTGTATGCAAAATTGTATACTTAAAGCACGCCTCAGTCAGGACTAGCCACATTCCAGTGCTCAATAACTTCATGTGGTTAGTGGCTATCGTATTGGACAGTTCGTTTTTAGAGGATGGTCATTTCTTCCTGATACTATGCCTACAATTTCAGTAACTGCATTAGAGGGTACCAGTTAAGATCACTGAGATACCATGAACTTTCTAGGCCAGGGATTGGCAAACTATGGTTTATGAGCCAAATCTGGCCCACTGCCTGTTTTTGTAAATAAAGTTTTATTGGGACGCAATCATAGTCATTTATTTGTGTACAGTCTGTGGCTGCCTGTGCATAGCGACAGCAGAGCTGCGTAGTTAGGACAGAGACCCACAGAGCCTAAAACGTTTACTATCTGGCCCTTTACAGAAGTTTGCTAACACCCTTCTCCGTCCCAAACTAAACTTCCAAGGGTAAAACCCATACTTTATACATTTAAGTGAGTTTTCAGAAAGAAATAATATTGAAACTGTTAAGAGATAGTGTAAATATTGATTCCTTTATTCACCAAGCATTCATCTGCTGGGTTCCACACCCTGCACTAGGCCCCATAGCAGAAATAAATGAATGTCTTTAATCTTCAAGAAGGTCACAGTCTAGTTGAAACATAGAGACATGTTCACAGATAATTACAAAATGTGCTGTAATAGACAGTGCATTGACTGCACACCAGTGAGGCACCTTCCTCTGACTGGGGAATGGAAGGTTTCAGAAGAAGACCATCTGAGGTGAGTTTTAAAGGATGAGTAGGAATTATTCAGATAAACGTGATGGTTGTCATCTTAGAACAGTTATGCGCAAAAGCCAGAAAGTATGAACATAGCACCACCAGGGATTTACAGTTTATCATGCCTGAGGTACAGGGTGGACTGGGGTGAGATGGAGATGGAGAGACGATGAGGAGCTGGACCACGAAGTGCTTTTGGTTTTTTAAGGACTTTGGGTCCTATAATTTGGGTACTAGGAGAGCCTTGTGGGATTTTTAAGCATGAAATTACTTGAGATTTACACTTTAGGGAGCTCACCAAATACAGCATAAGGGGTGAGGAAAGATCCTAGGCAGGAAACCTACCGTATAGACTAGGTGAGATAGAATTCCCCAGTTGAAGCAATAGGTATGGTGGTGGAGAGAAGAGGATACATTTGAGAAATACTTGAATGACATTTTGCCAGTTATGCTCTGTGGCACACTAATCACAGATGATAATCCTTGGAAAAAAGGCTGCCAAGCTATTTGGGAAACGCTTCATATTGTATCTGCGTTTGGGATTCATAAAGCAATTTAGCAGTATATTGAAGATTCTTAGAAGTCCTGCCTCCTTAATGCAACATTTCCCAAACTCATTTGATCACCAAACCCTAATTTTTAAAACAAACAAACAAACAAACAAACAAGGGTTCCAAGGACTATAGTTTGGGAAACAGTATTTTAGAGACAGAATAAAGTTTGGGCCAACAGAATGAAAGAGAAGAAGGGGAGAAGTCTACGTGAATGACCTCTAATGAAGGTTATAATTATAAAAATATAGAAGGAAAAGAGCAAGTTTAAGGGGAGGAAAGAGATGACAAACCTAGTTTTGACAGCAAGTTTTAGGAGCCTATGGTTTGGACGTTTACGTGGAGATATCCAGTCTATATCTGGACAGGTCAGGAGACATCTAGTCTACAGATAGAGGTTTAGCAGTTAGCTTGTCAGTGGCTTTTGAAACCATAGATGCTAGTGAGATTTCCTGGGAGTAAGGATAAAGGGCAGAGGATGAAACACCTCCCTGGGAACCACCAGTGTTTAAGGGGTGGTAGAAGAAGAGGGTGTTTAACAGAGAAGACTGAGAAGATGAGGAACAGAATATCAGTGATGTCATATCCTCCAGGGAGAACAAGACATTTGAAGTTCAAAATGAGTTCTTTGGAACTGACATTAGAAAGTCATTGAGATCTTCCTTAGATACGTTTGAGTGAAGTGGTCAGAAACTAGTTTGCAACGAAAAAGACAGGACGTAGTAGAGAAGCTGTTAATAGAAGCGGTTTGAAAAACTGGAGATGAAGGGATAACACTTTAATACAAGAGGGTCATTTAATTTTCAAAACATTCAGGTATTGATTATTGAGGGTGGAGTGAGTAACAAAGCGCATGTGCTCCACCACCCATTTCCTAGGGGAGATGAAAATTGGAAAAAAAGAATCCATTTGAAAAAATGTTCATCTAAATTCCTTTAAGGTACTTTTTTTTTTTTTTTTGCTTAGTTAGAGCTCTCTTCTTGGAAGTGCCTACAGTGACCATGCCCAAGTAATTCTAGTCCCACTATAATTACAGATGTGGTGATGGCTTCCCTACCTCACAAATGTGGAAAGTAAGCCATGGTGTCTATGACGTGTCTGGTAACTCACAGCAATTAGTGATATGGCTGAGACTAGACACAAAATATATTTGTATTTACCAATCATATAGCCATGGAGCAAAATTTAAAGGAATTTCTAATATGTAGGCATCATGATTAACCTAATCCCAGAATTACCAATATACCATGACACTTAAGATTTGCAAACGGACGCTTACTACTTCCTGCCAGCATCAGTTCTGAATTTCAGGATGTTTCTTCCGCAGTGATTTGGGAGTTAGAGGGAAAAATTCTATAGGATGACAAAATGGAGTATAGTATTAAATAATAGTATATGTTATTGACTAATTATCGTGTGCCTGCCAGTGTGCTGCAGGCTTTAAATGTTACCCTCACAGCAGACTAGAAAAATAGGTGGTTCTCATTTTGCAGGTTAAGAAACTTAATGTATAAAGTTTAAGTAATTTGTCCATGATACCACGGCTGTTAAGTGGGAGAGCCGATATTCAAACCCAAGTCTTGTGGACCCCAAAGCAGCTGCCTTTAGGAAGGGAAGGTTCTAACAAACAGCAATTTTTTTTTTTTTTAAAAACACGGAATCCAGTAAGACATGGTGGCAGTGATCCAGGAGATGTGTCTGTCATTATTCCAATTTATCAGGTGCTTGTAGGTGTTCCTGAAGACAAAGCAACATTTTGGAGGGGCAGGGACTTGTTTGAAGTGTGTGAGGAAAGTGCCTCCCTCCAATGAATGAAAGAGTTGGCAATTTTAAATAACTCACAAACATTCTTCTTTATATATCCACTAGCACCTGAGGGCCTGGCTGACAAGGAAGGCTTTGGGGTCGGGGGTGGGCACGGATGGTGAGGAGGAAGAGGATAAGGTGACATCAACTTAGTTTGAACTATACCTCTATATACCCTCGATTAGGGGATGGTTTGCAAGCTGTTCTTTTTCAACAGCAGCGTCATACACAAGGCTTCTGAACTCTGTGTAGCTGGCTAGATACCATCTTGCCCTCACTTGGAGAGGAGGAGCCAGATGTATTCGGTTTCTGTGGTGCATTCGGCCAGGAGTTGTGGGCGTGTGTAGACGTGCCTTTGATGTATTCATGTTGAACGCGTTTCCTTTGTCTTTGTGAGTCTGAACTTTGTATTGGGTAAGCTCATGAACGTATTCATAAGGAACTCAACATTTGAGGTATATAAATATTTAAAGAATACACGGAAAAACAAGATGAAGCACAGGCTTATTTTCAAAGGTTTGTGCAGGGTAGCAGAAAGATACACATTTTCATGAAATCAGTTTTGTGCCAGTGACATTTTTAAGAGGTGGAAAAAACACCTCTGAATTTTTGCAATAACTTCTGGAAAAATCCACGTAGCATGTTTGAGTTTGAGCCACGGTTAATTGAATTATATAATAGGACTTCAATATCAAACATGAACAAAAGCTTGTAGAAAGAGTTTATTTCAAAGATTATGATGTGGTAGCCCAGGAAAGCTAGCTCTATAGTGTCAGAGGTTGATCCCCCCCCGAATTAAAATTGGAAGGGGGAGGGGAAGGCAAGGCCGTGTTAAAGCCGGGAGGTTGAATCATCTAAGGAAATGAGTCAGTGCCTATGAACCGTAACTTTCCTTTTTCTGAGGCTTTGAGTTTGAGAGCTTCATGTTGAATTATTTGAAAAACCCTCTTCCTTGCTATAAGTAAATTTAAAACAGAAGTTTTTTTTGTTTTGTTTTTAAAACAAGAGCAATTTTAATATTAGTATTTGGGATTCATTCAGTTTTTTTCAACACACATTTAGACATATTAAAAGTAGTAGATATATACTTCGAACTAAGAAATATGTAGTGATCTGGTAGTAGGGCGTTATGTCAGCATCTTTGTATGTATATTTAGCTCTAGGTAACCAATAGTGATTCTTAATCAACTTTTAAAACAAGACTTGTGAGGTTAATAACTGATGACTCATTTATAGACTTAACAGGACGAACCTGGGACACTGGTAGCTACTGACACATCGTATTTCTGTTTGATACACCGGAGTTTTTTCCTAAGCCATGAATTGTTTCTTAGGAACCTTTGGCCTGTAACTGAAATGAACACATTGTGTTATGGCTTATTTTTGATATTGGAAAAATTGGAGCTGTAATGATCAAGTTTAGGGGTAAAGATAGGTAGGTATCTCAAAGTAGACACTAGTACTGGTATATGAAAAATTCTTACCCGTTTGTGTTTGATTGCCTGTCTTTATGATTTGAATTCTTTTTATAAGATTGAATTGCATTTTTTAGTCTCTCCAATTCATAGATAATACTTGATTTAAGATAATGAATGAATGCATTTCATACAAGAACCTAGTATTTATAAACCTACCTGAGGAATCTTAAGCCCTGTTTTTTGTCATTGAGACAAACCTGAGTTATAGAACAAAAAGTAAATTTTTAGGGTTTTTTTTTTTTTTTACTTAAATAGAGATATCTTGGAGAAAATATTTTAAATAAATGCTAAAAGTTACTCATTATTTGTTAGAAATTTCATTGAATGGAATATAGGTTTTATTTTGTTTTTTTTAATTAAAAAAATTTTATTTACTTTTTTTGGGAGTATAGATTTTAGACTAGCACAGCAAATGTTCTAAATTACATCCTGGGTGACTAATCTTCCTGTTAGTATGACTGGCAGGGTTATTGTTTCCATATGCTTAGACACGTTAATATTTCTTTTTCCACACCTATGGCGACTTCTGGGCTGTGGTGTCTTTTGTTATTGTTGTTTTGTTTGTTTGTTTGTTTCTTGATGCATGTCCCATCCTAATAAAACCTGAAGTATGTTGCCTGCTTGTACACCTCAGAGTCTATTTTCCTTTTCAGAGCATCAAAATAGTGACTTAGGAAACTGTATGACTTTTGGATTCTGGATTGCAGTTTTAGAAATACTAGAGGAATTAGGCTCTGGAAACAGCATGTGTATGATGTTGTGAATACCATTCATGGCAGGGAGGACTGAAGGCGGAAGGGTTGCCCCTCTTCTCAAATAGGTAATATAAGACAATTCCTGCCTTTCCACAGGCATTTTTAGGGCCCTGCCTGACAGGGTAGATTTGGGGAAAGAGCATAGCGTTTTGAGTCAGACAGACCTAGGTTTGAATCCTAGCCCTGCTACTCCATAGCTGAGTGACATTGGAAAATTTATCTCTTTGTCTGTTTCCTTTTCTAAACATGGGACTGGCAATGTTCACCCAGCAGGGTTTTATCATTAAACGTGGTGATTTAGGAGAAAGTCTCTAGCATAACATCCGGCATGGTAAGCACTTAATAGATGTTAGTTCTATTTTCCCTTTTCCCTCTAATTTAATAATTTAAAAAAATTAAAGAAATAAAATTCAAATTTTATGCTATCATCATCAAAATACTTAAAGATGAAATTATGTGACTAGGACTTGTATTAAAATAACCTGAGAGTGGGGAGTGAGTTTATAGGTGAAGCCGTGTTGACCATGAGTTGGTAATTGTTGAAGCTGAGTGAATGGGTACATGGGAGTTCATCATTTGTATGTTTGAAATTATCCATAATAAAACATTTAAAAATTATGCGGTACATAAAAAAATATTCAGTGAACAAAGACTTTCTCAAGGTGCTAAGGAGCCCACTGTTTGTTACACTGTACCTTTTTAAAGTTGATGATTGCAAATAGACATTATTGATTTATGAATGGTGGTAGGTTTTTCCCTTCAACTACACAAGATGCGTAGACACCAATTCTTTGCCTAAGAGGAAGGAATGTCAAGAGGGAAGTCTGAAAAAATCCTGGAGAGGTTTAGATGCTTTTGTCTAATTATCTGAGTCACTTCTCAGGGTGGAGGTTCTGTGGCGTGGCTCTCAGCCAACATAAGTTTCAGCTGGAAAAATAGAGCAGTTGGGCCAGGAAACACAGTAACCAAAATGACTGGTGTGACATTGAAACCAGCTTTATGTGCAGACTTCTTCTCTGTTATCTCAGGACAATAATGAATATGTAACAGTGTTTCCTCTTCTGAACCATATTAAATATTCCAAGAATGAACGTATACTGAGGTACAAACACAATAGAAAAAATGCCAGCGAGTGAACAAGTGTGGACCACTTAGTCATAAGGGTGGCTGTTCTGTACAGCACTATGTAGAAAAAAAAAAAAGCTTGACTTTTTTGTGTTTAATGATTGAGTCAAGGCACATTCATTACTGCAGAAAGCTAAAGATCTACTTTTTAAAAATCTCCGCAAATCTTTTGGGGTGAATTTTAGAGACTGATGTATTTGAGAAATACAGAATTGCTGTTAATATGCTTAAACAATTGGCATTCATAATCTAATGTTATATAATGAATGTTTTTAGTATTTCAATCAAGCTTGATGTTCTTGATCATTAATTAAAGACTTGCTTTTAAAGAACAAAATTAGAAGTCAAGTACAAATTTAGAGAGAACAGGGACTTTCATTTTTCTGTTCTGCTTTTATAAAGTAATTGTTTATTTCTTTAAGCTTTCCCTGAGGATGTTGGTATCCTTACCATAACCTGGTGTAGTAAATTGATATTTAAATAACTTTTCATTAAAGTTTCAGTTCAGGAATTATGACCATTCAACAATGACAACCTCTGTGTAGAATATTACTATGAAAGAGGTGTGAGCCAAGTGCTATGGGGTTGAGGGGTAGTGAGGGAAGGAGAAGGCCAGGGAAGGAAGAAACCTGGAAGGGGACTAACATTTATTGGAAATTTACTATTGTGGGTACCGAGTTTTTAAATGTACTTAATTTGCTTTGCAAGAACTGCTTGAAGTTACTGAAAATTAACCACAGTCGTTCCAGACTCAGACTGGCTGGATTCCCACCCTGGCATATCACAGCACATACTACTGTGAGACCTTGGGCAGAATTGCATAGGACATAATCATACTAAAAAAATTATTTTTTTATCTGAAATTTAAATTTCCTGGAGTGTCCTTTATTTTATCTGACAGCCCTCCCACAGGGGATTAAATTAGCAAAATCTTAGAAATTACCTAGAGCAGCACAGGTGCATGTAAGTGCTTCATATATGTTAGTCTTTACTTTGGGAATTATCCCATTTTATAAATGATGGGAAACTCAGGTTAAATAATTTGCATTTTGCAAAAAGTAGTTTATCTGGAATGTAAAATGCTGCAGCCACTTTGGTAAGACAGTCTGGTACTTCCTCAGAATGGTAAGCATAGAGTTACCCTATGACCTGGCCACTAAATCCAGCCCACACTGTAGGGGAGCAGATTAAACAGGGGTATAAATACCAGGAGGTGGGGAACATTAAGGGCCTCCTTAAAGGATGCCTGCCACAGCATGGAATGGTCATCTGTCCAAATCAGGACAGAGGATACTTCAGTACTTTACTGTGAGGGCTCGCCCATCTCTTTAGAGAGAAAGCAAAATGTTAATATATAAAAATTCGATAACTTAGGACTCTCTTTTTAGTTGCGGTAAAGGAGAACTAAATGCTTACAGAATAACTTGAACCCATGTTGCTGTTGAAGAACTGAAACTCTCCCTTTAACTAATATAAGTATTGTAATTGTTGGTTCTCCTAGACTCTGTGAACTTCAGAGAGAATAGCTTCTGCAAAAAGCTGTAATTGGTAGAAGATATGTTTGTCTACCTATCTTAGCCGTTTCTTAGATACACGTTGGAACTATCAAGTGAATGTTAATTGTTGTGCATAAAAAGACTCACGAATTTGTTAGCTATTAAGGGTGTGTTATTGTTTGAAAATAAACATGTATATCAATTTGGAATTTTTTCTGCAGCAAAAACAAAGACAGGCAACTGTAGCCTGAACAATTAAGGGCTTATTTTCTCACACATTTTAAATCCAGAAGTAGGCAATCCTGGCCTGATGTGGCCTAGGGATGGAATCAAGGCCCTCACAATCCATGTTTTACCAGGCTGTAATACTAAACGGACTGACTTGTTTGTTTACAATCCCATGATGGTTGCTACAGTTCTGGGTACCTGTGCCCATTTTTAAGGCAAGAAGGAGAAGGGAGCAGTACTGTTGGCCAGAACTGTGTCACGTGCTCGCTCCTAGTTCCAAAGGAGTCTCAGAAAACAAGTGCTGAACTTTTCCAGCCTCTTTAGTGGAAGAAGACAAGGATGAAACAGGTTGAGAATGGGTTTTAAGTTAGCTTTATCAAAGGGAAATGGTCAAAACGTTAAGAAATACTGTGTGAAATGTTTA
Organism: Hippopotamus amphibius kiboko; assembly: GCF_030028045.1. NCBI lineage: Eukaryota > Metazoa > Chordata > Mammalia > Artiodactyla > Hippopotamidae > Hippopotamus > Hippopotamus amphibius. The sequence goes on from NC_080187.1 coordinate 227,801,147, forward strand.
ACGGGATTTGGATCAGCTGAGAAGAGGAAATTACAGATTAGGGGTACAGCGTGAGCCGAGGATGGCATGAACTCTAGGGGCTAGTTCCCAGGACACTGAGGAACCTAGTCCTGTAAGGTGGAGAATGATGTTGAGATGTGATGGATACTGAGTGTGGGGTTCAGCTTGGCTGTAGTGATTAACAGCGCACCGCTAAGGTGTTCTAAACAGAGGAATAAGGTATGAAGAAAAGGATGAGAAATATTTGGCAATATGAATTATAAGGAAGTGAGCTGGGAGGTAAGGAAGCCAGGAAACTGCGGAGATAATGCAGTTGTGAAATGCCAGTTACTAAGGTTGAAACATATGTAATTCCAACATTCAGCCATTTTTGACAGATGATACCATCAGATTCATTCATGTTGGTGGCAACAGTAGGATGTCCAAATGGAAAAGTCTCGTAATAAGTGAAGATAGAGGACACAGATTTTCTTTTCTTTTTTTTTAACTTTTTATTTTTTCATTTTTTACAATAAACTGCATATATTTAGAGTGTACAATTTGGTATCCCAATCTCCCAATTCATTCCGGCCCCCCCCCCCCCCCCCCCGCCGAGGACACAGATTTTCTAAAAGCAGAGTATTGAAGAAAAATGTGAATATCTACATAAATGTAGAAACTTTTCATCCTAGATTTCCTGGATAATTTCATTTCTTTTCAATGCTGAAGCTGTCCCTTGCGGATAGCTTTAACCCCCGTATTTATTTCTAAGCTCCACATTCTCATATTCAACTGTTCATAGAATATCTGCCCTCAGATATTCCAGTGAACTCTTCCAACTCACCATGTCAAAGTAGATACGTTTTTTTCTTCCTTTCCTTTGCCTCGTCTCTCTCGTACTTGCCTCATACTCTTCGTTTCATTTAGTGACATCACATCCAACTAGCTGACTATGCTAAAATCTTGCCTTTGATCAATCCCTCTCTTTAACCCCCTACATTCTTTTGCTTACAGATCTGATCAATGCTCTTGAATGCATCCTTCCTCTCCATCTCCCACTGCCACTCTCTTAGTTTAGGCTTCCATCATTTCTCACCTGGATTATTGAAATGCTTTTTACCTGCTTGGGTCTTAGCAAAGGAACATCCAGATTGCTACCAAAGGGATCTTTGTTTGTTTTTTTAAAAATGAATTTATTTATTTTATTTGTTTATTGGCTGCGTTGGGTCTTCGTTGCTGCACATAGGCTTTTCTCTAGGTCTCTAGAGCGCAGGCTCAGTAGTTGTGACGCACGGGCTTTAGTTGCTCTGCAGCATGTGGGAATCTTCCCAGAGCAGGGCTCGAACCCGTGTCCCCTGCACTGGCAGGTGGCTTCTTAACCACTGTGCCACCTAGGAAGTCCCGAAAGGGATCGTTTTAAAATAAAAATATGCCCTTGTCTCCTTCTTGCTTAACCCCTTTTAATGGCTTTTAGTACATAATGAATAAGGTTGAAACTTATTACCAGGGCTTAGAAGAACTCTCCATAGCACTCACTTTATCGCCAGCCTCACTTCCTTCTACCTCCTTGAGCTCCGCTAAGTTCTTCCTCACCAGACTGCTTGTCCCTTTCCAAACGTGCTATGCTATGTCTTTGCACTCATTGTCTCCTTAGCTTGAAATTCTCATATCTACCTTTGAGCACTTCGGTCATTCTCCAGCACCATCTCCTTTACGAAACTTCTCAGATGTTGGTCACGTCCTTCTTTCTGTTCCCATGATTTGCATTGACCTTTGGTAGAGCACTTACCACATCACATTGTTGTTACTCAAGTGTTTTTCTCTGGCCACGGACAATGTGTTCTTTGTGTGTCCTGGTGTATAATATAGTGCCTGGTTCATAGCTGGTGTTCAGTATGTTCTCATGCATTGCTGTGGCTGTGGATAAGTTGTCCCCAGGAGAAAGATTAGGCTGGGGGACCAAGGACCAATCCAAAGGGAATGCTCAGAATTAGAGGATGGGGGGGGCGGATGGGGGGGGGAAACAACGAATGGAGGATCAATCAGTGAGATTAGGCAAGAACCACACATTCACCATGCAATAGAGCACTGCTCTGGTGGAAGGAAGTATGCGGGTGTGTTTGTTTTGGCTTAGCTTTGTCTCCAGGTTACATCCAGCCCAGCTACCTAAAGCAGAACTTTTCTCTGTTGCTTGATTTGTAGTTTCAAAACAACTCATATAAGTACTGTCCTATTTTCTTATAGATACTCAGCCTATAGATTTTTGTACTGAAGTGTGAATTAATTTTAATTTGGTGAGGAGACATTCAGAGGGAAAATGTCTGCATCTAAAAATCCCAGAGATAAGGTCCTTCCTAGGCCCTCACCAAGTGGACACAGCCCCTCTGTCGTGGTTTGAAATCATGCACACTTTCTGGGGATGTTATTGCCCGTGTTCACTGTTGGTCTCCAGACTAATCTCAGTTCCCAGAAAGTGAAAGTGAGTTTACCAAGCGTGATGCTCAATCTCTTCTATGTTCACCAACCACAGAAGCGACATTATTATATAACAACCTAGAGGCAAAACTAACAGCAGCTATGCTCCAAATATTAATGCCCAATTGTTTGTAACCTAGTGTTTACACTCCACTATATGTAAAAAGAAAAAAAAATCCTTGGCTTTTTGTGTGCGATTTTGTGGTCTGTTGATGGACTTAAATATGCAAACTCCAGCAACACCTACGTTGAATGTTTTCTTTAGTCGTCCTATTCCACGTATTATTTAGGTGATCACTATGTCCATGTATTCTGGTCTGTGTTTCATTTTTCACTTCCTATGGCCTTGACTCCTGGGAGTTGCCGTATTTCTGTTCCTCTTGGGTTTGTGCCATATGTGTTTGATTATTTCCTAATTCAATTTTCCAAGTCATAGCCTCATCAAACTGCTTCTTCTCTACTAGCCTATCTTACTGCCAACATCTGCTCTTGATCAACCGCCGAGCTACTCACAGTAGATCCTGGCTTATTTAACGAACCCAAAGTCACCCTCTTGAATTTTTTTAATGTTTTTCATTCTTTTGAATTTTCCTCTTTGAATTTTACCTTCTCTAGTCTCTCTTCAAGGCTTTAAAATTATGAAAGTGAGGCATGGATGAAAAATTTGCAAAATACATAAACAATGGGAGGCAGGGAGGAAAATAATCTCTAGTTTCACCACCCAAAGAAAACTACTAAAATAGATATTTCTAGTCTTTTTCAGTTTTTTTCTTAGCATGAAAATATATTTCCCCATGTTATAAACTCTTTTTTTAATTTTATTTTTAATTTTTTAAATAAATTTATTTATTTATTGGCTGCATTGGGTCTTTGTTGCTGCGCACGGGCTTTCTCTAGTTGCGGCAAGCAGGGGCTACTCTTCGTTGCAGTGTGCGGGCTTCTCTTGTTGTGGAGCATGAGCTCTAGGTGCGTGGGGTTCAGTAGTTGTGGCACATGGGTTCAGTAGTTGTGGCTCACGGGCTTAGTTGCTCCGCAGCATGTGGGATCTTCCTGGAGCAGGGATCAAACCCAGATCCCCTGCATTGGCAGGTGGATTCTTAACCACTGCACCACCTAGGAAGTCCTATAACTCTTAATTATAATTTGTAAGGGTACTATATGTTCAGCTTTTAAGACTACCATGTCATTTTTTTTCCTGTTACAATACTGACTTAAAAAAAAAAAAGACCACTGACATAATACCAAATAGCTTTCTAAGAGGATTATACCAATTTATGTTCCCAACAACAGTATGCTAGTGCCAATAACCTCTGTATTTTCCCCAGAATTGATTATTATTATACTAAATTGATAGGCAAAATTTTCTCTTTAAAGATTACCAAGAGCCGTGAAAAATAGCACCATGAACTCTTATAGATCAGAGTCAGAATTCAGGAGTTAAAGGGAGCTACAGACATCATCTAGTCCAGTTTCTGCATCATTCAAATGAGGAAAAGGATCTCCAGTTGATTTGCCCAATGCCATAGGCAAATCATGATAGAGTTGGGGCTAGAGTTTAGGTGTCTTGAGTTGTGGTTCATTTCTTCCCCATTCTGCTCCTTAAACGGGTACTACTTTGAATACAGTGTATAGGATGTTTGATATTGCTTTGAATACAGTTTATAGGACGGATTAGCATGTAAGAAACTTTTATCATTTTTCCTCCTCCCCCAATTTCCAGGAGTAGTTGATTGCTTAGAATTGTTTGGCTATAAATACAAAGTTACCCAAGTAACACTGGCTTAAATTTATCTTACATAACAAGAATTGTGATATATTTGTTACTTAATGCTGCATAACAAATCATCCCTAAAACTTCATGGATTAAACAATAATAATGATTTATTCTTGATATTCTTGATGATGTTCTGGATGATTTATTCATGATTCCTACAGTCAAGAATTCAGGGGTAGCTTGGGTGGGTGATTGTGTCTTCAGGGCTCTGATGAGATTGCTGTCAGCTCTCATGGCTGTAGTCATCTGAAGGCTTGACTGGTGCTGGAGGATATACTTCCGAGGTGGCTCATTTTCGTGATTGCTAAATTGGTGCTGGCTGTTGGCAGGAAGCTTCATTTTCTCTGCACGTAAGCCTCTCCACAAAGCTCCTTCAATGTTTTCAGAGGATGGCTGGTAGCTTTTCCCAGAGCGAGCAATCCAAGAGGGCAAAGCAGAAGCTGCCGATGCCTTTCATGATTCGGCATCAGCAGTCACAAGCATCACTTCTGCTCGATTCTTAGTTATTTCTTTGGCCATGCTGCAGGCATGCGGGGTCTCAGTTCCCCAGCCAGGGGTCGGACCCGTGCCTCCTGCAGTGGAAGCAGAGGAAGCTCGGCTCCTAACCACTGGGAAACCAGGGAAGTCTGCTCGATTCTATTGATCATACAGGCCAACCCTGATTCATGGTGGGAGGGGACTACTCCAAGGTGTGAATCTCAGGAGTGGAGGGTCACTGGGGACCAACCTGGCCTCCAGAGTAGGAGATCCATACGTAATGTGGAGATGTAGGTGTGTTATCTGGGATCGAAATTTCTTCTCGTCTTGCCAGTCTGCCATCACCAGCTATGCACCTTTCTCCTATAGCTGAAATGTGGCTGTGGTACTGCCAACTGTTACGTTTAGGTACTAGAATGGAAAGTGGAGGAGAAGAAATAACCCAAATTAAACTTAAAACTTTTGCGCAGGATAGGAAGCCATCAACAAAATGAGAAGACAACCAAGGGAATGCATTTACATATTTGCAAATGATACGACAAACAAGGGGTTAATATTCAAAATATACAAACAGCTCATACAACTCAATATCAAAAAACAAATAATCCCATCAAAAAATGGGCCAAAGACTTGAATAGACATTTTTCCAAAGATGACATACAGATGGCCAACAGGCACATGAAAGGATGCTCAACATCCCTAATTATTAGAGAAATGCAAATCAAAACCACAATGAGATATCACCTCATAGCTGTCAGGAAGGCTACCATCAAAAAGTCTACAAATAACAAATGTCAAAGAGGGTGTGGAGAAAAGGGAACACTCTTGATGGGGATGTAAACTGGTGCAGCCATTATGGAAAACAGTATAGAGGGTCCTTAAAAAACTAAAAATAGAACTACCATATGGTCCAGCAATTCTACTCCTGGGCATACATCCAGAAAAAACAAAACACTAATTGGAAAAGATACATGAACATCAATGTTCAAAGCAGCACTATTTACAACAGCCAAGACATGGAAACAACCCAAGTGCTCAGCAACAGATGACTGGATTAAGAAGATGTGGGGTGTGTGTGTGTGTGTGTGTGTGTGTTGTGTGTGTGTGTGTGTGTTGTGTCTGTGTACTATGGAATATTACTCAGCCACGAAAAAGAATGAAATAATGCCACTTGCAGCAATGTGGATGGACCTAGAGAATACCATGCTTCGTGACATGTCAGAGAAAGACGAATACTGTATGATTTGACTTATATGTGGAATCTAAAAAATAATATAAATGACTGTATATACAAAACAGAAACAGAGTCACAGACATAGAAAACAAACTTGTGGTTACCAAAGAGGAGAGGAAACAGGGGAGGGACAAATTAGGGGTGCGGGTTTAATAGATACAAACTATATATATAAAATAGAGTAGCAAGGATGTACTGCATAGCACAGTGAATTATACCCAATATCTTGTAATGACCTATAATGGAGTATACTCTACAGAAATTACTGAATCTCTGTTTTGTACACCTGAAACTAACACAACATTGTAAATCAACTATATTTTGATTAAAAAAAATACAGCATACTTTCACTTGTGTCCTGTTGGTCAAACTGTGTCATGTGAGCACACCACACTGCCAAGACAACTAGGAAATTGAGTTTTTAACTTTTATACCTTCTTCAGTAGAGGCAGGCAAGGGAGAATGGTGTTGGAAATGTTGGCTGGTCAGCCAGCATGCAGTGTTCGCTACCAGCAGCTTTTGCCGCTATCACCGTAGGAAGGTGGGGATAATATTTAATATTGAAGGAGTGCACATTAAGTATTATGCATTCTTATAAGCAAGTAAGAAAGAACTTTTCAAATAATGACATAGACTTTCCCTCTCAGAATTTTTGAGAGCAAAGTGATTAAAGGCCTAGCTTGGAAAGAACTAAAAGGATAACTGGATGTACAAAATTATGCTGACTGCTAAATGGTTTTATGTTTAGGTTTCTACTATACCAGATTTACGGTATTCTACATGTGTTTTAGTATTATCCTAGCATCATAAAAACATTTTCTATTTTAATATAGATGTTATGCTACACATGTAAGTGCATAATGCTTATATTTATGTCATATTTTCTTCTCTACCAGTAATATCTTAGTCAACATTTACTGTTAACTGCAATATAACATGGCCATTGCCCTTGGGAATTTATAATCTAGTCGGGGAGGTAGTAGGATCATCTGTTAAACACATAAGCAAAGGAAATATTACACATAATTTTTGAGGAAAAGAGAAGAGTATAATGTTTCCATAAATAATTTGAAATTAATTTAATATACATAAATTCGTTGAATTAAAGGGGTCAATTCCGGTAAGACAGGGACAGTGAGGCAGAGAAAAAGAAACCTAGAAAATGTGATTTACATGATCTCAGTTCCAGTATGAGAGGTGATGTTCAGCTTCTCTGCTGCACTTCATTTCTTGGGACTGTTCTGGAGTCATAAGCTCTTAGATCTTTGGATTGCATTGAGGGATGTTATATTTACAAAGGCAACTTGATACACAATGTATATTTATCAGAGAACACATAGTTGAGAGTATGTACTACAGAATCACTCAGAGTCTTCTTATGTGAAAACCTACAGGAGAGATTCCTCATGCCTAGTGTTAAGATAAACCCCTCGTCCTGAACAACGAATAAGTTTTTACCATGTGAACAGCATAAATCCTGTAACTGGTCACGTTTTCTGCTTTGTTTTGGCTACTAAGCTGCTCAGAGTCTGATGAAGTGAACCACCTTTAAAAGCTACGAAGCACTTACTTCATGCATATATTTCTTTGTACTAATGCTTCCTGGACTCATCATACCTTTGGACTCTTGTTCTTTCTCTTCACTCTGATTTTTGTGTTTGTTTTTTCACCTTAAATGGATTTTAGTAACCTGAAAATATTTTTTAGAATAAGGAGAATATTTTAATTTAAAAATAAAATTGCTTACACACCCACCAAAAGGCTAAAACTAAAATGCTTGACAATACCACATACGTTGGTGGTGAAGTGGAGCAACTGGAATGCTCAAATATTGTGGATGGGAACGTAAAATGTACAGCCTTTTTGGAAAAGACCTGGCAGTTTCTTATTAAACTAAACATAGCCACTTGGGTCCCAGAAAAATGAAACCATGTTAACAAAATGTTCAGAGCAGCTTTATCTATAATGGAAATAGCCTATATATCCATTAATATGAGAAAGGATAAATATACTGTGATATAGCAGAATGCAACACAGCAGTATAAAATAAATCACTGGTACGTAAAACGACATGGATGAATCTCAAAAACACTGTGCTGAGCAGCAGAAGAAACCATGCACAAAAGAGTACACACTTTATGATTTCATTTATATGAAATTCTAGAACAAGCAAAACTAATCTATGGTGGAAAAAGTCAGAATATTGAGAGCTTCTAAGGGCATGGAAGTGTGGATTAACCACGATGGGGCATGAGGGAACTTTTGGGGGTAATACTAATGTTCTATATTTTGATAGAGCTTTGGGTTACACAAGTGTAACCATTTGTTAAAACTCAGTAAATATATGCATTTGTTGAAACAGCAAACATTAAAGTGTGTATTCATTGTATATGAATTTTACATAAAAACTAGAAACAAGTATTGAATTCTAGTTAATAATAGGGAGGAAGTATTTAGGGGAAAGTGTACTGTTGTCTATAATTTAAAAAAATGCATTAACGGGAGTTCCCTGGTGGTGTAGTGGTTAGGATTCGGCACTGCCATGGCCCAGTTTCAATCCCTGGTTGGGGAACTCAGATCCCGCAAGCTGTGCATAGCAGCCAAAAGAGAAAAAAAAAAGCATCAAAAAATAAAATGAATTAATGATGCTGGAAGGATGGATAGGGTGATAAAGCACATATAATAAAATAGAAATGGTTGAATCAAGGCAGTAGGTATATAGGTGTTCATCACAAAATTCTTTCAACTTTGCTGTTTGTTTAAAATTTTCATGATAGGACTTTTTTTTTTTTGCGGGGGTTTTGGGGGGTGGGGTGGGGAAATGCCCTTAGACTTTCTTTAATTTGCTCTGGCTGGATGTATCCTTTCCTATTAATATCTCACATCAACTTTCAATCATTTCCTCTCAGGGCGCATGTGTCATACTTTTCAGAATTTATATAATGTCTCATTTAATCTGTTTCTCAGGAAATCTATGAATGGCCCTCAACCTTGACACAACTCACTTAAAAAACTAGCTAAGTTGTGGTCTATTTTGATACCGTTTGCCTTGTTCGTGGTGGAATATTCCCAGGGATGCAGCCAGATGTGTGCGCTCTGCAGCGTTCAGGGTTTCCCACCTCTCTTATGACCCTGAAATAAAGTTAGCCTATCGACTTTCTAAGAAGACTGAGAGAAGTTCCTGTTATGTTAGCAGAAGACCTGGCATGTCAATAATACTTGTGTCAACACACATGTCACCGTCAAGTTTGTCCTCTTTCACTTAATCCAGTTTGGAATTCAATAGCCTAATAGACCAGGAGTATGGGCTGTGGGGCATCTTCATCCCAGAAAAGGCCAAGTTAAGTGAGGACCATTCTAATTCATTCCACATCTGAGATTTTGTGTTGATTTGGCACATAATGACAGCCAAGATGGGCACACAGAAAGATCAGTCAGTCAGGATGGCTGAGGTGCCCATAGACTGGAGGAAACGGAGGATGGAGAAGAGAAACCAGCTGATGAAGGTGGGAGTAAGGCAGACTCTTTTCTAAATCAGATTTAAACTCCTGTTATGGCTACTTCCAAGGAGAAGAAACACAGCTGATGAAAATCAGTTGCTTCAAAGCAGGTGGACTTTGCCAAAAAAAAAGAAACTCTTGAGTTACGGAGATGTAATGCATAATAAAGAAGTGCTTTAAGTTGTAGATATCGCACTGTCCGTTTTTAAATATTTAAAAAACCTCACAAATCACAGTATTTTATTTTTTGTAAAAAGGCTTTTGTGTTGGTCACCACTAGCCCATGCTTTGGGTTTAGTATTCCAGAAGGATTTCTTCTCTCCCCTCTGCCCCCTTCACTGAGTGCCCGCTGCAGCTAAGATCCAGGCGCTGGCAACATGGTGGTACCATAACAGGCCACGTCAGTGAATAAAGAAATGAACAAATGGGTACTTTGGAAGAGTGAAATGCTTCCACTGAATTGTCGTGGGAGGCCTTCAGAGAAGGTACCATTTGAACTGAGACCCAAACGTGGGGGGAGGAATCCGCTTGGGGAGCTCTGGGAGCAGAGCGTTTACGGAGGACTCAGCCGGTGTAAAGACCCTGAGCGGGGAGAAGAGCCACCATGTTCCCACTATGCAGCTTTGAGACTGGGAGAGAGATCATTTCTGTCACCATAAGGAAGTAGTATCTGTCTATTCCTCTTCTAGGGAGAGTTTTTAATCAAGGGGTGAGCGCATTTTTATCAAATCCTTTTATAGCATCTATAGAGATGACTGTACACATGATTTTTTCTCCCTATATCTATTAATATAGTGAGTTATAGTAATAGGTTTTCTAATATTGAACCAAACCTGCCTTCCTAGGAGGAAACCCCCTTGATGTATTATTATTTCAATGTAATACTGGATTCTGCTTGCTGACACTCAGTTTAGGCTTTTTGGCATTGATAATCATCAGTAAGATTGGTCTGTAGTTTTTTTGTGCTATCTTTGTCATGTTTTGGCATCAGTGTTATCTTAATTGATATTAGTAACATAAATTAATTATTAATTGTAGATAATATAATTAATTATTATAAATTAATATACAAAGTAATAATAGTAATACTAATATTGCAAGGTAAGAATTTATTTGTAAATTATTAATAATAATTTTCTTTATTTTTCTATGCAAGGGAGCAGTTAAATTTTTTTTAAAATATTTATTTATTTATTTAGGCTGCCCCAGGTCTTGGCTGCAGCATTCGGACTTGGTTGCAGCATGAATTTGGTGTCTAGTTCCCCAACCAGGGGACCAGGAATCAAACCCAGGCCCCCTGCATTGGGAGCATGGAGTCTTACCCACTGGACCACCAGGGAAGTCTCAGTAGAACAGTTGAAATAATGTTTCAGTGTCTTTAATAATTTGATATTGTGGTTCTCAGCCTTGGCTAAATATTGGAATCACTGGAGAGCTTAAAAACTACTGCTCTCTCCCACAGAGGTAGATTTAATTTGTCTGGGGCACAGCCTGGTCTTCTAGATTTTTCAGAAGCTTCCCAGGCGATTGTAATGTGTGATTTTTTGAGTGGGAGAGCTGTTTGACCACTTTCTCTATTTCTTCTCTACAGTTGGTCTGTTTAGATTTTCTGTCTCTTCTTGGGAAGTTAGTTAAATTATACTTTCTTAGGTAAGTATTCACATCATCAAGATTTTCAAATTTATTTGAAAGAAAAGATTTTCCTTTATGTTTCATTTATTTTGTGTGTTCAAGATTTCTGTTTTTCCCCTTGATCTGTTAGACAAGATTTTATTTGTTTTTTGTTTCTTTGTTTTTAAAGCAATAGCTCTTGAGATTTATTTCTGCCTTTTCTTTGGTTTTTAATTCACTAATCTCTACATTTATCTTTATTGCTTAAGTCTGGTTTCCTTAGAAAAGAAGCAAACAAAAATAAATAAACCTAACATATTGAGTTGTCAGACTTTAAAGTTTTTCTTTCCTTTTCATTTAGACATAACTATTATCAAAGACTATGAGATTCCCTGAGACCAGGATTTTAGTTGTACCTCTAAGTTATGATTAGTAGTGTTTTTGTTATTGCTATATTTCGGATATTCTGAAATGTAAATTTTTATTTTCTCTTTGATACAAGAGTTTTCTATTAAGGATGATTGATACCATCCTTAATCTTCTATTTCTTTAGCCAATATCTGTTAATTCTCTACTGTGAACACTGATGTTATATTGTACTGTACATCCTCTTTATCTCCCTTCCCTTCCTTTTTCCACCTGTTTTAGTTATATTATCTATTATCTATTTATATTATTATAAAAGATTATACCATCTTTTCTGGGTAACAATTATTCCTATATTCTCATTAAGCGATTTCTCAGTTTAAAGAAATCTTGTGGCCCCCAGCTTGAAAAAAATGGAGAAATTAATATTCTTTAACTACCTCCTACCTTTCCCCATTTCCCTCTCAACTTTTTAATTCAAATTGTTTCCACTTAGGCAGAATTTTTAGCATTTACATTCGGTTCTGTAATCATAATTCCCACTTTTGTATTAGTTCTAGTCCCACTATTAAATAGATTCAGGGCTCACAGGTGGTTCTTTGCTGCAGTTTTTCCGTGTATGTCTTGGTTGACTGAAATTTGTCCTCTGATAGTTTCTTCAGAAAGAGCTCTTGGAAACAGTGTTCCCCAAGTGTTTGCATATTCAAAACTGCTCATTGCCTTTAGAAGTGAATGTCAGTTTAGAATATATACTTTCTTTCTGGGAGGAATTTCCAGATATCGCTACACTTTCTGCCTAATATTGAGTGCTATCATAGAGAAATCTGGGGCTAATTTGATTTTTCTCCTTTATAAATGTCTTGATTCCTCCCTTTACCTCCCAAACCCCTTGGCTGCTCAAAGAACATTTCTTTTAAAATCTTTAAACTGCAAATTTTGGTAAACATTCTGAATCAAGATTTTCGTGGGATGTGATATGAAATTTCAATTTGTAAATTCAAGGCTTCTTTTATTACAGGAAAATTTTCTTGAAATATATCATTAAATGTCTGTTGTCTTCCATTATTCACGTTGTCATCCTCAGGTCCTTTTATTTTGTGAATATTGCCTACTCCTGCTTTGATATTTATAAAGTTCTCTCTTAACATTTTGATCTTTTTTACATTTCCTTTTGTACCTTCTTCTCTTTTCTGACCGCTGTGTTCCATACTGTATCTTTGTACCTTCCCCTGCTTCCGGTTTTGCATGCATCTCTACCATGGTTTTATTTTTTCTTTTTCATTCACTTCTTTCCTGAGCTCTGTGAGCATATGTTTCAGCTCCTTCAGCCATCTCACCTTTCTTCTCTGAATGTTGTTTCTTTGTTTCAGGCTCGCTTTCTGAAAACAATTGTTCCATTACTTTTTTTTTTTTTTTAATTTAAGGCAAAATCTGTGTTCAGAATTTTCATCCCTTCTGAGGTAACATTTTCATGGTGACTTTTCATCAGCATTTGTTTTTGTTTGTTTTTCATTTTTTCCCTATATCTTTGGTTGGTTCCTTTCTCATCCCTCATCTTTGAGTGAGATTTCCTACGTTAAATATTTATTTACAGGAGGTTTGTGTTGTGAAGGGACCAAAGACAGCTTCTACACTGTGGAGAATTTTTTCTTTTGAACTGGGGTTTTGCATGTGAAATATTTTAGCCTTTTCTCCTCCCCAAACAGTGAAGATAGGCAGTGCTGAGCTGTTCACAGTGTACCCTCTTTTCTTTCCACATGGACGTATGATTTCCTGTGTATATGCCTTCTTTGTGGGATTCTAGTATAGTTCTACCTTCTGTGGTACTCAAAACCAAGCTAGGTCAGGACTTCCCTGGCCGTCCAGCGCGCTTGGGCCTCTGCGCTTCCACTGCAGGGAGCATGGGTTCGATCCCTGGTTGGGGAAATAAGATCCCACATGCCTCGCTGTGCGGCCCCAAAATAAATAGATGATAGATAGATAGATAGATAGATAGATGATAGATAGATAGATAGATAGATGATAGCTAGCTAGCTAGCTAGCTAGCTAGCTAGCTATAATAGTTAAAAACAAACAAACAAAAAAGCTAGGTCCGGGGAAACTCAGGCTACCAGCCTACCCATCTGCATTAGACAGCTTGAGCTGCTGTAACAAAGTATCACAGATCAGGTGTCTTAAAGCAACAGAAATGTATTGTCTCACAGCTCTGGAAGATAGAAGTTCGAAATCAAGTTGCTGGCAGGGTTGGTTCCTTCTAGAGGCTCCGAGGGAGAATCAGTCCGGTGCCCGCATCCTAGCTCCAGGTGGCTGCCTGCAGCCCTGCTGTTTCTTGGCTGGTAAATGCGTCACTCCAATCTCCGTCTTCATCTTCACATGGAGTTCTCCTCTCTGTGTCTCTGTGTCCAAATTTCTGTCTTATAAAGACACCAGTCATTGCATTAGCTGCAGAGACACCCTAATCTAATATGACCTCATTTTACCTTGATTATGTCTGCAAACTCTATTTCCAAATAAGGTCACATTCATAGATACTAGAGGTTAGGAATTCAACGTATCTTTTGGAGAGATGCAATTCAACCCACAACACCACCTTACTCCCACTGGTGCATAATGGAGGTACTGGTTTTTCACCTCAGTATGTGCATCTCACTGGTTGCACTATTAAGCTCTTTCTGAGATAGGTAGCGTTGGGTGCCCTCTCTCAGCTTCTTTTCGCGCCTTTGCTCAAACTCCACTGCTTTTGATACCTCTTCCACCTCTTTTGTGGTTAAATGTAAAAGATTTTTTTTTTTTTGAAGATGAGATTTCTTATTCCTGTCTCTTGTTTATTTTTTGTTGGGTGGTTTTTGAGAGATGACAGAAATGCCAATTGTATGTGACATCTTCTAACTGGAAATGCCTTGGGTCTCCCTCATTTTTTAGGGGTCACTGACATACTAAGTTGAGCAAGAAAGGAATGTACACTATTTTTAGTACTTATTTCTGTAAAATAGTCTTCTAGTATCCTAATCTCAGTCCAGCGTGCCAGTTCTACCAACACAGTTACATAGGGAGGAACTAATAGAATTTACTTACATTGAGACTTAAAAATCTTTCATAAGGATCATACTGAGCTGATATGCAATTGTCATTATTTTTTACTTTTATATAACAATAAGCGTCACATTCCTTTATATGGTAATTAGAGAGTTAATATTTATTTTTTGCAGTATTTAACAAGACCGTCGTGTTTTTAGAACTATGTAGAGCCGAACAATTTTTTAAGGATTAAATTGTTTTTGCTCTTGTTGGACCTTTCTAAAAATAAACATTTTAAGAAATCTAAACTATTCTGTCAAAAAAAAAAACTATTTTGTCAACTTAAGGAATTCATTTCCAGGAATAACCACCACTTCTTACATACAAAATACTTAAAAAATTCTTAGCTCCCAGATATTCCTGGAATCTGCTGATTTATTGAGATTTATTCTTGTAACACTTTCTACTATGGTCTAGTAAATACTTGATTCCATTAAATGCTAGTAACAAGCCTGGCTTTTCACATCTCTCTGAGCCTGTCAGTTTTGAATTATGACCCCTTCAGCTTCAGGGTGCTTCTTCTGAATGGCAGTCAGCAGTTACATTCTGCGAAGGAAATGGATGTGCTCACCATACACAACTGCTCAGAACCGCACAACACACGAAGCAGCTCATTTTAACCACTTCTTTGCTCGTGACTATGAGAGGTAACATACAGTCACATAAATGATTGTTGCGGGGGTTGGCACCGGGGAAAACATTTGTCTGCTTTTAAATAATAACATTCCTGGGCTACCATCAACCCAATCATGTAAGAACCAACGTAGCACAGTGTTTCAGCATGTGGACTTGGAGCCCAAATGCCTGGGTTCAGATCTTGGTTCTCTAAGCTGTGTGAGCTCGGGCAAGTATCTGAACCTCTCTGTGCCTCAGTTTCTTGAACTGTAAAATGAGGGTTGGTGTTGAATTAAATGGGTAACATATGTAAAGCCCTTGGAACTGTGTCTGGTCCTTCTTAAGCCCTGTGTGCATGTTAGCTCTCATGATGAGTGTTAGTTATGTTATCCATTTACTCCCTGGACCCGCAGCCAAACCAGCAGAGTAGCAGTTACTGACGAACCACACTGAGAATTACTAGCCTAGTGCTTAGCAGGTGTTCAGAAACTGCTGTTGAAACAAGTCAATGACTAGAGAAGTTAAAAGTGAAGGAGGAACCCCAGATGTGAACCCTTGCTTCAGTATCTGTCGGACAGGAAGTTGCATTCAAAAGACAAAGCACCTCACATTTCCAAGAACAGTGTCTGACACATGGGCGCTCGGGAATCTGAACCGTGAACAACATGGTTTCAGAGTGGGAATGTTTAAATCCTCATTCCAGCTGCAGAGAAGGAAGGCTAAGTTACTGAAAACCAAGGAATGGACACCTTCTAAAAGGAACAAATCAACTGGTGACTCTGTAAGAAAAAACAAAAAAATTGCTGGCCCAGGAAATAGGCACCGGAAAAAATGAAAGAGATGAAATAATAAGATTAAGCTACTGTAGCTGATCTGTTCTATGACTGTTTTAACTCTTGTGAGTAAAACTTCTCCCTTCCTTGTTAGGAAGAACTTATGAGTTTTTAACAACTAAACGTTCTAGGCAGGGTGTTTGGCTTCCCCTTCGGTCTGTGTGGAAAAGGCTGAGTGAGGTGTGCTGGCCATGTCTGTTCATCCCCTCTAAGGGCCCCACCCTGCCCACAGACCTCAACTCACTACTCCTTGTGAGATGTTTCAGTTTTCTTGTGGGAGGACCAAGACCTGTGAAGCTATTTTGGGGCGGGTAAGAGGAGGCCTGGCGATCTGTTAGAAAATAAGAGCCCTGTTTAATAGGTCAGGTGGTGCTATGAAAAGAACAAAGGCTTTGAAGGTAAAGACTGATCTTCCAATCCAGGCTCCAGGATTTACAAGCTGGATGATTTTAGGCAAGTTACTTAACCCCTCTGAACCACATTTTTCCTATCTGTAAAATGGGGTTGATATTACCTTCTAAATCTGTTGTAAGGATTAAAGATAATCTATGTAAAATGCTAAGTACAAAGTAGGCCCTAAGCTATTAGAGTGTTTCTCACTATTAAGTGCAGACAGAAGCATCTGACCTGATTCTATTTAAGCCAGCTTGATATTTCCTGTCTCCAGCAGTGAGGTGAAAACTAGAAGTAAGACAAAACTTTATGTACATAGAGATTATATTCAAGGTCTTATAAAATAATGGAGGATCTAAATTTTTAGAAAGTCATCTATTTTATCAGATGATTAGAACAATATGGCCACTTGTTTGCAATGAAACAAATGTTTTGATGTTAGCTGAGGAGCAGTATAAAGTCAGA
The DNA here is from genome assembly GCF_030028045.1 of Hippopotamus amphibius kiboko. Classification (NCBI taxonomy): domain Eukaryota; kingdom Metazoa; phylum Chordata; class Mammalia; order Artiodactyla; family Hippopotamidae; genus Hippopotamus; species Hippopotamus amphibius. Next base: position 227,817,947 of record NC_080187.1, read on the forward strand.
TTTAGACACTAAGGGTGGAAACAATCTTCTTTAGGGTTCCCGGAAACAGCTGCTCTGGTGTGGTATACACAGGAAGTGCTGAAAGTGCTTGTAAAGTATTTTACTAAAGTGCCCTTTATATATATTTATACACACATACATTTTTATAACTCATTTCTGTACCTTTGAGAATGAATCTTAAAAGAAAAAACGTAGTCAAGCGAAACCTTTGCTAGGATTGTCAAGGCTAGGCTTGAACATTGATTCATCCTTTGTCATTGTCATTGTCAAGAATTCCTGGTGCTGTACAAACAAGCAAGCCTGGGTAGGCGAAAAGATGTGGGGGAAGTAAACAACAATGTGAACTCCTGTTCTATGAGGGCTTGGATGTGAAGAAATTTTCTTCTACCTATGTTTTAATTTTCTTTAATGAATCTATTTTTAAACTTTCAAACCCTGATCTTTTCCCTCTAATCATGGATATACAAGCACATATGCACCCGCCTCCATACACATACGTGCTTTTACAGATGCATACTTGGCTAGGCTGAAGCTAAACTAAAATATTAAACGTAGGACTGAAGGACCAAATGAAAGAGTCCTCGTTTCATTGTTCTCTTGGGATGTAAGTACTGATGCCTCAGAATATGGTCTAAAGAGGTTTGGTTCTTGTATATACAAGCTGGGCTTACAACCCATCATTTGGTCCATAGCTCTGAATTTTGGCATTGGTTAAGGATTCTGGAAAACATGTGAAAATATTATCATGCAACAGATTTGGATTTTTAAAATCAAAGTTACATGAACATAGAGTATACATAGTTTTTGTATTAGTTATCTGCTGCTGCGTAACAAATTACCCGAAAATTCGATGGCTTGAAACAGTGATGAGGACCTACTGTCTCATAGTCTGTGGGCCAAGAACTTGGGACAAGTTTAGCTGTGTGGTTCTGGGTCATTCATGAGGTTGCAGTCAAGATGTTGGACAGGGCTGCAGACATCTGAAGGCTTGACTGGGGCTGGAGGATCCCCTCTCAGAGTGGCTCGTTCTCATGGTTGGCAAGCTGGTGCTGGATATTGGCAGGAGGGCTCAGTTCCTCACCACATGGGTTTCTCCACAGGGCTGCGTGTGTATCTTCATGGCATGATAACTGGCCTCCCTCAGATCAGCTGAGTCACAGAGAGCAGGATGGAAGCTGTAATGTCATATGACTTAGCTTCAGAAGTCATATTCCATCATTTCCACATATGCTATTGCTTATACAAGTCAGGCCTATTCGTTGTGGGAGGGCACTATACAAGAGTGTGAATACCACCAGACAAGAGTCATTGGGGTCACCGTGGAGGCTGGCTTCTAGAGTTCTACAAAATTGGATACAAAAAAAATCACCTTTTAACATCTGTGGGATAGAGATGGAAGTGAGTGGTGTGTGGGGGGAGATTTCCTTCTTTCCTAAGACAACCATTTTTAACTTTTCACAGATTCTTTCGGTATGCTTACTTTTTGGTTATAGCATCTAGAGTATTTTTAATTTCAGTTATTTTGTTATCCATTGCTGTTTGTTTTTCTGAGTTCTTATGAACTGTTTCTTGTACTTTCTCTGTTTTGTTATCGAGATTTTGTATCATTTTTACTATCATTACTCTAAATTCTTTTTCAGGCATTTTTCCTATTTCCTCCTCATAGGTATGCTTACTTTTGATACAGATTTTCTCTCTCCTCTATGTTTTCTCACTACCTGTCTCAGTTTCTAAAATGCTCTCCTTACTCTTCTTATTCTTGTTCTATTTTTCTTGGATTTGTGGGCAAATAAAAATATGGGGTGCTGATGAAGGGACTGAGGTGCCCTTCTCTAAGATAAACATTTAAGTTTCAGGGAATGATTTCTTCAGAATGATATCTAAAACAAAACATTTACAAATTGTACAGTGTTTACCATAAGAACGTACAATTGGCTCATCACAGGAAGAAATGGAATTCGTGATCTGTGTAATAAAGACATTTGTGCATTAAGCGCTATATGACACATTATGAAGTTAGATTTATTAGATGTGATTCCTGGCTTCAAATCCAAAACCTGGGGAAGAGCTGAGATGAACTGAGATATTTCTAAAGACAGTTTGATGGTTGCATATTCATAAAAAGAATATCTACTTAATCCCCACACAAGCTTTTTAGTAGATTCACATGTTTGCCAGCTCTACAGGGCTACACACTGCCCCCAGTGCCCTGGAGGACCCACTCCCCGTGAGATGCTGCTCTTCAGGGTCCATAGAAGGTGACCTCCTTGCTCTGAGGGCTGGCTGTGAGTCAGGCAATGAAGAGACATGAGAAGGGTGGGCTCTGGGCACATCTAGAGTTCCCATGGCTCTTTCTTTTCAGGCTCCTTCTAACTCTCCCAGTCACCTCTTACTGTTTTCTGGGCTCAGCCTCCACCTTACAGTCGCTTCTAAGTTTTTATTCCTTTAGAATTACTGTGGATCAGGAAGCAAAATAAGCAAGCATATTTCACTTGTCTGAAAATGTATATTAATACTATTAATAAAATGAATAATTTAATGCTGCTTAGGCAATATTAAATGAGCACAGCCACTGGGGACCCCTGGGATCTGGCTGTGGGTTGGAGCAGGTCCCGTGCTGGGTAGTTCACAGTAGAAGAGTTGTAAGTTAACCCAATTAAAGTGCTGACCTGCTAATACTGAGTTACTTGTGCAGAGCAGCTCCGATGGCAGCCTCACCGGGGCATTCTGAGAAGGCAGATGACTGCTCCCTGGTGTGCAGGTTGGGGTAAGGGATGGTAAGAAAGGTCTCTGGGTTCCGTCAGTGCAAAGACTTCAGGCTACCAGCTGGGTAACCTTGAGCAGATTATTTAACCTCTTGGAGCCTTAATACCGCTTCTTTAAAATAGGAGAGAAGGGACTTCCCTGGTGTTGCAGTGGTTAAGAATCCACCTGCCAATGCAGGGAACACGGGTTCGATCCCTGGTCAGAGAAGATCCCACATGCCGCAGAGCAAGTAGGCCTGTGCACCACAACTACTGAACCTGTGAGCCACAACTACTGAGCCCATGTGCTGCAACCACTGAAGCCTGAGGGCCTGGAGCCCATGCTCCGCAACAAGAGACGCCACCGCACTGAGAAGCCCCCACTCACCACAACTAGAGAAAAGCCTGCGTACAACAATGAAGACCCAGAAAAAAAGATTAAATAAATAAAATGAAATAGGAGAGAAAAGTACCCAGCACTTAAGTTTTTGTAAGGATTAATGAAAAAATTCATGTAGAGGGCTCAGTACACTGCCTGGCATACAATAAGCTTTCAAGTACTAGCGTTTATTAAAAAACACGCACACAGCTTGGCTCCTCACTGTGTTTCACCATGGGGTTTCATTTTTTAAAAAAATATTTATTTATTTATGTATTTGGCCGCCCTGGATCTTAGTTGCAGCAACTGGGATCTTTGGTTGCGGCATGCAAACTCTTTCGTTGCGGCAAGCGAACTCTTCAGTTGAGGCATAAGAACTCTTGGTTGCCGCATGTGGGATCTCGTCTGACCAGGGACTGAGCCCAGGCCCCCTGCTTTGGGAGTGCACAGTCCTAGCCCCTGGCCCACCAGGGAAGTCCCGGGGTCTCATTGTTAAAAGGTAGGACACTTTAAAATGAGAATCTTCTCTTTTTTCCACCAGTTAAAACCTCTTGGTTGAAGAACCGTGATAAAGCAAGAATCGGTCGTATGGAGTAGCACTGAGGATGTGATTATGGGATGGAATGTCCTCATGGATGCATCCCTCGAGGGCTCAGAGACTTTGCAGGTGTGGTTAACATAGGAAGCCGTCCCTTCAAGAGTTAGATTCTGACCTGAGTTTAAAGGCTGGAGGGGAAGATACGGAGAATTTTAGGCAAAGACAATCCTCTAAATAAGTCAGGAAGAAGCTGGGGAGGGGATGAGGTTAGGTGTTTATTCGTAGGGAGGCTTTCAGGGAAAGAACCACATCCTACGTAGCTTAAGCAAACGTGGGACTTGATTAGCCTGGACGTGAAATCCAGGCTCCAGGCAGGGCTGGAGGCAAGGCTCGCAGGGTGTGGTGTGGGAAGGCCCCCACCTCCACGTGGTAGATGGATTCTCTCCAGTTGGTAGACAGTGAGCAAAACTCACATTCTTGGCTTCCCTGGTGGTTCAGTGATTAAGGATCCACCTGCCAATGCCAGGGACACGGGCTCGAGCCCTGGTCTGGGAATATCCCACATGCCACGGAGCAACGGAGCCCATGCGCCACAGCTACTGAGCCCATGTGCCGCAACTACTGAAGCCCACGTGCCTAGAGCCCGTGCTCCTCAACAAGAGAAGCCACCGCATTGAGAAGCCCACGCACCACAATGAAGAGCAGCCCCCGCTCGCCGCAACTACAGAAAGGCCAGCCGCAGCAAGGAAGACCCAACTCAGCCAATAAATAAAAAAAATAAAAAATTAATTAATTAATTAATTAAACACACACACACACACACACACACACACACACACACACATTTTAAAAAAGACTCACATTCTCTCAGCTCAGGGACCAGGAAGAAAGCCATATCTGAGAACCCAAATTTCAAGAGGTTTGGCTTGATCGGGGTCACAGGTCCAACTTTCTCCCAGTCCCTGTGGCCTGGGAGGACTCGGGTACTCTGGGTAGGGCTGGAGCGGGTGGTCAGCTGACTGAGCACGTGAATGGGTCCACCGCCACCAAGAGGAGCTTTGCTGCCCGCAGACAGGGCAAAGATGCCCGGCAGGCTCCCGCTGCCAGTGCCGGGCCTGGCTGCCCCTCCCCATCTGCCAGTGCCCCCTGGGCATCCGTACCTTCTGCTTCGGCGTGACGCCAGCCCCCTGAGCCAACAAGTCCCCCCGGGGTGACCATGAAGCCACAACGGGTTCCTGGAAACCCCATCTTATAGCAGGTAGCTGTCAAGAGGACTACACGTGGACCGTTTCTTTGTTCCCGGAGATCTCGAGCTATGGCAGAACTCACTGTGTACGAGATGGGCAGAGGGGACAGTGGGGTACGGTTAGCGCTCAGGCGGCCACTGGGACCATGTGGGATCGGCTGCAGGCTGGAGGACGTCCAGGGCTGGGTAGGCTGCCGTAGACAAGCTGTAGGTTAACCCAGGGGAAACGCTGCCTGGCTCGTACTGAGTGACACGTGTAACCCCATTTCTAGTGTTCTTCCTGTGTACCATATGTGGTCTTCAGGTCAATGGAATATTATTTTCCCTAGTAGAACAATCTCAGGGACGTTTTTAGAGAGCTGTTTATTAACAGTAAGAATTAGTGCACGTCCCGTTCGCGATAGGCATGCTTCAAAGGCTTCTGGGCGAGGAGGCGCGTGGGGCTGGGGCATCGAGCCGAGGAGAGAACAAGCACAGGTGACTGGAATGCTTGAGAAACCCTTTTCTGCTTCAGATAAGTGGCCAATTAAATTTGGGGTTGGCTGTTGGAAAAGTGCCAGTTATGGAAACGAGCATCTGTGGATCGCACTTTGCTTCGGATGCTTGGCTCCTGGCTAGAGCCGCGCTGGGGAGAGAGCGGGGAGCCGCGCTAGCACCACACGCAGGCATGGGAGGAGGAGTGATTCATCGTGTTTGCTTTCATCTTGTAACAAGATTAATTCAGTGGAGTTCAACTTCCAGAGAAAAATGGACCATTTATTGTTTCAGATTCGGGCTTAGGCACAGCAGGTGGACTTTCCAAACTGCCTCATCTGACGTTTCCTAGAAATGTAAGCGAACATGATTCCATTTTTTTGGCAACTGGACAGTTATATTTGAACATTCTACAAGTCAGTTGGCAGGACTGGGAATTTCGAACGCTTAACTATCTTGCTTGAGCTTGAGCTTGATTTTGTCGAGTGATTTGTAACTGTGTGACAGCCCATTTTTAGATCTGGAAATCATCTCAGAAAATTTAAATCATTTGCCAACGGTCACTGAATAATATACACGCTAGAGCTGGGGACCAGTGATTACTGATTAGAATCCAGCCCTATCTCAGAGTCATGTGTAGAAAGTGACTGTAATTTGTGATGTAACTTTGCACATGGAGTAAGTGAAGATTTTTGACACCCGTCTTCTCCTTCTGGCTTTTCCCCCCAGTACTTCTAGGGCTTGCTTACTCTGGTGTCTGCCCTTACCATAAGTGAGCATGGAAAGCTGCAAATCATTTACTTTTCCTCTGGAGGCACATGTTCCTGCTGCGCTGGGCAGATTCAACAGGCAAACCCATTTTGCCAGAAGTAATACCATATTCCAGATAATGATGTCCTTTGATCTTTTCAATGGGAACGGGTAGGTCTAAGCGTATTAAATCCCAAGTACCATCGGCTAATGACTTCTTAATTATTAGATGTCTCCTCTTCACCAGTTGTCTCTAAGATACCATATTAATACACTATTTTAATATATGTTTCCATATTCCTTTGGGGATTTCTTTATTCAATAATCTTTTAGGTCATTCTTCAGTGTTTTGCTTGTATGTTTTTATGAGCCTCACAGATTTCCCCTATATTCTTCTATATCTTTGGGATTATTTACTGTGTGTAGTCTTTTCTTGTTTACAAAATTTCTTTCTTTTTCTTTCTTTCTTTTTCTTCCTTCCTTCCTTCTTTCCTTTCTTAAATTATTTATTTATTTATTTATTTATTTATTTATTTATTTATTTATTTATTTATTTATTTATTTATTTATCTGGCTGCCCTGTGTTTTAGCTGCAGCACACAGGATCTTCATTGCCTCCTGCAAGATCTTCATTGTGGCATGTGGGATCTTCAGTTGCGGCATGCGAACTGTTAGTTGCGGCATGTGGGATCTAGTTCCCTGACCAGGGATCAAACCTGGGCCCTCTGCCTTGGGAGTGCAGAGTCCTAGCCACTGCACCACCAGGGAAGTCCTAGAATTTCTGATATTTGAAAATAACTCAGGTTGATAAAATTCAGGCATTTTCTGGGGGTGTGGGTTTGAGAAGGGATGAGACAGTGGATGAGTTTGGATTTAGACTTATTTATTTATATGCCTCTGGTATACCCAGGTGGATATGACCAGTATGCACTTAGCAATGGACCTCAGACAAGAGTTCAGGGCTAAAGGTAGATATTTGGAATGATCAGCTTTTAAGTAATGCATGACACCATGACAACAGATGTAAACATCCAGAGGAGCGAAAGGCTCGTATTAAGCGCAGTCAGTGTGGCATGAGCAGCAGGTGAAGAGAAGGGAGGACAGTGGATTCAAGGAGCCTGGCAGCGAGAAGGTGAGAAGTAGAACTGAGAGCGTTAACCATGTTTCTCAGGGAGGAGAGGGAGGGGGGAGTTACTCGCAAGGGAGAAAATGAAGAGGGAAGAGGATGGGGCCTGTTGAGGGTCTGAGGTTTCCAGGCGGTGGGGAGAGTATCAGAAGCACCATGTGAGCCTTGGAGGGGCTACCCGTTCCTTTAGCTGGAAGGGAGGAGGTGAGTGAAAATGTAACTCAGGAGTAGGAAGGAGAGAAATGGAGGGAGTTATCAGTCATGATAACTTCCTCTCTCACCCTTTCCCTTCTTCATGAAGCGGGAGGGGGGGTTATCTGCTGAGCATGAAGGGAACATTGGTAAAGTTTGGGAGCATCTTTATAAATGAAAATATGTGGTGTACCTAGATCTTGTTGAACTCATATGTTACATTTCCATTTTGGAATCGAAGTCATTTTTCACTTCCTTCTGAACCCTAAACCATCATGATCAAGACAACAACTTATACCAAAAGCCACGGACGCATGAAGGTCCCAGCACTGCTTGTAAAACTCACCCCAGGAATTTCTGACCAGCTGAAGGCCTGCCCTGAGATGTGCAGCTTTGTCTAAGACAACAAATCTATGCAGATCTGATGGATGTAAAGACTGATGGCTGAGTAATTTATGTCTTAACTAACCTGATAAATTGACTCACTCTTTGAGAATGTTCTATCTTCTTTCGAGATGGAGTAAAAACTCCTTGGGGTAGGGAGGTCCCCTGAGAAATGTTAGTGTTCCTGAAGTAATAATAGGCTAGAAAGCCTTTTATTGTGGGATGAGTGTGACAGAAAGAAAGAAACGGAAAGAAAGAAATGTGAGTCACACAAAAACCTCATCCCATGAGCTTCAGCCATTGTCATTCATATTTAAGAAAAGGTTGTGAGGAATTTCAATATTAGGTATTTTATTTGTATTTTATGTAATGTTTATCATCGCTGTATACTTTGGCTTCACCTTGGATGAAAAGTCAGACAGATACGAAGTTTCAGCTTCCCCCTCTGCTTTAGCCTACTTGCTGTGACACGAGGCAGAAACTCCTTTAGCAGAGCCCCTGAAGGGAGGGAGGGGGAGGAGACACAGGCTTCCCTGTCTCAGCGGAGCCCTTAGGATTTGAAGATGTGCTCTGTTCTCCTTCAGGACTCTTTACCTTTGCCCTGGGTTTCCCATTTCGGAGCCTGACTTGGAGGAAGCCCAGCGCGGTCTCCCCACACGCATGCATCCCCCAGACCTCGGACAAGCTTGCCCGTTCCTGTCCGGGGTTCACGCTGCGCCTCAGGTTTGGGTACAAAGCAGTTTCCAAACCTGAGGCGTGTCCGGCTGGGGCCTGTTCACTGGGGGCCGGTGGCCAACGCTGGGGCCACCAGGGCTGGGGCTCTCCAGGCCCTGCTCACTGGCACAGTCAGTGATGCACAGGCTGGGGGAGGTGGAGCAAACCGCAGTCTGGGGTGGCTTGGCCCAACCAGCAACACGAGACCTTTACCTGCAGAGTGAACCGAGTGAAGGCGTGAAGGACAATCAGGAGGAGAAGCGCTGGAAAGATTTTGCCTTTACTTAAAACGTCCCAGCTTTTCATTTTAAAAGAAACTTAACCAATTAGCATTTGTGAAGCATTGGTCACTCACGGCTGATAAATGCTTTCTGAGACCTGTAGCGCTCACTGCAGGTTTGTAGCATAGCTGTCGGTGTGAATGTGCCCTTAGACCTCACCTAGTTTTTCCCTTTCCAGAGCGTGCGTTCCCCTCTGTCACGTCCTGAATCCTGATGAACCTCTTGAAAAAAGGAGGTTCTTTTGTACGACACAGACCCTGAGGCTTCTGCCCTCCAGCGCTGACAGATGTGAGAGAGGCCTTGACCTCTCACCGAGGCTCTGTCTGCTCGCTCTGTCTGCCGCCGAAAGCAGCTAGGAGCAATCATAGATGTGGGGATGCTGTGTCCCTGGTCAATGCCATGACCGCTTGGACGGACCCTTCCTCCTGTGCCTGTGCATCTTCCTTTCCGTTTGGGGTTTTTTTTTTTTAAGTGTACAATTTGATATTTTTTTCTTAGTAGTAATGTATATATGGCAATCCCAATCTCCCAGTTCATCCCCCCCCCCCGCCCCCGCTTTCCCCACTTGGTGTCCATATGCTTGTTCTCTGCATCTGTGTCTCTATTTCTGCCTTGCAAACCGGTTGATTTGTACCATTTTTCTATAGTCCGCATATATGTGTTCATATACGATACTTGTTTTTCTCTTTCTGACTCGCTTCACTCTGTATGTTTTGTTTTGTTTTTTAATTGAAGTATAGTTGATTTACAATATCATGTTAGTTTCAGGTGTATAGCACAGCAATTCGGGGATACATATAAACTCTTCTTCAGATTCTCTTCCCTTATAGATTATTACAAAATATTGAGAATAGTTCCTTGTACTGTACAGAGGGACCTTGTTGGCCACTTATTTTATATACAGTCGTGTGTCTGTTAATCCCAACCTCCTAATTTGTTCCCCCTCCTTCTTTCCTGTTTTTATCAAGTGTTTTCTGTTTTCTCCTGAATCTTCAAACACAGTTTGTGTCCTATTTACTGTTGGATGTGTGGAGGATAGTGTTTTCCTGCCTCTGAAGAGCTTAAAAAACAGGCCATATCCCTATTTTTCTGAGAATTTAGTTCTGCCTCTAAGTAGGGAGATCAAAATAGCTTTCTAATTCTATGGTCCTTAAGCTTATCTCCCCTCTTCACTTTGCCAGGTAGCCAACGGGACTCATGTGCATTGGGCTCGAGGTAAGAGGGGAGCGATGAAGTGAAAATGTTGTTCTGAGTGTGGGTGCCTGGCAAGTGTCTCTGTCCCTGAGCCGCGGAACTGCTATCGTAATCTAAGATCAACAGAAGAAGCAACCCAGGGCCAAGCCCAGGGCAGAAATCAGGGTCATGGGTTACAAATTGATCTGGGAGTGAAATTACAAGCCTACCTAAAGCTTTTATAGGGCTTGATTCCAGGAAATAAGGCCAATATATGTCCAAGGTAGCTCATTTAAAGCCAGAGCTTTCAAAACTTTAACACTCTTTGTTCTCCCTAAGACGTGGTTGGGAACGTGGTGGACATGGGTGTCGTCTGTGTGTTTTCTGCTCAGTGTCCCTCTTTCCAACTGAAGGCAGTGCCCCACTGTGTGTCATATTAAGGAGGTGCAGTGCTCCACCCTGGATCCAGGGTGGTCCCCCTCCCTACCCCAGACCTTTAGGGTAGGACCCAGGCTCAGCCTGTTAGACCCTCCTCTCTGGGACTTTGAATATCGAGGGAGTGAAGCAAACATTCCAGGATGGTTCAGAAACCGCTTGCGGTGCTGATGTCATGCTGTGGGTAGCAGTGGAGTACCAGCAGGGGCAGACAGTCCTGTGGCGTGACGCTGGCTGTGGTCCCCACTGCCCATCCTCTCTTGGTGTCCAGCCCATTTCCTGAGCCTTGGTCTCCAGCCCTCCCACGGGTCCTATGACGTCTTCCATATCCTCCCAATACACTCCAGCTGAGACACAGTGAGCAGGGCTGTCTTCTGTTGCTTGCAGCCAAGCATTAGATTGAGCCATCGGACGTTGCTGTCCTCACGTGTAAAGAGGTGTTTCCGGTGCTGCTAGTTGGTCTCTGTCTAGAACGGTCTGGCAGCTCGCCTGCTGTGCCTCTCCACATGAGAGCTGCTGTACTTAGAGATTTCAAGACAAGTCTAGAGTCAAGGGTTTCTGGCATGTTACCAAAGTGGACACAACTACTTTGATGTAGAGAGGAATTGCATTGAGTAAGGGCCCCACGTAGCCACCGTCTGCAGGTGTGACTCCCAGGCCACAGACCTCGGTGGCAAGATATACCAAGTTTTTTTATGCATTTACATCAACTTAATTTAACGTCACCTTTTCCTACATAGCAAAAAAGGAAATGTATCCACAGGCATACCTGATTGCCCCCAGAACCTCCTCTCCCCAAGGGTTGTTTGGCAGCCCAGGGTCTCACAGCCCCAAGATATAGGGGAAGGCCCTCTGGTCTTCAGTCCTGGACTCTCATGGTGACCTCTGAGACACCCTCTGCCCTAGCCAGTACAGTCCCTTCAAACCTGCTGGCTCGGTTTTCTTCCCCTGTGGCACTTGAAGCATGGGGACCTTTGGCAAGGCTACTGCTTCAGGTGTATCATAAAGCTGAGCCTTTGAACGTCTGGTCACATCCTTAGGGCAACGTGATGGAGATGGCTCTGGTCCCTGATGCGCGAGGAGCCCGTAGACCTCTGTCCTTCCCTCCTATCTCCTGGAATCTTTTAGTTTGATGAATATTCCACTTTCTTCATGTTTCCTTTACAGGTCCCCCCACTCCCCCCCATACACATACCCCACAAATTAATCAATGGCTTAAGCTTTTGAAAACAAAAATCAAGAAGGAAAATATATTGCGGGAAACTTGTGTTTCATGCTCTCCCACAAGCACCCTCTGAGACAAGGAAGCACAGAACTTGTTCTTTGCTCGAATGGTAGAAGGGAGAGAGGGGTCATTGCATGGGGTGGGAGGGGAATAAAAACAAATGAATAGGTTAAAAAAAAACAGTCTTGTCAACAGCATTTAAAATGCATGAGGGGAAAAAGAAAATGGAGGTGCTGAAAGGCTCTCAGCCACCAAATAGAGGGGTTAATTGGCTTTGTGTTTGGTGTCATTCACTATCTTCTGTGACTCCTTAAAGTTTCCTAACTGATGCAACCTCATCTCTAATATTCTGGTATGAATAATGTCACTCCCTCCTTTCCCCCTCTAACTTTTTAGAGTCAGGAATGAGGAGTGTATCCTGTCTACGTTCTATAAACCAAGTCAGCAATTCTAGCTCTAATTAATATGGGACTTCTACTCCAGCTGGAAGCAAATATTTGTGTAACAAATGAAAGAGCATAGAATCCACAATCAAGCATCTTACTGACCCCTTGTTCCAGCTGTTTCTCTGAAGACATTCCACTTATTTTTATAATCTCCAATCTTGGGTGGCAAGACGGCTTGGGTGAGGTACCTCTGCTGACATGTGAGTCTAGTCATTTACTGATACATTTAAAACGAGCGTATGCTAAGATTTTTTATTCATTATAGATGCTGATGCCAAGAAGCAGAGAATCCACATTTTGGGAATTTACAGGTCTAATTCATTCCACACATATGAAAGCTGGATTCTGGTAAAATTGATGAATCACTAGAAGAGGGAAAGTCAGGTCTTCTTAAGCCCATAATCAGGATTGACTTTGAGTCACAGAAACTCTGATTCAAATGGGCTTAAACAATAGGGGGATTTATTTTTCCATTTCAAGGCCAGAGGTGGTTTGGGTCTAGAATTGGTTAATCCAGTGGCTTGGTGACATCATGGAAGACCCAGGTTCCATCCAACTTTCCTCTCTGCCACCCTCTGTGCTCTTCTCTTATGGTCCCAAGACAGCTGAAGCACTTCCAAGCACCAAATCCCAGCAGGATTTCTAGAGTCAGAGGGAAGGAATGGTTACCTCTTGCCTGTCACTCCTGAATAGCAAGAGAATTTCTCCCAGAACTATGCCTCCACCCAGCAGATGTATTCTCACGTCTCATTAGCTAGAACTGAATCGAGAACACTGCATCAGGGCTTGACCCATGGTGCCCTTCCCATGGCACCTGGCCATGGGGACCAGATCTGGGTTTTCCCAAGAGGAAAGAATAGATTCAGACAGGGGATCAGCAGTGTGTATCAGGCCAGCTTATCCCCGTGAGCTAATAAATGGCTTATAAATGTGTTTTCTGGAATGTAGTTAGAAGTAAATATATGATGTTAATACATACTCTATTAACTGCCTTTTCTTTTTTTCCTTTTTGGCCTCGGTTTTAGTTCCCCGACCAGGGATTGAACCCGGGCCCCTGGCAGTGAGAGTGCAGAGTCCTAACCACTGGACTGCCAGGGAATTTCCTACTCTATGAACGGCTAAATATTTCATTTGAACTTTCATCAACTTTTGGAAGACACAAAATAATTTTTCACAAGCACCTTTAATAATCTAACTCTCCCTTAACCCAGATCATTTTTACTTATTTCAGAGATGTCTTAGGAGTCAGGGAGATGTTGTACGATCTGGAGACTCCTACTTCTTGAGAGTCATCCTGAATTCTCGGATGTCTTCCCCAGATCCTTTTCAGATGCATCCGGTCATTGTCGCCACATCCTGGTCCTTTGCTCGTTGCTGTGCTCTGTGCACACCTGCTCCTCTAGAGAGGACATCTACTTCTGTGATGTTGCTATTACGACCGTTTGAATTATGCCCAAATTTACATTTTGGTTCTTTCTTTCGGCTGCTAACCTCTCATTTCTATATGACTGATGGATGTTTCCAATCAGATATATTGCTAGTAACTCAGACTCAGTACACTTAAAATCATCATACCTTCCCTCATCATCTCCAGTTTTGTTCCCATCATTTAATCAAGGTCAACCAACTCAAATTCCATCTTCTTCGTGAAGAACTTTCTGATTGTCATCTGTCCAATAAAATAATACGTATCACTTGCCTGTCATGGGACTTGACCTAGTGTAGACCCAAGTATAAGGTGGTGAGCAAGCCCCACAGAGAGAACCTTCCTGTGCGGTGATGTATCAGATAATGAGGGACCAATCATCTCAGCTGAAACTGATCGCTTGTCTCTGATCTTCTGAAATTTTCATTGTCTATGTGATAAAGATACAGCGATAACAAAGGTGTACCTTGGAGATTTGGGCAGGGCGTTGTTCTAAGTGCTTAAAACGTAATAACTAACTTAACCTTCACAACAACCTTGTGAGGTGGCACTATTTGCCCTACCCTTTTTACAGAGGAGGAGACCAAGACACAGAGAGGTTAAGAAACTCACTCAGGTTTACAAAGCTAGTAAGTGATGAGATTGCTTCCTTGGTAGCCAGGAAAGTAAAATTAGAATAAATTCTATTTTGAGTAAAAATAAAATATTGAAACTTCAAATAATGTGATTTTTTAATACACCTACTTTTTCATTTTCAGTATGTTCTCAACTGTATCAATGTCCCAGAAAAAAAAATAACAGTTAAAAATGCAATGAAACATCTAGGTAGGGATGCACATTTTTTCCTTTTGCTTTGGGCTCCTGTTGCCTTGACACGGGATTGTTGGAGCCTGTCTGTATTTAAATTTTGGCTATTTTGTGCATTGTGAGTTTTTTATATTAATTTTGATTTTTAAAAATATTGCATTAAAATATTATTTATCTTGATGACCAAATTTTTGACACCCTTGTAAATTTTGCGCCCAAGGTGAGCGCCTGGTCTTGGGTAGAGCTGGGATTCAAACTGAGGTGACCTGGCTCCAGGTCTGTACTTTTGACCACAGCACAACTCATGTCCTAGAACTGTTGATTTTTGTATCTATATCTACATACCACTGCTCTTTCCAATTAAACTACAAATGCCTTGAGGGCATGGACCACTTATCATACTGCCTTCTTGCATTCCTAAAGCATCTGGCATGGTGTTTGTCTGGCATGTCGCATGCTTGATAAAGGTTTGCTACAAGGGGGTCAAAGGAGACTTTTCTAGTGGGCTAAAATTTACCATCACCACCAGCCACTTCTGCCACAATTTGTAGTTTTTTGTTGTTGTTGTTTTTACTGCAATTTCCCTCTTACGTATTGTATTTTAATTTTATAAAAATAATTAACGGAATAACCCATCTCATATAAAATGATGAATGAATACATGTTAAAAAACAATATGAAAATAAAATGCTTTCTCCAACCTACTATTTTCTTTTTAGTGAAACTTTTTGCATTTTTCAGAAATATATGGTCTTTGGGAAGAACTTCTATAAGTTTTAGTTTGGTAAGCGAACACCTGAGTATAGTAAAGAGAAGGTAGAATGTCCATTGACATAACCATCGGCTCTTTGGCTACAGCGTGGCGGTTTCTGAAGTACAGCAGTTCTGTGATTTATGCTTCCCTCAAACCAGAGCTCTGCTCATGACCTCCCACACCCCGCTAGGAATCCGCTTCACCTGTAGGTGTACCCCTCTCCGTGTAGTAATGACATGCCTGGGTGGTTATATTTTCCCCAGCACTGCTTCTGGGAGTGACAGGAGGGGATGAGTATTTTCTTTCCTGCCGCTGAACTTAGAAATGTGGCTTTTTGGGGGGAGGTGGGAGTCGATAATAAACGCAGCAATGTCTTCATTATAGAAAAGCCCGTGACTTGTTTTTCTGTATGTTTACATCCTCTGAACGGGTTTTAGCAGCTTTTGAATTTTATCTTTGAGTATTCTATCGTTACTAAAATTCTATAGTATAGTATACTAAGGTATAGTATATTCTATATTTTACTATAGTAAATATAGAATTCTACGCTTTCTAGTTTACTTACTGATTTTACAAAAGAGCCTTTACAGAGCAGAGCCAGGCAAATTGTCACTTGTTTGACATCTGGGAATAACATGGATGCTCCTGTATGCTCGGGGTTCTGCCGGGAAGGCAATAGTGCACTCAGGGTAACTCGGAAATCATACTGTTACACGATGCAGCATGAAACACTGTGTAATTACCAAAATTCTGCAGCTATTAATATCTGCCTAACTGTATGAGGAAACAAGGTGTGAGAAGAACTGGATAGAATTGTAAGTTTGTGTTAAAGGCAGTTTTACTGAATGTCATCCTCCGCAACAGATCTGTGCCCTGAAAACCCTGCTCTATCTTTGGTGCAAGTACAACCTCATGTATTTTAGGGGAAGAAGACGTGCTCTTGGAGAGCACAGTCTGGGCACAGCCTTTAGCTACTCCAGGGGCACATCTGTGTTCATCACTTAGACCAGCACAGACTGTAATGGAAGGTAACAGACCTAAAGCTTAACCAAGACTCAGGTCCATTGTAACTTCTATTTTAATAACCTGAGCAGAGAAAATAGTTTAGTAGGTCATCTGCGTGAAACTGGCGAGAGACAGTCTCCAAATACATGAAGGAGAGTAGCAAGAGTTGCTACCAAATGAGAAAAGCAGTTGCCAAGAGTGGACAGTGGTAGGGCCCAGTGCCTAAGTCCTGGTGTGGATGTTCTCTCTCTGAGTCCTCAGGGAAGGCTGGAACCTTTTGAAAATAAGGCAGCCACAATGCTGTGTGAGGTAAGCCAAGCTTAGAGCAGACACGGCAGAAGTCAACAAGCATCCTTTCCACTCCTCCTGCATCGAGGCGAGTTCTCTGTACCACGGCAGGGCGCTTGAAATTTAGAGACGCGAGGGTTTGGCGTTCCCTTCTCGTCTTAGATTTGGATGTCAAAAGGCTAAGAAAGTAAAAAATAGGAGGTCTGGAAGGATGTGATGCAAGAAACAAGAGCTGGGGGTCCGAGTCGGGTCTGAGCGCACCACGGGCGTCGTCTGGGCCGGAGGGGCCGCCGCGGCTGCGGCTCGTGCTGCGGGAGGCGGCGCCCACCAGCCTCCGCGTCCGCCTGGGATGCCCCGTCCTGCGCAGGAACCAGCTGCCCCAGCTGCGGCGCAGGACCCACCCCCGGCCTCGTGAGCACCTGTCCCCACCGCATCTACCCGAGAGCCGGGACTGGCGCCACGTGGACGGGTCCACGAGGCCGGTGTCTCCGGGCCCCAGCGCGTCCCCCAGCGCGGCGGCCACGTGCGCTCCCGCGAGCGCGCGCGGCATCCCCAGCGAGGACCTGCAGCAGCGACCAGGCCAAGGACCGAGAGTGCGACAAGTTAAGCCGTGCAAAAGATGCACTGAGTTCAGAGTGCCACGTCGTGCAGAGCCGCGCCCTCTGGACGGCTGGCGACGCCGGCTCCCTCTCCGGGAGGGAGAAGATGAGGATGGAAATCTACGCCAACGGTCCCATCCGCGGCGGGGCAGTGACAGGAAAGATATCCACCTACACTGGAGGCATCTATGCTGAGTACCATGACAAGGCCGACGTAAACCACATTTCCCGGGCCGGGCGGGGTGTCAGCGATGGGACGGAGTGCTGAGCTGTCCGGAATTCAAGGGCCGAACCACGGGGTGACAGAGGCTGGCAGAGGATAGCGACCAGCACCTGCAACGATGGGAACGGTGCCGATTACAACCTTGCTGGCGAGAAGAACAGCACATCTGGGGACTCCATCCTTTAAGGCAGACGTCTCCAGAAGGGCAGTTCTTAAAGAAATGACCTCACGAGCCATAATCAGAGAGGATCCCCTCGTCACGGGCGCGGGGTTGGTACTGCCATGGTTGATGTTCAGGTATCTGACGGCTGGTAACAGCGCTGAGCACGGAGGAGGGACACCCGTCAGAACGCCGCATGGGCTGAGAGTGTTCCCGGGGGAGGGTCTGTCAGTGGACCACTCAGCACCTGCACAGGACGGCTTCCTGCCGCGATGACGGCGGCGAACCATCTACCTGGAGAAGTGATCCCCAGACAGTGAGTGATGTGACCTACATTTTCTTCAATAGATGAGTTGACAAGGGTGGTCTGTGATGTATTTAAGAGGTAAAACAGTTCAGACTTGTCACCAGTTCCTTTGTCACCTTGAAATCAATGGTGGGGTGTGGGTGGGGGGGGGATGGCAACTTCAAGTTGCCCAAGGGATGAATACAATACACACTTCACACAGGGAAGGAGGGAGGGAGGGAGGGAAGGAAGGAAGGAGGGAGGGGAGGAAGGAAGGAGGAAAGAAAAAAGAAAAGGGAACTGAGAACGCCTCATGGAGCCTGGTGTTGGCCCCAGGGCTGGAGACACAGGTGTGATCAGACATAACGCTGCCCTCGTGGAACTGTGATCTGTCCAGGATTGTGTGTCTTACATCCCAACCCACTATAGGTTTCCAAGATGGGACGGGGTTGGATAAAGTACAAGGACACTCTCAGAACCATGTGCTAATATGGAAATAATAACTAGAAAAGTCTGCAGTGATAGGACTCTGTTTTCTTCCCCAACTTTAGTGGTATTGCCCACACTTCAAATAACCTTTATGTTACACACCTTCCATGCCATGTTTCTTCAATACCTGCCTTGATTTCTCTCCTCCTAAGCTCTGCTCTACCACACACATTTGCCTCTCTAGAGAACTAATTATAAGCCTGTATTTTAGTGGCTACTTAAAATGAAAGCTGTGTTAAAAGCAGCACATATCTATATAGAAATTGCAAAGAGTATAAGTCCAGAACAGTGATGAAGTAATGCCCTTGGATATGTTGGCCAAATAATGATTCAGGAAAGTTGAAATAGGTCTGGTCAGGTTAGTGCTGGCCAAGTGGATGCCTAAGGAGTGTTTATTGACAATAACTATCATGATAGCGATGAAATGACCTGGTGTGAGTTTATCTGGGACATTTTATTTATTTATTTATTTATTTATTTATTTATTTATTTATTTATTTATTTATTGGCTGTGTTGGGTCTTCGTTGCTGTGCGCGGGCTTTCTCTAGTTGTGGTGAGCAGGGGCTGCTCTTCGTTGCGGTGCGCAGGCTCCTCATTGCCTTGGCTTCTCTTGTTACAGAGCACAGGCTCTAGGCTCATGGGCTTCAGTAGTTACAGCACATGGGCTTAACAGTTGTGGCACAGGGGCTTAGTTGCTCCATGGCATGTGGGATCTTCCTGGGCCAGGGATCGGACCTGTGTCCCCTGCATTGGCAGGCGGATTCTTAACCACTGCGCCACCAGGGAAGCCCTGTTTGGGACATTTTCTAGCTATAAAAAGGGGCAGAGGAACTTTTGTGCTCATCAAGATCGGAGCTCAGGCTACTGCAGCCTTGCAGGGAAGTTTACATCTTTGCAGGCCCATAAGGTTTTTCACTAGTCCTTCTCAATCTTGAGAAATAATGTTTCTGATATAACAGTAGCTTAGAATATTTGAGCATTAGGTCTTAAGTTTTGGACTTTTAATCACAAGCTTTCTTGCTAACGTTACAATCTCTTTTAGGCCTTTGGGCTCTTGAGCCAGTTCTGCATAGCTGGGATGCTGTTATCACTTTCTCTTCTCTATTTTCAGGGTATGAGATGTAAGGGGGAAAAAAGTAGAAATAGGAATAGTTTAAGTGTGCATTTACATCTTGGATTTTTGAAAAGGAAACTCAGATCTTCCAAATTGTCTTTTATCATCTATTCAAAGTCTAGAGCACTATAGAAGCTCCCCTCCCCTTAAAACAAAACAAACACCTTTTTTCAGAGCTCTCATGCACTTTTGTGTTTATAGGTGGAAATATCTATGGGACTACACATTGTCAAGCCTTATTGCAGATCCCTAGTTTTAGTGGGATTATATAAAACCTTATATTGTTGAAAACCCTCCTTCTGTCTTCCATCTTGAAGCAGGGTTGAGCATTTTATCAAATTGATAGCAAGGGAGTGTTTTACCTGCTTGACTTATTCTTACTATTTTACTTGGGTTTCAGTGCAGTGTGTCTACACCCTGCTGGGTACGGAGGCCATGACTCACCTGGAGAGAGGATGCGGTTCTCTGGGCATGTCCAGGGTGTTGCAGGATGACTGAGGCACTTCTCATTTGGGCTTGGTGCCATTTTGTTCCTTCCCTTGTTCTCACTTGGATATTTACTTGGCTACTTGCTCCCAAGGAGAACCAGTCCGTCGAGTATTCAAATATTAATTTCTCTTTCTACACAAGTGGCCAAGCAAGTTTTTACTGGAAACGTAGACTAGTGCCTGAGGAAAGATGGGGGTGGGGAGAAGAGAGATTGAGGTTAAAAGGCAAAGGCACCTGCAAAAAATAGCTTTTCTATCTGATTACGAGTTTTATGATACTTTTCCATTGTCCATGATCTTTGTGCACAAGACTAGGAAAACCTTTTCGTAACAGTAACCTCCCGTTAATCAATTTGTGTCAAGAAGCTTCCTCTTCCTGCTGCAGCACCACCCGCTTGGCCCACTAGAGCTCAGAGAGGGAGAGGGACCTGACCCCTGGCCATCTGACTCCTGTGAGTTGCATTTCATACGTTTTGTACACCTCTTTCCTTCACCCACTCTCCGACTAAGCAGCTGCCCAGAATCCTAGTGGCTACAGGCCAGGTACAGCTGTGGGGAGAAGCTATCTGGATGGAAACAGCTGCTTCAGGTGAAGGGTGGAAGCTGTACACCAGTCACCTGGTTTCTCCTGAGGCTGTCAATGCTCTCCTCACTCCCAGAGGCTTGCTCACCCCTTGTCTTTCTCTTTCCCTCCTGTGGGCACTTCCACAGCTTGGATACGCTTCTTACGCAAAGCTTGGGTATACTTCTTACCCAAGGCTTTTTCTCTCTTTTTAAAAATACAACGTGACTAGTTTATCAAGAGTTATATCCAGATGGGTTCAAATCAGGTATTTGAGGTAGTTAGTCCCAAACCTAACTGTATATCAGAAACATGGGAGCAGGAAAGAGAGAGAAGTTGGCTTAGAAATATGTGTTCCAAAACAACAAGGTCCTACTGTATAGCACAGGGAACTATATTCAATATCCTGTGATAAACCATAATGGAAAAGAAAATGAAAAAGAATATATATGTGTATAACCGAATCATTTTGCTGTACAGCAGAAATTAACACATTGTAAATCAACTATATTCAATAAAATAAATTTTTTAAAAAAAGAAAAAAAAATAAACACACATTCCAGGACTGGACAGCTTTACTGGAGGCATTCTACCAAAAATTTAAAGAAGCATTAACACCACCCTTTCTATAGACCAGGGCCCATTAAGCATATAGATTTTTAAAACATACTAGCAGATAAAATTCAGCAACATATTAAAAGGATTATGTACCATGACCAAATGGAATTTATTCATGGAATGCAAGGATAGTTCAACATTTAAAAATCAATCACTGTAACATACCACATTAACACAATGAAGAAAAATCCCACAGGATCATTTCAATTGATGAAGAAAGCCACTGACATTCAACACTCAGTGACAAAACACTCAATAAACTAGAAACAGAAGGAAACTTCCTTAACATTATAAAGGCCATATATGAAAAATCCTCAGCTAATATCATACTCAATGGTGAAAGACTGAGAGGTTTTCTCTTAAGATTAGGAATGAAAGAAGGATGTCTGCTTGTATTCAGCATAATATTAGACGTTCTAGCCAAAGATATTGGGCAATAGAAAAAAGGCATCCAAATTTGAAAGAAAAGAGTAAAATTATCTCTGTTCACAGATGACAGAATCTTTCATGCAAAAATTCTAAAGATTACACACACACACGGATACACACACACACATACAAAGTAGCTCTAGTTAATAAAAGAATTCAGCAGTTGCAGGATACAAAATAACATAGAAAAAATCAGTTACATTACTATACACTAGAAGTGAAAAATCTGAAATGGAAATTAAGAAAATCATTGCATGTATCAGTGTCAAAAAGAATATAGTACTCAGGAATAAATTTTTAATCAGGGAGGCTAAAGACTTGAACATTGAAAATTACAAAACATTGCCGAAAAGAATTAAAGAACATTTAAATAAATGGAAAGACATCCTGTACTAGAAGACTTTATATTGTTAAGATGAAAATACTACCCAAATTGCTCTACACATTCAAAAATGCAATCTCTTTCAAAATCTCAACAGCATTCTTTTTTCAGAATAGAAAAATCTATTCTAAAATTTATATGGAACCTCAAAGGACCTGGAATAGTCAAAACAGTGTTTCAAAAGAAGAACAAAGAAGAACAGAGTTGGAGGTCTCACACTTCCTGATTTCAAAACTTACTATAAAGCTACAGTAATCAAAGCAGTGTGGTATTGGCATAAGGACAAACATATAGACCAATGGGATAGAATAGAGATCTTAGAAACAAACCCTTGCATATATGATCAAATGATTTTTGACAAGGGTGCCAAGACCATGCAATAGGGAAAAGACAATCCTTTCAACAAACGTATTGGGAAAACTGGATATCCACATGCAAAAGAATGAAATTGGATACTTTCCTTATACTATATACAAAAATCAGCTTTGTTTAGGGACGAAGACCTAAACTTAAGAGCTAAACTATAAAACTCTTAGAAGAAAACACAGGAGAAAATCTTCAAAACATTGGACTTGGTAATGATTTCTTGAATATGACACCAAAAGCACAGGCAAGAAAAGAAAAAATAGACAGACTGGGCTTCAACAAAATTAAAAACTTTAATGCATCAAAGGACGCTCTCAAGAGAGTAAAAAGACAAGCCACAGCATGGGAAAAAATATTTGCAAGTCTGATAAGGAGTTAATATTCACAATGTGTTCAAAACGCCAACTCAACAACAAAAAACCAAAACAAAACCTAATTTTAAAAGGGCAAAGGACTTGAACAGACATTTCTCCAAAGAAGATATACGTGTGGCCAATAAACACACGAAAAGATGCTCAACATCATTAGTCATGAGGAAAATGCAAATCAAAACCACAAAGAGATATCACTCCACATCCCTTAGGATGGCTATTACTGAAAACAAAACAAAACAAAAAACAAATAAAAACTCAAAATGAAAAAAACAATTAGAATATAACGAATGTTGACATAGTTGTAGAGAAACTGGAACTCTCATGCATTGCTGATGGGAATGTAAAATGGTGTAGCTCTTGTGGAAACCAGTTTGATGGTTCTTTAAAAAGTTAAACATAGCATTACATGTGATCCAGCAATCCCACTCCTTGGTATATACCCAAAATTACTGAAAGTGGGCACTGAAACAGAAACTTGTACACCAGTGTTTGCAGCAGTATTATTCAAAATAGCTGAAAAGTAGAAACAATCCAACTGTTTACCAAAAGATGGATGGATAAAGGAAATGTGCTTTATACATGTAATGGATATTATTTAGCCTTAAAGAGGAATGAAGTTCTAATACATGTTATAACATAAATGAACCTTGAAAACATTATGCTATGTAAAATAGCAAAAGGACAAATATCACATGATTCAATTTATATGCGGTACCTGGAAAGTGGAATGGAGATTACCAGGAGCTGGTGGGGAGGGAGAAATGGGGAGTTATTTTTAAGCCATTACAGAGTTTCTGTTTGGGATGATAAAAATGTTTTAGGAAATGGACAGTGGTGATGGTGGCACAACATTGTGAATGTATTAGTGCCACTAAATTGTACACATAAAAATGGTTTAAATGGCAAATTTCATATTATGAATATTTTACCATAGTTAAAAAAATATTTTTTTAAAAAATACACATACCAGGGCCCCATTCTTTTTTTTTCTCATCAATTTATGTTTATTATTGCACCAACACTGTCATTGTTTATTATTTTTTTTTCTTTAAGAACTTTTATTGAGATACAGTTGACATACAATAAACTGCATATGTTTAAAGTGTACAATTTGGTATCCCAATCTCCCAATTAATCCCCCCCCAACCCTCCCCGCTTTCTCTACTTAGTGTCCATATGTTTGTTCTCTGTATCTGTCTCTATTTCTGCCTTGCAAACTGGTTGATTTGTACCATTTTTCTATATTCTGCATCTATGTGTTAATATACGATATTTGTTTTTCTCTTTCTGACTCACTTCACTCTGTTTGACAGTCTCTAGATCCATCCATGTCTCTACAAATGTACCAGGGCCCCATTCTTGAAGAACTGAGAGGCTGATGTGGTAAATACGGGATGAGAACCTAGAATCTGTATTTTCTTTTAAATGCCTTCCTGTCTTTCTCAGGCATAGACAGGTTTGGGAATTTAGGATTTCATGTCTGTCCACTCTTTCCAGGGGTACTGATGCCAGCCTGTGAGGAAATGTTCACCAGTCTATGAGGAATACGTGTTTTTCATGGATCTACGTGTATTAAATTTAAAGTGCTGCTTTTAAAATCTGAGACTGTCATGATCACGTTGTTTTGGTATTGAGGTGCCCACTCATTTATGGTGGCAAGAGTCAGGTTGTTTTTAAAAACGTCTGTACTTGGTAAAATAAAAATGAGCAATCCTTTGTTGGGCTTCCCCCCAAATGGTGACGTTTTGATGGTTTGTTAAATTCCAAAGGCTGGAAACCTTTGCTCCAGATGCCAACCATTTGAAAGTATTGTAACAGAGACTGCTCCTGCTCTTCATTTTATTTGTACAATAAGAAATTGAAAGGATCTATACATTTTTCTGTTGTTCTTAGGACGGTGGAGCAAAAAATGGCAGAGTTGATGGACAGTATTAAGATGTATTGTTACGTATGACGATTTCTCTCCTGCTGCCTGTTGCAATGTTCTTCCCCCATAGGTGGAGGTGGGGCCGGGAAGGGCTTCGCTGGGGAAGAGTTACCTTCTGGGAGGTGCCTTGAACCCCCCCACCTCCCCCACCCCAGCGCCTTCAGCTGGGGGCTGAGGAAGGGCAGGGGCCGGGGAACAGCCACTGCTAAGGGATGCCTCTGCGTTCCAAAGGACTGTGTCTGACAAGGGCGTGCAGAGTCTGTGGGAGCCACACCCACCCCGCCCTTTCGGCAGATTAGTTAATTATTGAAAAGTGCTTCGGAAGCACAAAAGGCTGGAGAGAGTCCATGGGCCAGTGGCTCAGCCCTGTGTGGGAGGTGGCATTTCTGAGACACGGAGGCTCCTCTGGGAGGCTGTGGAACAAGAAAGAGTTCTTCCCTGTCGCGGTGCGGTCGTCTCAGGATTTGTCCCGGGAAACAGAGACGATTCCAGGGAATTCTTATACAGTGCATGCTATCTCCAGAGAGAAGCTAAGTTTATTTTGTGATAGGATTTGTAAGATATTTAGATAAACGAGCCACAGCAGATTTTAGTTCTGTTTTCTTGTTTTAAATTTGGTTTGTTTTAAAAGTTTACATTCCGGTCATTTATACATAAACAAACTCATCTAATATGTTCTGTTCTCTGACATACCTTTTTTTTTTTTAACTTAACAATGTTCCTTGCCGTTTTTTTCTGTGTTAGTACACAGAGACTCCCCTCATTTTCTTTAATGGCTGCATTCTTTCCAGATTGTGGATACATAGGCGGTTTGCTATTTTTCAGCATCACAAACAATACTACAGCAAATGTTCTGGTACACAAATTCGTGTGCTTATTGCACAAATAGTTCTGAAGGATATATTCCTAGAAGTAGAATTTCTGGACCAAAAGGCATGCACACTTGAGTTTTGGGTAAATAACACCAAAGCTTCTCCCCCAAAATTCTGTTCTAATTTACAAAGACACCAGAATACTCAACAACACTGAACATTATCAATTTAAAAAAAAAATTGCCAGCATCATATGCAGAAAAAGCTGTGTCATTTAAAATTGCATTTCTCTCATTTACCAGTTTTATTGTGTATCTTTTCATATGCCTGTTGACCATTTGGATTTGGGGGAGCATTTTCTTGAAGTATAAAAATATAGAAAAGTATACAAGTCACAGGTATACTACTGAAAGAATTAACACAATGTGAGCTCTTCTGGTAACCACCACCCAGGTCAAGAAATAGAATATTATCAGACCTTTTCCCCCTTCTCCCAAAGTAATCACTATCCTGTAATATGACCCCTATAGATAAGTCGTGCCTATTTCTGACCTTCATACAACATGTGCTCATGTCTGGCTTCCTTCATTCAACATGACGAGCCATTCACGAGCTTGCTTGAAGCTGTAATGTATTCATTTCCATTGCTTGTTATAGTCCATTATGTAAATATACCACAGTTTATTTATTGATGGACACTGGATTCTTTTCAACTTTTAGCTGTTAGCGAATGATGCCATGAACATTCTTGAGCGTGTGTGTTGGAACACGTGCATACACTTATGTTGTGTATATATCTAGGGATGAAAGTTTGGAGTCAGGGGTAATATTATCAACTTGGCCAATTATATTTGTGAATTTCCTACGACTATTCCTTGTACATGAATTATTGAGTGGTTGGTTTGTGTTCTCTTTATGCTGGATGTTAATTCTGTGTTATAGCTATTGTAAATATTTTTTCCGTGTCTTTATTCATACTGACTTTTATTTCACAAAGTTTAAAATTTGTATGCAGTCAAAGCTATAAATCTTTTTCTTTATGGTTTCTGAGTTTTATATCTTGCTTAGAAAGTCCTTCCCTATCTCAAGATTGTAAAATTTTTTCTTATGTTTCCTTTTATTACTCATTTTGATTTTCACATTAGGCTTTTTAATCAGTCTGAAATTTATGAGGGTGAGAGACAGAGGCTAATTTATTATCCAACACTTAGGGCACGAATAAAATTATGCCATTTGCTGCCTAGATTTTTAAATATTTATTTTAAAAAATTTCAAGACAGGTGATAACATCAAAGAGCTAAGAAACTGTCAAAAATTAAAGTTATTTTTTTTACTTTGAAGTAGTTTCCCCTAATATAAGCCTGTTAGATTTTTTTTTTAATAAACATTTATTTATTGGCTGTGCTGGGTCTTTGTTGCTGTGTGTGGGCTTTCTCTAGTTGTGGTGAGCAGGGGCTACTCTTTGTTGCAGTGCACGGGCTTCTCCGTGCCGTGCTGCTCTTGTTGTGGAGTGCCGGCTCTAGGCTGTGGGCTTCAATAGTTGCAGCACGCGGGCTCTAGAGCATAGGCTCAGTAGTTGTGGCGCACAGGCTTTGTTGCTCCAAGGCATGTGGGATCTTCCAGGACCAAGGCTCAAACCCATGTCCCCTGCATGGCAGGCAGATTCTTAACCACTGCACCACCAGGGAAGTCCACCTCAGTTAGATCTTAAATGGGGCAAATGTTGTGTATCAGTGGTTGCCATCCCAAATGCCATGCATATAAATGGTCAGTGACTATTTATTCATTTACTGTGTATTTATGGAACTTTAAAGTGTGGTTCTTATGGACTTTGGTATCTAATGAGGAGGAAGACTCCATTCTGGAATCTTCAAGGTAGCCTGACGCACACTGGATTTGGGTTGTAAGGCCAGGAATACCACAGCTGCTTCTTCCCTCCTAAGGCCCCAGGGCCCCTCAATCTGAGTAGATGCCCGGAAGAAGGTTAGGTGCTCTGAGCCCATCCTCGATGTAGAAAGGGGTCCAGTTCAACCTTTATCACAGATGCCCAGGGGCAGCTTTTGTTTGTAAACATGACTTCCTCAAACAAGGCTGCCCACTAGAGGGAAACTATTTTCTTGACCGTCTGGATGATGGGTGTAGGGTCCCCCGTGGGAGAAGTGTGCTTGAACTCGGTCTGTTCTCCCCCGTGGTCTGAAACGGAGCACTGGCTCGTCGTGCCTGTCAGCCAGCGGCGCTGAGCACGGGCTCGTCCGGTTGTTCGAAGACTTTCCGGTTGCTCACAGCGTGAGCTGCTTTTATTCGGTTCACCTCTCCTCGTTGCTACCTTCTTCCTTGCACGTTTTTGGGAACGCTGATTACTCGTGATTTAGTTAACATGGTACAGGACTGGAGCTTGAGCTGGGATGAGGAGACGAAACATCCCCCCGGCCTGACGAAGAGCTTGGTTTAAGGCTGGTGAACTGCACGTTCAACAGTGCACCGTCTGAGCTGGTTTGCTGGGAAATTGCTCTGCTGGCCAAGCGCCAAAAATATATAATCAAAAGTGGCCTGAAATCGCTCATTTTGCTGCTTGCCTTCTTAGTGTCACAGTTTAAAGATGTGGCTGGTGCCTGTGCTGAAAGCGTGGAATTTTCTCCTGTTCGTGGCACATGGCCTTGGGTGCGTGTGCACGCGTGCGCGGGGTGTGCGTGGGCTTGTCCACGCAGGCGTGGTTTCAGCTGAACGATTTATCCCTACAGGCGGGCAGTGATTCAAGATCACAGAGTATGGCCGGTTGTCTTTGCTTTCCAGAATTGCCCATCTGGATTTGTAGGTTAGCGTCTTTGGAGGAATACGATGGACCATCCTGCGTGTGCGTGTAACTGGTCCCCCAGGCAGAGGACCGCGCCTCGGAAATATCTGAGGGTAACTTACTGAGAAGAAGTCAACCTGCCATTTTTTGGAGGAACAGGTATATTTGACCACACATTAGGGGAAGTGAAGACCTGAGCTTTGAGGAAGTCAAGTGTGAGGCCCTCAGAGGTGGTTATTTATATCAGAGTGATGCGTATTGAGAGCCGAAGACTTTCCTTCCACCCGCATCACAGAACTAATTTAGAGAAGAGGAAGGGCGTGCGTTTTGTCTTGTTAAATATCGACCGCGATGAGAGCGTCTGGTGTGGGCCAGACTTCTCGTGGTCCAAGCACGGGCTCCGTTGTAGACAAAAGGGTGCTTACACGCTCTTGCTTCAGCCACTTCGTGGATCAAATGGCTCACTTCCCACTGGTTGGTAGATGTGTGACTTGATTCTGGCTTCCTTTCCTGAGATGGGCCCCCCCGCCCCGCCCCCATCCCTGCCGTGTGAGCAGCCTGGTGTGCATGTTTGGGGGGGAGGGGAGAAAGGACCTTACATTCCCTCTCAGCTCTAAATGAGACAGCCACCCAAAACCATGCATTAGAAACTCTAGTGCTCGCTATTATAGCAACTGAGGTCTCTTGTAAGGAGCTTCCATTTCTAAGTCTCCTGAATTGTAAAGTCCCCTCCCCCACCCCCGCCACTTAGGCTCTTTCGGTTATGGGAAATGAATGTGTTTTAGGACCAACATGTCAGAATTATGAGGAAGAAACTTGGCAGTGGAACAAACTATGCGATATGCTTGACAAGAACCGAGAAACAATACATCTCAGGTTTTCTGCAGCAGTCTTCCATTTTTGGCTCAGAAATGTGACCCGGAAGCCACACACAGGGAAGCATCTTTGCAGCACCATTAGGGTCACAAAGAGTTAGTCTCGACTAAGGAACCAGCAGAGGATGTTTCTCCACAGAAAGACGAGGTGTCTGTAGGAGGAGAACTTAGTCCTGCTTCCACCAGGAGTAGGTGGAAATTGGAAAAAGAGAACTTGTGATCCTTTGCTTCAAATGAGAAGACCAAGGTGCAGAACCCCCAGAAGGATGGAGCCGTGAGGCAATGTGAGGTGGCGGGAAACATGAGCATGTTTATATAAATGTCCAGCCCCTTCTGGGCTTGCGTAATCCCAGTCCTTTGGAGTTTGCCTTTTACGAGGGTAAACATGGTTTAATAGTGAGCAAATATGAGTTCACATAATTAAAACCTGTTGAGTCGAACAGGAAACGTTCACGGGAAACCTGCAGCTGCCTACAAGCAAGGGTGGCTCTGGAAGGATGTTGGTATGTCGGTGCCTTCTCTCCCAAGGGGAGTGTCCCTGGAATGAAGCTTCCAAAGACAGGAGAGGAAACAGCTTGTAAAAATTGGAGCAGCCTGGAAGGGTTCTGAACTGATTGATAAGCTGCTAGCCTTGGGGAGAGTGTAAAAGGCATCTGGGATATTTGCATTTTTGTTTATTGAAGGGCGGAAGGCGTCTCACAACTCCCTGTCTTCCTAATTCATTCAGGACACGATATTTCCAAGACTCCTGCCGTCTCGGGGTTTGAATCTGTTTCCAGCCTCACTCCAGGTTTCACCACACATGTATGTTAAAAAAAGATGGTTCCAATAAGATTTAAGAAAGAAAAGCCACCTTGGCTTCTAAAAATCCAGTTTTGCTCTGGCATTGTGTTTTCTTCCTGGAGGAGGCCACGTGATCTCTCCCCCCTCACCATCCTGCACTCTCGTCATTCCAAGGCCTGGTCACCACCAGACAGAAGCCCTTGTCCTCAGGCTTTCAGTGGTGAGAGGAGGGCCTTGCTCAGCTCCAGAGTGGAGACAAATGGATGTGTAACTTACCATAATCTGTGGCAAGAAATGATACACGCCAGGAGAGAAAAATAAACAAAGCGCTGTGGAAAATTAATCTTATTAGGGAGATGTGTTTGTGGTGACATTTGAAATGAGCCTGAAAAATGAGTAGGATTGTAACAGATGGTAAAGAGTGTCACTGGCATTACTACGGTATTAACTTTCAATAGTATCTAAACGAATCTGAATCTGTTCAGAACTCTAGAAGCTTTTGTGAGTCCTGGTCTGGGCACACTGCTTGGCTGGCAGTAGCACCCCAACCAGCCTCTGGAGGACCATCTTTCTCCCATTCTCAACCTAAGTGGTTTGAATGGAGCTGACCCCATCTCCTGGCTTCAGGCTTAGGCATGTGACCCCAACTAGCCAATAACAGAACCATGTTCCCTTAGCACAGTGATTGGTTCAGGGGTGAGCATGTGACCCAAGTTGGTCCATTCCTGGAGCTTTTTCTGGAACCACTGGGAAAAAGACATCCTCTTTCTGCTGGGGTTGCTGAGCTGGTGCGTTGGTATTTAGGAGCTGCAAGGGGCCCGTTGTGTTACCACAGAGGGAGAACCTGAGAGATGGAGAGATTCCTGAGCACCTGGAGCCAGTTGTGCCTGAAACCCTACTTTGAACTTTTTAGTCACTCAAGGCAATAAATTCACTTTTTAATAAGCCATTTTGTGTTTTTCCCTTGCAAACAAAAATGCCCTAACCAATACAGAAAATTTTAGGTAGTCTGCTTAAACAAACAAACAGAAAACCCGAGTGGGGCAAGGGGAGTCGCAGGTTGACAGAGCAGTTTCCTAGCAAAAAAGAAATCTTCCTGTTGCTAATATTTCCAGGTCCCAGTGACTAAGGATTTGGAGACTTTATTCTTACCCCCCTTGGTCTGAGACTGCTCACCAATCTGACTCCTGTGTGCTGGATATTTTTCCATGAATCAGAAATAAAATATGCAACACTGTAGCCACCAAGCCATGAAAACAGCTCATTTGCCTTTCCTGTCTCTCTAAGCTTTGTTTTTTTCTGGGTTACACTGTTGTAAGTGAAGAGTCATAATGATAATCTTGTTTGGATTTATTAACAGTTGAATAGACTAATGAGAAAATATTTATAAATCATTAGAAGCAAATTCACCACAGAAGCATTGCAGACAGAGAGTGGGACAATTGCCTTGAGCCAACTGATTCTCTGCCCCTTCAGGGAAAATTCTTAGATGTTTGAATTAAGTGCCACATCTGGAAATGCAGAAAGATAATTGCTTTCATTGCGTGCTTATTATGTCCTTGGTAGGAAGAACAGTATTGTGCCTACATTCTCTGAATTTCATCAGCTCTATGAGGTATGTCCTAATCCTGTTTTACAGGTGGGGACTGAGATAGACACTACCAGTTGCTACCCAACATCCATCCCCTCCTTATTCCTTACAGAAAGATAACTCCAAGCAGTTACTGCTTCTAGTGCAAAGCTTAGGATCCATGGGCAATCACTGCAGACATTTATCCTTTTGCAAACATTTTATCACGTCTCTCCTGCAGCTGTGGATGGCTATGTGCTACAGTTCTGGCCAGTAAGACTTGAGTAGAAGTCTTCTGAGGATTTCTGGGAAAGTGTTGCTGTCCTTATATGGACATTACCCCTTCCTCCTTGTTCCTTCCTTCTCCATGCTTGGAACATGGGTAAGAGGCTGGTGGCGGAGCAGCCACTTTGTGACCTTGAGGCAACCGTAAGGAGGACGGCCGTGTCCTAAGGGTGGTGAAGCAGGAATACAGAAGGAAACTGGATGTTCTGACATGGTAAAGCCTCTCTTTCTGCTCCAGAAGGCCTACTTTCAGACTCGTTGTATGAAAAAATAAACCATTATTTAGTTAACCCAGTGAGGTTGGGTTTCTGCTGCAGACAACTGAATTCTATCCATAACTGACACAGGGAAACGGAGCTAAAGAAGTTTAAGGACCGTGCTCACATTTCCATGTAAAGTGGTATCTCAAAGCTGAATGAGACATAATACCCAGCCTTAAAGAGTTCAAGCCTAGTTTGGGAGGCAGATACATAAAAAATCATAGTATAAGGTCATTAGTATAATGATGTGATTTGCCTAGGTATCATGGATGCCTACGAGAGAGAGAGAGAGTGTCAGAAGTGGAACAGGAGTTAGCCGGGCAAAGGAGACAGGTGGGAAAAGAGATTATAGCTTGAATACAAGGTACAGAAGTCAGATGCAGCATAGCGTATGCAAAGCTGCTAGGAGCTGTTGAAGCATAACGTATGAGGCAGGCAGTGGTGAGAAATGCAGCGGGAGGGGTGTTTCATTTTGATATTGCATAGTAAGCCACCCTCAACACTTAGTGGCTTGAACTACATTTTATCATTTCTCATAATTCTGCAATCTGAGCTGAGTTCAGCTGGGTGGTTCTTCTGTTCACGGAGTATCTGTTGGGGTTGGAATATCCAAGGAGCCTTCTTAACTACCAAGTTTGGTGCCTTGGCTGGGATACATGGAAGAGCTCGGGCTGGCTAGGCCTCTCTCTCCCTAGCCTCTTCATGTGGCTAAGCTAGGTCTTCCTCACTGCATGATGATCTCAGGGTCCCTGGCAGATGGCTTCCAACTGAGAGGAAGAGGAAGCTTCCAGCACATTTATGGTCTGGGTTCAGAAGTACCAGAACATTACTTCCACTGCACTCTGTTGATCAAAGCAAGTTGCAAGACCAGCCCTGAGTCAGGGAGAGGAAGTAGCTTCTACTTCTTGATGGGAGGAGCAGTTTGCACATACAGGGAGAGATGAATCCTCTTTGGAGACCAACTACCACAGAGGTAAGAAGGGTGCAGATGAAGGACACCCTTGTCTGCTTGTCAGGGAGGTTGATGTGAACACCAGACCTGGGGGGTTAACCTTGTTTCATATTTGGGGTCAGAAAGGAAAACACCTCTCAAACTGCCCCAGCTTATCAGAGTGAGACGGAGCAGCATGGTTAGGCAAAGAAGGGCTGGAGCTGGGCTTCTCTGAACCCCCTTCAGTTCCTATATCTCATGGGAGATGGCTGAGTTGAGAATCAGAGAGCCTACTATGGGGTCTGCAGTGCTGAAGGGCAGGGGGAGCCCACAGCAAAGGCTGGCCTCTCGGGTCGGGCTGAGGGGGAGGATAGCAGAGCATCCCTGCGGTCAGAGGGGCAGGGGACGCTGAACAGGCTGAGTCCAGCCACCCCGCAGCGGGAATCAGTGAGGATGTGGAGGATGTGGTCGGGATTCAAGCACCTTTCTTCTACCCTCCCAACCCTCACCCACAGGGTCACAAAACACAGCACCCCCCCACCCAGTGCGTTACGCAGGCATCACACTAGAGAGCAGCAAGGAGGAGAGACACCTGAGAGCCTGAAAATGTGCCTGGAGGGACAACCTTTTAAAGGGTCTCTTCATAGCATTTCCTGGACTTCACTGACATCGCAGCGGCAAGAGAGGCTCATAAGGAAGAATGACAAGTTATCCTGAAATAAAGAAGCCACGTTAGGGAAAATTACAAAGACATCACAGGAACCATGGCAGACGCAGAACGGCAGTTACCTCTGCGGGAGAGGCGGTGGCGGGGGGCCCGTGGGGAGCTGCGGCTGTCCTAGAGATAAGGCTTTGTCTCTAAAGTTAGGGGATGGGGATGTCTGTTATTATAGTCTTTATGCCTCTTTGTGGGTTTTAAATAGTTTGTAATGTAACTTTTTTAAAAAGCTGCCATTCTGAATAGAATTGTGAGCCGCCAATGCCAAGTTTAGGCTGCGAACATATTGCCTGGGAGTGGGAACATAGAAGGAGGCTTGACGTGGCGTTAGATTTGCTTGCTTGAAAAATCACCCGGGGTTGGACTTGAGGAGGACAAGAGAGGAGGCCAGGGAGGAGGCCAGGGAGGAGGCCGCCACGCCAATCCCCTGAAAGGTGAGGGTGAGCTGACGTCCCAGGTGGTGGTTACGGTGGCTTAGGAGTCAGGCTGGTAATGGGGACTTGGTAACTGAGAAGATGGGGGTGAGGGTAGGCAGGGCTTCTGGTGTGAGTGAGCAGGGACGGCCACTCACACTGACTGAGATAAGAGACTCCAACTGGAGGGCACATTTAGATGGAAAGGTGAAGAGCTCACTCAGCACAGGCTGGGTTTGAGATGCCCGTGGGATGTCCTGGTGGGGGGTGGATGCGTGAGTCTGGACCCCAGGGAAGAGATCTGGGAAACCCCAGCACGGATGCAGGTTGGAGCTGGAGAGGCAGGTGAGATGGCCTGACGGGGAGCTGTTAGGAGAGCAGCAAAGAGGACCCAGGACAGATAAGCGCAGCACCCACTCGGCCAGAGACACCCCCTTGCCATCCCCGCTGGTGAGCAGAAAGAAGCACCCCACCACCGCCACCAGATGCTCTGGCCGGTTCCCCTCTCTGGCCTCCCCCTGTGGGGCCCCACCCATCCTGCCCCTGCCTGGGGCATTCTCTATGTGCTGTTCTGGTTTGCCTGCCTGGGGCATTGCTTTCCTTTCCCTCCAGAATTAGTAAAAGGGCCAGAGAGTAAGGCTCCCTCCATAACCAGATCTGGATTGAGATCCTCACCCAGGAAGCAGAAGGCCCAGCAACCCCCGTGGGCCTGTCTCCTTAAGGACAGAGCCCAGAAAGAGCCAATCCTGGAGCCTCCTCTGAAGGAAGGGCCTTGTGGAGGAAGAGAATACAAGACTGGTGACCGCCGGCCCCTCCCCTTCAGTCTCCCACCTTCCTTTAGTTTTTGTTATGATGAATGCAAGACAGTGTCAGCCTTTGTTTGTCCTTGTTGACTACCTAAGCATCCTATTTTCTACCTAGCCCCTGTCTTCTTGAGCTGGAAATCTCTGTTTCTTACAATTTGAATTGTGATGTGAAGTTTAGACTCTGATTTGGGCAGGGATGGCTCTGAGCTTTAGGGGAAAAAGTGTTTCTGTCTCAAATGGGAATTGAGAGAATTTGGGAAAAGTCAAAACCACAAAGTTGCATTTCAGAAATATCAATCTCTCAAGGCATTTCTCCCCAAACCTAGAAATATGTTGAAATATGAAAATATATTGGAGGGAATGTTAAAGGGTTTTGCTTTTCCAAAAGCAACCCTATGCTCAAAAATAATACAGCTATGAAAGAAAATAATCAAAAAAGGCAAATTTTCATACAGAACACATTTTAAGGAGTCAGTTTAATGCCAAAGCGTTGTGGCATCTATCTACTCGGAGATTTTAGAGCTGCTTTCAGAGTGGTTTGCTTACCAGCCCTTTGGAACTCACTTGTATAAACCATAACCTTCTGCTCTAAAATATATGCCAAGAAGAACAGGTGTGTGCAAATAAGCAATCTCTAGTCTACGATCTTTCTTTTCACCCAATAATTGGCTTTTCATCAAACTGTGCAGGAGGCACCCAAAGGTCCGTTGGCGCGCTCCTCTGCCTCCAGACTGAACATCCACCATCTCAGAGAGCTGCTCCCCGCTTTGGTGTTTGGCTTCCTTTCCTTGAGCATCTGATCGTTTCTGATGTGCCTTCTAGCTCTTGGGACCCCCACTGCCATCGCTCCTATTCTGGGCTTGTCCTTGGGGGATGGTAACCCTGCCCCAGTCCTTCAGTCTGTCCTTATTCGGGGCCAGGATCCTTCACCTGGGGGGAGGCTGTGCTGCTGAACCCGGGTTGGAAGTGGTGCTTTTCTCAGGTAATATATTTGCGTTTTTAATAGGAGTCTTCTGGGAGAAAAAGTGTTCACTTCCAAGCATTAAAACCAGCTGGGTGTGTGTGTGTGTGTGTGTGTGTGTGTGTGTGTGTGTGTGTGTGTGTGTGTGATGGGAAGGAGAGAGAAGAGGAAAAGGACGACGAGGAGGAAGAGTGGCCACCCTTTATCACTGCAGTGAGGGGACACAGAGAATACCCGGAGATGACCGCTGCTACTCTCTCGGTGTATATCCGCCCAGGCACCTATGTTACAGGTATGAGTGAACATCCTTATCTCTAGCAGTCACATTTAGACACTTTTACAAAACTCAAGAGTCGTATACATTGTTTCTATACGCCCCATTTAGTAACACTTACACTCCTGTTCCAGTAATCCCACTTCTAGGAATTTATCCTAAAGAAAAAACTAGAATAAGAATAACATTAGCTCTTACATATTGAATTTTAATTGTATACCAAGGGTTTGACACACATTGACTCACTGAATGCTTACACCAAGCCTGCAAGGCAGATAACATCACCCCTCACCGGAGGCCAGAGAAGGACCTTGTCCAGGGCCCTCTGTAGCAGGTGGGTCTGGAGCTGGGGCTCACTGTGGGGGAGGGAACCCCAGAAAAAAGCATCATCCACCTGGATCCTCCCAGGATCTCCTATCCTCCCCAAAGGCTCCAAAAGCCCTGAGTGGGAGGAATGTGACCCAAAGTCTTACCCTCACCTTCGGGGGTGGGTTGCAGAGGGTGACAACGCCTGCCGTGCCCCCCACGGTCCGGTTTCAGCGGTTCTTTGGAAGCACCTCTTCCACGAAGCCTTCTCTCAGTCTCGCAGGCTAATTCTTTCTCTCCTCTCTGTGTTCCCTTGCAGGGCTGGAGCTACCTCAGTTTAGCCTGCAAGAGGTTCTACTGCCTTCCAACCTGTCACTGTGTTTCTCAAAACCACGAAAAGTGCCGACTGAATTGGATTCTCCGGATGGGGGGCAGGAATCTGTACGTCACAAGCATGAAGGGATGGCTGTGGCCCATTCGAGTGGGAGGGACTCTGCACTGGCACCCGTGCCTCCTCGGAGCAGGGACTGTCCCATTGCTCTTTGAGTTCCCCACGGCAGTGAGCCCAGAGAGGGACAGCGGACAGTCGCGTTTGGCGGATTCAGCGTAGAGATGTATTTTTTTTTTTGAAGGAAATGAAAGTAGGGGAGGTGGAAAAAGTGGGATTGTGGGTGTGGAATAACTGAAGAGGGTGTAATTTGAGAGCTTTTCCAAGAGAATAAATGGGACAGGAAATCTTTGGGCTGATTTGGGATGCCCGCTTTGGGGTCCTTTGCTACCAATAGATATTCAGGCAATATCTTTCTCCCTCCTTTTTATTCCCACAAACATGTGCTTTAGTCCCAGGAATTTTATTTTAAAAAAAAAATCTGGACTTTCAATGCCAGAATGAGTAATTGTGTATAAAGTGGGTCACAAGGAGGTGATAACTAATGCACAGGCTGTTTTAACTGCTGAATCAGAAATCTCTGTGCTGCATTATGAAATCTGCAGGAAGGAAAGTAAGCAGATGATAGGAGTGGAAGGAATCCTAAAATAATATTTTCACAAATTCTGGCCCAGCATACGCCTGAGGGGTGAGGGGAGGAGAGCTGCAACATCACACACTTCTGAGCATCGAAGAATTGAAGTCAAATCGCCGAACTAGACGGCTTTCCGAATGACATGAGACATTCTGAGGCACGTGACCACTCAGACCCACAGCCTGAGAGGCTCTGGCAATGTCACTTAGTCACATTGCTTCCTAGCATGGGCAGGCAGGGCTTAAAGACAGCAAAGAGAACATGAAACCCAAAAGGAATTTAAACATCTCTTCTATTTGCTCTTCTTAAAACAAACAAAACCCATCTCTTTTTTTTTTTAAGCTCTTTATTGGAATAAAATTGCTTTATACTCTTGTACCAGCTTTTGAGGTACACCAAAGTGCATCAGCTGTATTTATACACATATCCCCATATCCCCTCCCTCCCGCGACTGCCTACCACCCTCGCTGTCCTGGCCCTCTAAGGCATCACCCATCATGGAGTTGATCTCCCTGTGTTATACAGCAACTTCCCACTAGCTATCTATTTTACAGTTGGTAGTGTATCTATGTCTATGCTACTCTCTCACTTCGTCCCAGCTTCCCCTTTGCTCCCTGCCCCCCCAACCCCGTGTCCTCCAGTCCATTCTCTGCATCTGCATCCTTATTCTTGCCCTGTCACTGGGTTCATCAGTACCTTTTTTTTTTTAGATTCCGTATATATGAGTTAGCATACAATATTTGTCTTTCTCTTTCTGACTTACTTCACTCTGTATGACAGACTCTAGGTCTATCCACCTCATTACATATAGCTCCATCTCATTCCTTTTTATGGCTGAGTAATATTCCATTGTATATATATATACCACATCTTCTTTATCCATTCATCTGTTGATGGGCATCTAGGTTGCTTCCCTGTCCTGGCTGTTGTAAATAGTGCTGCAATGAGCATTATGGTACATGTTTCTTTTTGGATTATGGTTTTCTCAGGGTATATGCCCAGTAGTGGCATTACTGGGTCATATGGTAATTCTATTTTTAGTTTTTTAAGGAACCTCCAAACTGTTTTCCATAGTGGCTGTACCAACTTACATTCCCACCAACAGTGCAAGAGAGTTCCCTTTTCTCCACACCCTCTCCAACATTTATTGTTTCTAGATGTTTAGATGATGGCCATTCTGACTGGTGTAAGGTGATACCTCATTGTGGCTTTGACTTGCATTTCTCTAATGATTAGTGATGTTGAGCATCTCTTCATGTGTTTGTTGGCCATCTGCATGTCTTCTTTGGAGAAATATCTATTTAGGTCTTCCGCCCATTTTTGCATTGGGTTATTTGCTTTTTTGGTATTAAGCTGCATGAGCTGCTTATATGTTTTGGAGATTAATCCTTTGTCTGTTGCTTCATTGGCAAATATTTGCTCCCATTCTGAGGGTTGTCTTCTTGCCTTGTTTATGGTTTCTTTCGCTGTGCAAAAGCTGTTAAGTTTCATGAGGTCCCATTTGTTTATTCTTGATTTTATTTCCATGATTCTAGGAGGTGGGGCAAAAAGGATCTTGCTTTGATGTATGTCATAGAGTGTTCTGCCTATGTTTTCCTCTAGGAGTTTTATCGTGTCTGGCCTTCCATGTAGGTCTTTAATCCATTTTGAGTTTATTTTTGTGTATGGTGTTAGGAAGTGTTCTAATTTCATTCCTTTACATGTTGCTGTCCAATTTTCTCAGCACCACTTATTGAAGAGCTGTCTTTTTTCCATTGTATATTCTTGCCTCCTTTGTCAAAGATAAGGTGCCCATATGTGCTTGGGTTTACCTCTGGGTTTTCTATCCTGTTCCATTGATCTTCCTTTCTATTTTTGTGCCAGTACCATACTGTCTTGATCACTGTGGCCTTGTAGTATAATTTGAAGTCAGGAAGCTTAATTCCACCAATTCCATCTTTCCTTCTTAAGATTGCTTTGGCTATTTGGGGTCTTTTGCGTTTCCATACAAATCGTAAGGTTTCTTGTTCTAGTTCTGTGAAAAATGCCATTGGTAATTTGATAGGGATTGCGTTGAATCTGTAAATTGCTTTGGGTAGTGCAGTCATTTTCACAGTATTGATTCTTCCAATCCAAGAACATGGTATGTCCCTCCACTTGTTTTCATCATCTTTGATTTCTTTTATCAGTGTCTTATAGTTTTCTGCATACAGGTCTTTTGCCTCCTTAGGCAGGTTTATTCCTAGGTATTTTATTCTTTTTGTTGCAGTGGTAAATGGGAGAGTTTCCTTAATTTCTCTTTCTGCTCTTTCATTGTTAGTGTATAGGAATGCAAGAGATTTCTGTGCATTAATTTTGTATCCTGCTACTTTACTAAATTCATCAATTAGTGATAGCAGTTTTCTGGTAGAGTCTTTAGGGTTTTTTATGTATAATGTGTCATCTGCAAAGAGTGATAATTTTACTTCTTCTTTTCCAATTTGGATTCCTTTTATTTCATTTTCTTCTCTGATTGCTGTGGCTAAAACTTTATGTTGAATAATAATGGTGAGAGTGGGCACCCTTGTCTTATTCCTGTTCTTAGAGGGAATTCTTTCCATTTTTCCCCATTTAGAACGATGTTGGCTTTTGGTTTGTCATATATGGCTTTTATTATGTTGAGGTAATTTCCTTCTATGCCCATTTTCTGGAGAGTTTTTATCATAAATGGATGTTGAGTTTTGTCAAAAGCTTTTTCTGCGTCTATTGAGATTATCATATGGAAAACCCATCTTCTTGGTTTAATTTGTTTCATAGATTTTTTTTTTTGTGGTAAAATATACACAACATAAAAATTACCATTTTAACTATGTTTAAGTGTACAATTCAGTGGCATTAAGTACCTTCACAATATTATGCAACTATTACCACTATTTCCAGAACTTTTTCATCAACCCAAACAGAAACTCTGTACCCAATAAGCAACAATTTCCCATCCCTCCCCCACCCCCACCCCAGTCCTTGGTAACAATCATTTTACTTTCTGTGTCTATAAATTTGCCTATTCCAGGGACCTCATATAAAAGAAATAATATGATATTTGCCCTTTGGGACAAAAATAATGCAGTATTTGTCCTTTTTCAAGTAGCATAATATATTCAAGTTTCTCCCGTGTTGTAGCATGTATCAGAATTGTCTTCACCTTTATGGCTCAATAATATTTCATTTTATATATATACTGCATTTTGTTTATCCCTTCCTAGCTGGTGAACAGTTGGGTTTGGCCATTGTAAATAACGCTGCTGTGAGCACTCGTGTGCGATATCTGGTTCAGTCCCTATTTTCAGTTCTTTAGGAATGGAATTGATGAATCATATGGTAATTCTGTGTTTAATTTCTGAGGAACCACAAACTGTTTTCCATAGAGGCCTCACCATGTTACAGTCCCACCAGCACACGCAAGGGTTCCAATTTTTCCACATCCTGCCAACACTTGCTGTTTTCCATTTTTTTACAAAAATAACAGTCACCCTAATGAGTGTGAGATGGTATTTCATTGTGGTTTGGAGAGATTTTTTAAACAGAAATCATACCAAGGACAAATATTATAGATAATTTCATAAATAATTTAGGTTTTGAACTGAAAGTAGGAATCATAACATATACTGAGAATAATACTAAGGGTATTTCTAACTCATCTCCTCCTGCACAGTATCTTTTGGTTTATTCTATTTTTGGTGTAAAGTTCTAAATTGCCCTCCTATATTCTCATCTTGTGTAGTAGTTGATTTTTCTTCCTGACACAAGTTTCAATTTTTATCTGATGTTCTTAAAATAATTTGTGTACATGACGCTCAAAGCTGTGTTCATCTCTGATGATCTCTGTTATTACTCCTGGTATCCTGTTGCACCAGTTTTCAAGGTTGAACAGATTCTTTGGATTCCACTGTTAAGTTATGCCGCGTTTTATAGTCGTAAGGAACAAAGATATAAGAAACTATTTCTTTGAAGTTGACCTGTGGTCTTTTCTTAAAAACGCGTATTATAGTCAAATGACAGAACTAATGTATTGAAATACTCTCTGTTAAATCTTAATTTTGGGGGGGGCATAACCAACACATTTGATAAAGAGAGACCTTGC
The DNA here is from genome assembly GCF_030028045.1 of Hippopotamus amphibius kiboko. Classification (NCBI taxonomy): domain Eukaryota; kingdom Metazoa; phylum Chordata; class Mammalia; order Artiodactyla; family Hippopotamidae; genus Hippopotamus; species Hippopotamus amphibius. The sequence goes on from NC_080187.1 coordinate 227,859,261, forward strand.
ATGAAGACTTGGTTAATACGAATATGGGGGCCTGCTATGAGCCAGCCATCGCGGGGTGCTGGATACATACTGCCTCATGGCATGTGGTAGGCTTGTCCAGAAAGAGATAGTCCTATTGTTTTTTGGTTTTTATTTTATTTTTCTTTAAGAACTTTTATTGAGATACAATTGACATAGAATAAACTGCATATATTTAAAGTGTACAACTTGATATTTTTTTCTTATTAGTAATGTATGTATGACAGTCCCAATCTCCCAATTCATTCCCCCCAACCCCCAGTCCTATTGTTTTTACTGCCTTCTTGGCTAATAACTTAAGGGATGACTCAGAAGTTCAGGGATAAATTCAGCCCAGGATCAAGTTGTACTTATTGAATTGACTTTTACCTGATTTTCCCAAAAGGATTTGAGTTAGCTTATAAAAGATACATATGATAATGTTAATATACAGAAAGGCACAATCTGGATGAAGTAAGGAAGGTAGCAAGCCCTAAGTTGTGTATGTTTGACACAATTACTATTACTTAATTACCTGTACTATGTTCGACACAAACTCTAGAGATGCATTTGCTTGGGGAAAAACAACATTGACTTCAACAAGTAGAGGCTAATTTATCTCATATAACAAGCCTGAAGTTATGCAGTCCAGGGCCGCCACAGTAATTCCGTATCGGGACCCAGGTTCATCATCTTTCTGCTCTGCCATCCTTAGCACGTGGACCTGTGTCCTCACGCTCTCACCACGTGGTTCCTGAATGGTTGCTTCACCTCGAGGCAGGAAGAAAGGAGAAGGGCCATGGCACAAGACCTTTCTCCTACTTTTCTTTTATATCCAACCAAGAACAATGAAGCGTCTGAGCTCTCATCCTGTCTGCAAACTAAGAAGTGAGCCTGCTGTGGTTTCATGGTTGCTGGTGGAAGCCACGAGGCTCCTGGGTCAGAGGCAGCCAGCCCTACCATTCCACACACAGCAAGCAGCACAACTTGTAGTAGTTCTCCTTGCCCTCGAGTTCCACGGGGTGACAGAGATAGGCCCACGGGAATGCTTGCACACTCAGTGGGCTGCCTCACGGGAGAGGAACCTTGAACTCAGGGACCCCGAATCTTACACCGTGGGCAGTAGGCAGGCCTGGCCTTTGCTCTGGAGTGAAACACCACCCCTGTCTTCCAAGGTTCTAAGCAAGCCTCCCCTTTGCTCTAGAGAGACAATACCTCTGTCTTCCAAGGTTGTATGCTATGCAAGCATCCTTGGGGAGACACGTTGTTGCTATCGGTAAGCGCTTCTGCTTGTAAGGTATACAGAAATGAGAGCAACCAAGGAGAACTGTGTCCCAGCAATATCCTCCCCAGGGACGTCTGCCTATCTTTTACTGTCCAGAACCATATCACCTGGCCACGTGTGACTGCCAGGGAGGCTGTGAAACTGGGTATCCTGGCTGTGCGCACTGCTGCTCTAAATCAAATGCTGGTTCTGTTCATAAGGAAAGGCAAATACAGGCTAGAGCTTCGCAAGAGCAGGGCAAAAACCGTGCCCATGTGTTTTGATCTGTGTGACCAATATCTTTTTCTCATTGTATGATAAATTTTATGACACTGTAGTTATTGGTCCTGCCAGAAATAATTTGTCCAACTTAGAAGAAAACTCCCAGTCAAGTACCATTTTGCAAAATTTCAAACAAGCTACTGGTAGTTTAGTGCAGAATTTTAACGTCGTAACTGCATGATATCTAAGTGTACAGGCTTATCACTCCTTAGAACGCTCCCTGTTTAAAAAAAAAATCTGTATTCGTTATTTTTACAGACCATTTTTAGGGGGTGAGAATAACAATTCTTTCAAGACAATGTTTATGTTGTGAAATTTCTCCCAATCTTTGAGTATCTGTAGCTTAAGGAACAGGTTCTACTTTGCAAACAGATAGGTGTTTGGTAAGAGGTTTATAAATATACGCTTTCCGGCTTCCTTTATTTTAAGAGAATTTTTTCACCTCATGACAGTCATTTGGGGCTGACAATGTTACCATGGTAACCATGCTCCACGATGCTGGTTGCGGGTGAGTACAAATCTGAGCACCTCAGCACCTTTCACTACGGGGCTCACCCCCTTACGGGAAGCAGACCTTGCTCAGAGCACATTCAGGTCAAGGAACCCACGCCCAGTGGCAGTTGGTGCTGTAACGGAAACCTACTGGCTTTTCCTCCCAGGACCCAGTCCAAAGCTTCCATTGAGAACCCGGGCTCGACCCATATCATCATGGCTTACGTTTCCACCGTAGCAGGGAGGCAGAACTTCTTTGTTTCCTTTTCGACTGCACCCTGAGAGCTCAGAAGCTCAGTCGATGCAACACCTAAGGCACTGAGGGAAAATTTCGGTCGTGAATGGACATGCCTTCCCCAAAGGCAGAGACGTTTGCAAACTACTTTTCAAAACTCTTACTGTATGATTTTGAAATAAAAATGCTTCTTTCCTGAGAGGGAAGGAGAGATTTTAATCTGGGTGGTGTCCTGGGAATTTCATGACAGAGCACAGGCCAGGGGCGTTCTGGAGGTGACGACGGTCGAGGCTGGGGCGGGATGATAGCAGATGGGGGTGACCTCTCTTCTCCCCAACTGGGGGAGAGCCTCTCCCCTTCAGCAAGGTTTTGTGTATGAGAAACAGGGGTGGGGTGGAGCTTGTTAGAGAAAGCAGCTTTGAAAACCTCATTCTTCTTGCCAAGAACTAATGGACTGTCTTCAACGTGCATGAAAATCTGTTTGGCACGGTGACCGGGGAGCCAAAATGAGGCCTCCACTGACCTAATTTGGCATCAGCCTATCTCCCTGTGAGAAGGTCTGGGTGTGTTTATTTTACTCTCCGCTGTAACTAAGAAAAAAAAACAAACAAAAACCCTGCGAAGGTTCATTGAGACAACAGTTGGTCACAAAAAAGGAATTTGAACCAAGATAACGCTGGTTACATTTTATCCACACGTTCTTGAAGTCGGCACACGAACGGTTGAATACACAGACTTTCACCATGACGTGAAAAAGTAATCAAATCAGCCTAGACTTTACAAAATTAAAGGAGTCTACACACGTACACACATAGATATCTTTTGATATCTCAAGAACCAGTGACAGAATGAAAGGGTTCCTAGACCAAGGGATACATGTCCCTTTCTTATCACCTTTGTCCCATGTTGGGAGAGGCAAATGTGTGTTGGTGGAGTGGAAACCCAGGGAGAAACCGCCCCCTTGTCACTGGCAGCGACAGCCAGCAAAAGATGGAGGGAGCTCTGTGAGCCGATCCGCCGTGCTTCCCTGGGGGCCTCCGCTGAGTGCCGGTTAGCAGCCCTTCCGGGTGAATGTGACCACAGTCCCCGCTTCACTGCGATGGCAGCTGAGGCCCTGGGAAGTTGAGTGACCCGCCCAGCATCACACAGCCAGTTATGCAGGAACGATGCCTCTTGTGTAAAATGCCACGCGCGCCCCCAGCTTGAGCTTTGCGGCTCAAGGTCCCCAGAGCAAAGTGCTGCAGCAGGAAGGGGAGAGGACGCTGGCTGGGCTGTACTGGAGGCGGAAAAACGATGGAGGTGCTTCAAGTCCAGGCAAGGCCGTGTCTCCAAGGACAGTGCCACCTCTCATCGGTGAGCTCTTGGTCAGGCTCCCCAGCCTCAGAGGCCTGTCCAGGGCTTCTGTGCTGCTCGGGTCACATTGCTCAACCACCTGTAGGGGAGCTGCAGCCCTGGAAAGAAGCCCAGGCTGTAAGGCTGCCAGGACCTGGCTGGTCCTCCACTCCAAGATAGAGGAGAATGTCATTCCTGGATAAATTTTCCTTCAAATGACCTTTCTGAGATAAGCCGTGTCCATTTCAGCATCTGCCTTCCTCAGTGTGTCCTCTCCAGCAGCAAAGAGATACGCCCTCTGAGATTCGACCAGTTCTCTGGACATCCTTGGGTACTGGTGACGGTGCTTCTGGGGGAGTGAAGTCATTTCCAGCACTGCTTTTCTGCAGGGATCTTGGCAGGCTGATGGTGGTGTGACACCTGAGTACAGACTGGCTTTTCAGCAGAATGCACTTCTTTTTAGTTTATGCTGCTGGTTTCCCCTGGAGAATCAAGTTCTGTTTAATCCAGATGGGGAAATGTTTGTAATGGTGATGTCACTGTCATTGGAAATTAAAAAGCAGAGGGGACATATGCCAACACCTTCTCTTGGAATTTCTTTACCTGCTCTTTCAATATAGCAACAGAGTCTCTTAGATCTCAAATCTTTTCACCATTTATCACTTGGTCGTCAAGATGTTGAACGCTTCTGGCCCAAAAATATGCATTAGTACAATTCTTTGGCTTAAAAATATATGGACAGCTTTAATAAAAGAGATGACTGGACCAATTAAACTCTCTAAATCCAAAGTCAAGCCCTCTTGGTTAAACCAATGATGTAATGTCTCATTGGTTTAGTTTTTAAACCAGGGATTTAAAGCATAACTTATCTGTTCCTCTGAAAATTTTAACTTAAAAAACAATCCAACTGGGGATAATTGTTCACATCTGCCTAATGATGTTGCTATTTGAAAAGACGTAAGAAAATGTACATTTTTGAGTTACAATACCTTTCAGTTTATAATTAAAATCAAAATGGGAAAATTCAATTTTATGTGAGGACTCAGGGCAACACACGTTCTTAGCATGATCAGACATTAACTCTTTTTTCTAATTTTTTTCTGCTTTTGTGCAGGCGAGGTGGGGAGGAGCAGGTGTTTTTGTCTCTAGCAGGACAACAAGTCACCTCATTATCATTGTTTGCTCGGCCTTGTGTGTGCTGTTCATTGCTAACTGAGGCCTGCAATGCTGTCCAAGGGGTCTGAACTGTGCAAGAAAAGTTCAGAAGAACTGAGAGAGAAGAGAGAACTGAGAAAGAAGTCACTGCCTTGGCCTCAGTCACCTGTCCCCAGGCAAGATCACACCCTGTCATCTACAAAGATTTGGAGACCAGCCCACACTCAGCTATTTTTGACCACAGTCCTTGTCGCCCTAGGCTCTTACCCATGGGACCGAGAACGTTAACGCCAGGAAGAAGTTAGAAACTGATGTTGAAGAACAGACTTGTGTTGGAAAGAACTAGTTCCAGGGAGACTGGTGAATGGAGAAGGGCAAGTACAAATGGGGTCTGACTAGAGCATGCCAGAGAAGACGTTCAAGTGTGCCATGAGTTGAACTGAAGCCAAGATTCTAATGAAAGACGAAGGTGTTCCTATAAAAGTCAGCAGGTGCTCAACAAATGCTTCTCGGCTGGATAAATCAGAAGATGTTGGTCAGGAGATCCTTGGCAGGTGGAGGGCAGGGTGAGGGGGCGGCCAACTTGGGTTGTTAAAGGTCTGCAGAGAGAGTGATTGCAGCTTGAACCAGGGTGTCTCTTTGGAGGAGCAGGTACCAAGCAAAAGAACTGAACACAGAAGCCAGGCTTGGTTGTTAAGTGGGGCAGAAACTGCTAATTGCCTACCCAGTATCTACTCTCTCCTTTTTCCTTCATAACAAGACCCACATGTTAAACTGGATGACAATATGCCCAGCTGGAAGGCTACATTTGTCAGACACATTTGCTGCTGGGTTGGCCGTTGAGATACAAGCAGAAGTTGTTGGGTTGATCTTCTGTGAAGACTCTTTAAGAGGGGCTAGACTACTGATATACTGGTTTTTTGTTTTGTTTTGTTTTGTTTTGTTTTGTTTTGTTTTGTTCCCTTTCTCCCTTCTGCCTGTGCTTTCCTGAAACAGGAAGATCAATGTGATGGCTGGAGCTCTAGCTGCCACATTGGACCATGAAGTGAATTCAAGATGGAAGCCATATACTAAGGATGGCAGAACAAGAAGAGGAAACCTGGAACTCTGATGACACTGTAGCTCCTACACCAGCCAGAATCCAGCCTTATTTTGTATGAGAGAGAAATAAGCTTGTATCTTATTGAAATCACCGTTATTTCCTCCTTCACTTGGGACATCACAAGCCTAGGGAAACTTTGAGAGGCTTTGAAAGTGTGAAAAATGAAGGATTTTATTTGTTTTTTGGCATCTTTATTCTTTTAAGTTAAATAAGCTATAAAATAAAGGTGATATAACTTGACAGAATAGTCTTTGAGCTCAATCATAAAAGGTTATATACTATTGTATTTAGTATTCATTTGGCTTAAACAAAAAGAGACTTTGTTTGCTTATGTAATTGAGAAGTCCAGCAGTTAAGTGGGCTTAGGTAAGGCCAGATGCAGTAGCTGGACAAGCCAATGAAGACCCAGTGTCTTTCCATTTCTTTCTAGTTTCCCGTGGTTTTATTCTTAGATTGTCTCACCTAACGATCACAAGATCCCAGAAGCAAAGTCTCCTTATATCTGGACCAGGTGGCCATCCCCAAACCAATCATTGTGACTAGAGTGGCTAGGACAATGGAACCCACTGGATGGCTTGACCCTACCAACCACCCAGAGAACTGCAGTTAGGTTAATCCCTCCCAGATGCGTGGCTGGGAAGTATGGGGCCCTGCTAGGAAGGGGAAAAAAGAAATGTATATGGGAAGACCACCGTGTGCTCTGTATCTCTCCTGGCCATCCTTCCCAAGTAGTGCTATTTCAAGGGCTTCAGTTTTTAAAAAGACAAAGGTCTTTTGCTCCCAAATTCATTTTTATCAGCCTGAAAGCCAATATCAGACTTGTTGGTTGGGAGTGAGGCACGGGATTGCCAGAGAAACTGTAACTCTTACTTTCATTTATTCATTCAGCGGTAAATATTTCTTGGGTGTCATACAGTCCGTAGGTCTTGCCTGAGAGGAGGAGCACATTTTTTTTTCCATATTTTTAAGACTTTTTGTAGAGTAGTTTTAGGTTCACAGGAAGGACCCCGGAGGATCAGTGGCACCAGCACACAGGGACGCACACACTCGTCACGAAGGTCAGGAAGCAAGTACAAGGGCAAGGGGAGTAGGGCGGGGAAGCCTCGCTGTGAGCAGGAGCTGGGCATCGGGTGATGCCCAGAGAGAGCGCCCCTGCGCGGTCCCCCGGCAATGCCCTGGGCAGGCGGCTGGCTCTGTGCGGCTGAGAAAAGGGGAAACAGGATGAAGGGGTGCCTCTGGGGGCTTCGAGCTGTGCCTGTCTTGCAGTTTTACCAGAGCTGGATTTTGACTGGGGTTCTGAATCCTCCTAGTTAGTCTCTGGGAGGAGGATGGATAGAGTTGGTGGTTCTTCACTGGGGTCTGGGGAATGTTTGGGGGATAAAGTGCTAGGAAATGAGGGTGCAATCCCTGAAACTCCCAGGAAGACTCTCTGCCAATCCAGCTGGCCTGCTGCTCTCCTGACCCTGGAACCGCTTCTTGGGACTTCTCCGTTGATCATGACACAATTCTTTTTTCCTGCAAGAATTAGAGAATAAGGGCTCCGTAACCCAAAATAGTTCACAGCATGGTATTGTCTCTATTTAAAATCATCTCCCATGGGGTTCAGTTAACAATGTACATGTCAAATTATGTCACGCCCTTTAGCTGCTCTAATTTGGTCAAGCTGGGTCAGGCAGTCCCTGAACCGACGGAGCTGTGAACGACCCAGCAGACAGTCACAGCCGCAGCGCCTGAGCTGCCCTTGACTTGAACCGCATCAGGGCGTGACATCCCAGCAACAAGTACCAGGCAATGTCATGTGGAAGGTCAACCTCATGATGACAGTGACCTGTCATCAACCCCCTTTCTCAGAGCTTTGCCCCTGGAGACTGGAGTTTGTGGGTTTGAATCACCGCTCCATCCCGTAGCAGCGACATGATTTTGGGAAAGTTCTTTAACTTTTCTGAGCCTCATTTTCCACATCTGTAAAATGGGAATATTTATAACACTTCACTTATAGGGCTGTAGTGAGAATTCAGTGCATGTGAAGGGTTTGGCAGAGTGCCCAGCACTTAATAATAACTCAATGCTGGCTATTTACTACTAGTAGTAATATTTAATTTTTTATGTCGTTTAGTCCTGCAAAATTGGGGCTCCTCCCAAGATCTCTCACAGGAAGTATTTCACCAGCCCTCCAGAGACGAAGAGAAGACGAGCAGCCCTTCCTGGAGGGCAGGCAGGGTAGCCAGAGGAGTCACAAAGGTATTTGGACCTAGAATTATTTAAAATGTGGCAAGAGTGGCCTTGACTTTAGCTTTGTGTGGGTATAGAAAGCTTCTTTCTCTGCCTGGGGGGCTCACAGGTTGGCTTTGTGTGGCCATGCAATGGGTCTGCAGGGTTCCAAAGAGGCAGACATAAGGGTGCCACCTTCTCTCCATTTTCTACAGAGGTGAACTGAGGCACAGAGACGTCTATACACACATGCACAGTTCTTTCGCCAGCCTCTCAAAGGACAAGTGAAACTGGGGTAATTATAGAGCCGGAAGCAGAATCTCTTGCCCAGATGTCATGAGACTGGCACCATGGGAACCAATAGTGGGGAAACTCTCTGGGGTCACCCTACACGCACAAAGACTACGCTTCTTAGCCTTTTCCTCATCCAGATCCTCTGGGGTCGCCTGGTGTCTCCTTCACAGGTACATCCAGGAGGGGGTATGTTGTAGAAAAAGCCCTGGATTATATTCAAGAGACCCGTCCTTGAAGCCCAGTCCTGCCAAACCAGCTGTGTGACTTTGGAAGTTACTTAGCCAAGGATGGTGCTTCAGAAACAGAAGTGAAGGGTTTGGACAACATCAGTGGTTTCCCAACCTGACGGGTCAGGAGGATCACTGTGTGTGTGCTGGGGGGTGGGGTGGGGAGGTGAGATCTGGAGCCTCCCAGTCTGTATTCTGAACGAGTTCTGGGTGATTCTGAAGAGCAGTTACCATGCGGGACCCTAGGGCAGATGCTATCTAAGATGCCTCACCGGGCTCCAGCGTTTTCTGACTCCAAAGCCCCCTCAAGCACATTCTGCACAATTGCACACGATTCGGCCCAGAGGAGATGGCAGCCCTCACAGTGAGCCCTCGTGAGAGCGTCGGCGTGCACCCCAGGGAGCGGCCAACACGCAGAGCACGTGGCTGGCGCGGTGTGTGGGAGGGGGCTCCGGGATGTGCCTGTTTCTTAGCTGGTTCTGCTTTGCAGCCAGTGAACTGGGCTCGCCTGAGGCCAGCGGGACCTTGGTCCTGACCGAGACTGTCCACTGCCTTGTTCCTGGGGGCCCGGTCCTTCTCACCATTGTGCTGTGGCCTGGAACACCTGATACCCCTGCCCCAAGTCCGAAAAGCCCATCAAGGATCCCGCAAGGCTGTCTTGCATCCTTGAGGCCGGGACCCTTCACGTGAGCATTTGAATTCAGCCACCAGACATCCCGGTTTGGGGGAGGAGCTGTGGAACGCGAAGGCTAAAGCTGCCTTCAGCTCTTCTTTCCCAAGTTTCCATTGTGGGTTAATCCTGACATTCTTTGGCTCTAGTAACTGGGAGGAGGCTTTTGTGTTGGCGTGGGGGCTGAGGCAGGAATAAATCGTGGCTCTCGGGGCTGACTTTGATCCGGAAATGTGTGTCTCGACTGCTTCTGAGGGGCAGAGGGAACAGGGGTGCCGTGGTCCCTGGCGGGACCCTCCCTGCTTGCAGGGCAGCCTGGCAGGCGGGGGGCCGCGTGGGCACGGGTGGGGCAGGTGTGAGGACAGGCGAGCCTTGGTGAATGGGGGGGACCGGCACCTGCTCTAGCCTGCTGTTGCCACACACCAACGACAGCCTAATGTTGCCGACACTTGTGCTTCTTTAGAAAAGTCAGAAGTCTCCATGTCACCTGAATTCTCCCAATTTTAAAATGACGACACCTCGAATTTCGAAAATTCCTCAGACCAAGCAAATCACACCTTCTAGCCGCAGTCTGAGGCTCTGCGTAGAAACCCTGACCCAGAGGACTGCTCTGGGCGTGCTCTCAGATTCTGCTCCCGCAGAAGCAGAACCCCCAGAGGAGGCTATTAAGTCTTAAGAGCTAAATCCACCTCCTTGGTGATTTCCTTGGCTGGGGGGGAGGAAGTTCTCTGGCTCTCTCAGGCCCTCGACATCCCCTTTCCCCGCTGCTGGGTAACCCCCCGCCGCACCCAGCGCCAGCAGCGCTCGCCTGCCCTCTCCCTCTTCTGCCCTGCGCCCAGCAACCCCTAATAACACAGCCCGTTCCCTGCCCTTCCTCAGCCGTGACACCCAGCACACAGACCGTATCACCACCTCCTCTCCCACCCACAGAAACACCCAAACCCAAGCAACATGGCAGAAACGTACCACCCGGACAGCCCTGAGGTTTCGTTCAGTTTTTAAAGGTTAATCACTCGTGTCCTTTGGTACTCCAGCAGAAACAATGGATTCATGACACATCCCAGTGGATGAGTAGTGGCTCCAGAATTTCTATGGGGGCAAATCTTGGGGATGGCATTTTGTTGGAAGCAAGGAATAGCTGAAGGATTGCTTCTAAAGCTACACTGTATATCAAACTCTCTTTATCCTTAAATTGTACATTTATCTAAAAAACAAAGGAAGTCTCCAGAAGCAAGGCTTAGGCCCTGCCGTTGTGATTGGTCAGGACACGTGCAAGAGCAACGCTACAGGTAGAGACACGCCTTCTTCTTTGTGGGGAGGGAGATGGGCAGGATGAAGTCCCAGAAAAACCCACGTGCAGCATAGGCCCCAGTGCTCGAGAAAATGTTCAACTTGTGGCCAGCACCAAAAAGTCTACAAATAATAAGTGCTGGAGAGGGTGTGGAGAAAAGGGAATCCACGTACCCTGTTGGTGTGAATGTAGATTGGTGCAGCCACTGTGGAAAACAGTGTTTTCCTTACAAAACTAAAAGTAGAGCTGCCATATGATCCAACAATTTCACTCCTGGGTATATACCCGGAAAAAAGGAAAACGCTAATTCAAAAAGATACATGCACCCTAAAGTGCAAAGCAGCCCTATTTACAATAGCCAAGACATGGAAGCAACTCAAGTGCCCATCTACAGAAGACTGGCTTAAGATGTGGTGCATATACACAATGAAATATTACTCAGCCATAAAAAAGAATGGAATATTGCCATTTGCAGCAACATGGATGGACCTAGAGACTATTATGCTTAGTGAAGTAAGTCAGACAAAGAAAAATACTATATGGTATCATTTATATGTGGAATATAAAAAAATGAATTTATGTACAAAACAGAAACTGACATAGAAAACAAACTTATGGTTTAGCAAAGGGGAGAGTGAAGGAGGGAGGGAGGGAGGGCCGGCCAAATTAGGAGTATGGGATTAACAGATACAAACTACTGTACATAAAATAGATAAGCAACAAGGCTTTACTATATAGCACAGGGAATTATACCCAATATCCTGTAGTAACCTATAATGGAATATAATCTTCAAGGAAAAAAAAAAACAACTCAAGTTACCTTGTTGTACACCTGAAACTAACACGATATTGTAAATCTATACTCCAATGAAAAAAATACTTAATTATAAGAAAATATTCAATTTGGAGGCTGAGCATTTTGAGCGGAACCCCTGAAAGTGTCCTGGACCAAGAGGATGTGTTCTTACCACCAGCCTGAGCCATTCTGGATGAAACCAAAGCGGCTCCCTGGCAAGCGTCTGTGGTAATGTCAGTAACACCTCAGACACCTGCTCCCATGGGCTCCTTCCACCGGGCAGCCAGACGGCTCATTATGACCAACTCGCATCCCTCCGGGTCCGGTGCCCTGGCTTGTTGGCAGCAGATGGCCTGGGGGACAGGGACTTAACCCCATTGCTCAGAGTGGACCCCAGGGGACACTGCCGTCAGGTCCCTTTGGGGATCAGCAAACTCAGGGATCACCAGGGAAAAGTTTACGCTGACGTGACTTCTAAACTAACTGCAGAAAAGTAGAATAAAATGAGATGTCATTACTTGCCAGGAAGTGGTTGAATTCTTTCCATCACCATAATGCTACTATTTGGTGTGATTTCAAGTAAGGGATCCACGTATATAACTCAGAGGGTTTCAATATTTAAAAACAAACAAACTAACACACCCCTGACCCTTTGCTAGATGGGTGGCTGTCCTCACACTTAATAACTGCCTGGCCAGCACATCATTCCCTTCTGGAAAACCAGTCGTCAGCAACTGGTGGAAGCTTGCGCCGTTGTTGCTTAAGTTTATCTGTTACAGATGGTTGTACGGTCCTTCTTTTCGTTGACTTTTTAAGCAGTAGTAACTCAACACTGAGAAGGCACGTGATGCGTGTAGCTTAAGTTTCTCCCCAGGAACAAAGAAACCTGGTAGGACGTATACACAGGGATAGACATCCACACACCTGTGGGCCTGCTGCCTTCAGAGGTATGCACGATTAGTATTTTTTAGTTGGAGAGGGTGTTTGGGGCATGAGGGGACCGGAAAGTCACTTCTGTGGAAGGGCCATCCATACTGTGGTTTCCTCTGTGCTCAGCCTCCTGCCTGCAGTCACCCTGGGTGTGCACTGCTCTTCCCTCGCCTCACCCAGCTCACCCTCAGCGCTTCCTCCTCTGCCCGCCCCGGGCTTGGCAGACCAGGAAGTCCAGCCACAGCAGAGACGCCGAGCTGAGCATCTTCAATGGCCCCGAAGGCCAGAGGCACTTGGTGACATCCAGGGCAGGTCTGAGGCTTGGGGCCACCTCGCAGCAGGACCACTTTCTGCTTCTCATTTTGGTTTAGAACTCCATGGGATTTCTTTGTCTCGAATGCCCTCAAATGTCTGCGGGTGTCCTGAAGGCTCATCCGGTTTGCGATGCCATATTCTGCTGAACACAGATGATAAGATGGTGGGTGAGGGAAGAGGTTTGGTAACGGCAGTTCTTGGTGATGTGAGATGTAGATGACACATGTGTGATTTCTCAACACGCATGTGGCCTAAACACTTGCACATGCAGCATCTTGAGAACAGAGAGTGACTTCTTTAATCTTTTTTTCTTAAAGGAATGATCGTCATCCAACAAACACACATCATCTGAGAACAGTCACTATTTTCCAGGCATTACCACAAGACCATGAGGTTCAATGTCAGAGAGCCCCTGCCCTCTAGAGTTTTACAGATTCGGTGGAAAGAGATTCTCGCGAAAAAGCACAAATCCAGATTCCTCTTGCTTCTCCTGTCGGGGTTGTGATATCCCAGGATAAGCGGCAGCCTGCCAGAGCCGTGGGCTTAGCATGGTCCACAACTTCCTGCAATCAAAGATCCTCAAAGATTTGGAGGGAACATTAATGATTTTTTTAAATTACAAAAACCACAAACCTATTCTGGAATAGCATACAAAAGTCATGTAGCCCTCCTACCCCCAACTGCAACTCCTCTTCCACCCGTGTCTCTTCAGTGGAAAAGGGGCTGCTGCTTAAGACAGGGATGCAGGGAGGACAGAGGGCAGGTGGAGAAGAGGGAGGAAGTGGGGGCTGTTAGAGGGCCAGCCACAAAGAGGGCAGAGGCATCAAAGAGGTATAAACCACAGCGAGCATCCCTGCCGGTGGGGAGTTAGAGGCCTTGCTGTGCAGGCCCAGGGGGCCTCTGTTAGAAGGAGGCCCACAGAAATGCCTTTGGGGACCTCGTAAACTTCAGCAGCTCTTCATTTTCTTTCAGAAATGGGGGAAGAGGCATTCACTAAGAGCTCCAGACTTGGGGGAGACACAGTCTTTGAAGCAAGCAGGGGTCTTCTCGGCTGTGGCCTTGTCAGCGTTGAGATTCTCGTCCACTCTCCCCAGGAAGTGGGGAGGCTCCCGAAGGCCTGAAGCAGAGACGTTGTGTGGAACAGAAAGAGCTGAGGGAGGCAGGCCATGCCCTCCAGCACGCCAGCCTGGCAGGAAGTGCTGCGGAGCAACTTTGGTTTTAGTTGGAAACCTGCTGTCATGTTCCCACGTCGGGGCCGCAAGGCTTGCGGGGAGGAGTGTGGTTAGATCTCCTCCTTCCTCGCAGTGGACAGGGACAGTGGGTGGGCGTAGTAGGGGGGATGGAGCAACGGACGAGTGGAAGTGACCTTGAGGGGCGGTGGAGGTCACCGCAGAGGGCTTTCAATTCACACATGCATTTCTGCTGTGGGGAGATGGATGGACGTTCGCCTGTGGAACCGGCCACTGGAGGAGGTTCCAGAGGAGAGGCCTGCCAGGCCTCCTGACGTGTGGCTTTAATTACCCGGTTAGTCATTGGTTTACTGTCATCCAAGTTTAATAAGCTTGACTGTGACCTGTGAGCAAAACAGTCGTCCAAGCCAAAAAAACCCACAAAAAACAAAACCCCAGCCACTCTGAACGCTCCAGCACACTAAGGATCAGGACATTGGCGCCCACCAGCCCTGGAGATGTGAAGGCTGCCCACCTTTTCCTTTGCTTTCTTTCTTTAGAGCTGGGATCTTGAACACAGGGCCTCGAGCACAGGCCAGTCCAGTTAAACTGGAAACATTTAGGAGCTGACAGCCTGTAGCACCCTCAGTGCTGGCCCAGAGCACCCTCGGAAAACAGAACCCAGATTTCCAGGCCTGGGAGGCTGTGGCGGACGTGCTGGGGCCCTGGCAGGTGCTGGGCTGCTCCCCCAGCTTTTCAGGGCAGAGGCAGATGCCCGCTGGCCCTGGCCCCTCACCCACGGCCTGGGAGGAACGGGTGTGTCGGGTGGCGTCCTCCTGGATGGGAAGACACGGCATTTTGTCTCCCGACCTTGGCGCACAGCCTGGAGCTCAGCGCACAGCTCAGGCTTCCATATGAGAAAGCTGATCCCGGGACCTGAACTCTCCCCGCTTTGTGTTTTGCACAAGATGGCCCTGCTCCTCACTCCGCTCAGCGAGGCCTCTGGCTTCGGCTTCCCGCCTGCTCTCCTGTCCCCACGTGAATAATTTCATCCCCACGTACTTGTCTTCCAATCACCCGGCCATGTGAGCTCCCCTGCACCACGCCAGCCCATGGCCCTGGCGGCCTGCACCCTCAGGCAGGACACATCCCCTTGAGCGTGCTGGGAGCCTCACCACGCTGGTTTCTTTGTGAGGTCATCTTTGCAGTGGTTTCCGGACACGCTGGCCTGCTTCCTGGTAGCGTCACACATGTGGGTTTGCCAGAGTTCTGAAGGTGCGCAATTCAGTCAACATGTAAGGGGCCTCTGGCGCTCAGCTCTGTGCTTCACGCTGTGGAGGGTACAGAAGTCCCTGGGGCTGGGTAAGAGTTGTCAAAGCGGTGTCCACCCAAAGGGAGACCCAAAGAGAAAGAATTCCACTGTCAGGAGACTGGGGAATCTTGATCCTTCAGAACACCTATTTTTGTATTAAAGTTTCTGAGAAGTCCTGTTGTAAAGGAATTCTGCTGCCTTTTTTTAACCCACCATTTTCCAAACTCAGCATGACATTGACCGTGGACTCTTCTCATAGCGTTCCTACTGACATCTCAAGGAACCAATTAATGTCTTTTGGAATACAGTTTAGGAAATGATTTAACTGGTTTTCGACCTAGTGAGGCACATAACCTCTAAGGAGCATCTGGACATCGGTGGTGGGCTTTTGGGTTATTACAAAGAGAGGGAGGTGCTATGGCATTACTGCTATCGGTGGTGGCGGCAGGGAGGTGCGCCAGGCCTCCTGCAGTGCAGCCCTGCATGCCCTCCGCGTCCCCCGTCCCACCCACAAGCGGTGGTCGGACAAGTGCTCAGCGCTGAGTTTCCAAACCCCCCTCTGCAGGTTCCAAGCCCTGCCGGCTATCTGCTTGGTCCCCTGGTTCCTGGCTCCGTCTTGGTGGGCTGCCCCCACAGGTTACTGGAGACCTTTTGCGGGTCTGGCGGAAGCAAGCAGCGGGCAGGCTCCATGTTCCATCTCCTCTGGAGAGGAAAAGGGGGCTCAAACCTGAGTGGAAACCCCTGGCGCTTAGCCAAGGTCAGGGCCATGGGAAGGAACGTGAGACGGGCGGGGGCAGCCCTCCATCCTTCCGGGGGAAGCGAGACTCCAGCGTTACAACCTGCAGCTCGGAGTCGGGGGATTCGGGCTGTCCCTGCTTCTGTCAAAACAGAAAACGCCCATGGCAACCGGCTGGTGTTGCCTGAAACCACGGAGTGTGTGTCACAAAACAAGGGTGCCTCGTTGATAGTCACCCGGGGAGAGTCTGGCCCCTCCCTGGGGCTGGCGGGCGGGGTTCTGCCGAGCTGGGGGGGTCCGGGCACCGTCGCCCCTACAGGGTGGAGCCGTGGCCCAGCCGCTCGAGGGATCGAGGGCAGCATCCTCTCCCGCACGGGGCCTGGCGAGCGACGTGGCTTGTGATGGAGAAGGGCGGTCATCCCGTCCGCCTCCTGCCCTACACACAACGAAAGCAGCGCCTGTAAATCTGCTCGTTGCAGGACAAGCCCCGTTTCTGCTCTGTGATATGCATGGTTGGGGCGTGTTCTCTGCAGCCGTCAGGACGGCCCTCTCCCAGGAAGCTGCTTCTGTGCCTGTTCACTTCCTCTCTCTCGCTCAGGATGAGTGTGGGTGATGAGGGCGGGGGGCAGGGGGCGGGGTTTTTGTGTTGTTTTTTTTTATTTCCAAAACGACCTTTAGTGCAAAGTCCCGCCAGGTGTACAGTCCAGAAGTCCCATTTTATAGGCAAGGACACCGAGAACCAGTGGATCAAATTTAAGGTCATCCTGCTGGTGAGTTGCCAAGCCGGGTAGAGAACCCTGGGGCCCCACACCTTGGGCATTTGGTCTCCCAATTCACCATCACGTTCCCTTCTTTAACACCCATTGAAGCAAAATGTTGTTGACGTTTCTCCTTGTTAAAAATAATATTTAAATCTTGTGGGGGGAGGGGCAAAGCCCCCTTTCCTATTGAATGAAAGCAATGTGTAATGAGCCCACCGCGGGGCTCTCTGGGGGAAGGTAAGTTTGACTATTTACAGTATTAATTAGAGTCCAGACATGCGTAATCCTGTAAAATTAGATGAGACTATGTAGAAACTGTTAAAATGTAAACGACTTTTCTGTTTAGTAGAGATGCAAATGATTTCTCTCTGGTAGGGAAAAATAACCCCAAAGGTTATAGTTCTGTTGGCCCTGTAGGACGTGAGCCAGTTTTGTGTCTGCCTTTGCATTACTTTCTTCAGCATTCCTTTTTGCTCTCTGAGTGCACAACATCTTTGTTCCCGTAGCCGCTAAAACCCAGCCTTGCCACCCGTCTACATTCGCTCCTCAAATAAATGAAGTCGTGGGCACACGGTCCCCACCTCTGTCCAGGCTCATGCCCGCCTTTCTCTGCAGCCATCACCAGTCCACAGGCAGCTTGAAAGGCACACTGAACACTCACTGCTGATTCATTCTTTGACCCAAGGGGCGCACACACAAGGCGTCAGGGTGGACCTAGGGATACGCGCTCACCGCCTTTGCTCAGTAAAGGGCATCTCTGATTGTCAGAAACACGCCAGACGGTCAAAAGTATACAAACGGCACACGTTACTCCGAGCAGTCTCTGCCCTTCTCCTCTCACACTGTCAGCACACCATGTCTGCCATCAGGGGCTGGAGGCTCTGGCCCTCAGGAACACCTGCTGCACCTTCAGTCCCTGCAAAGAACTTCGGCCGGCACACGGAATCAGACCCGTGACCCTGCCACCCTGGGCCCTGCACTTGGTCCAAGCAGCTGCCCACTTCTGTGTGGCCAGCCAGGGACACCTCAGCCAGAGACACCAATGAGATCCTCTTACGTGGCAAACTTGACAAGGAGACTTAGAGGGAACCCTTGTTAGTAAAGGAGACAGAGACGGAGCAGGCATTTGAGGTCCTGAAGCAGCGGAAGTGTAAATAAGCAGCAGGAAGAACAGAGGCAGAGGCGGAGTCGCCCAGTTGCCCCACTGACAAAGCAGGACGGCAGGGATGGATGGGGCCTCCTTCTCGGCTGGCAAGATGACGGAGTGTCTGTTTCTCAGGGCTGTGTTTGATCTTGAAAGACCTCTTGGTTCCTGAACTACATCTGGGGGTCCGTTGGGCTCCACACAGGTTCTGTGCGGTTTGTCCTGTGTTGCCGTTAGACCGACCGGTCATCTGGTCTATGGCCCTTACTTCCTTATCTATGTGTGGCGTTAAAATCAACCCTCTAGTGCTTAAGGGAACTTAGTGGCTCTCTGCTCCTTCCAATCTAAGACCTGACTCACCTTCTCATCTTTTTGAATACCGTAATAAGTTAAATAATAACGCAGGACTCTTTATGACCTTTTGTTCAGCCACCTCTCTCCAGATTCATCAAGAGTTTTCCAGGAAAGAGCAAGTTTCCCTGCTTGGAGCTGCCCTTCCGCTCAGCGCTCCTCCGTTCATTCCTGCTGGGTTATTGGTTCTCTCGTTCATTCTCTCCACGAGCACACGTGAATTCTGAAACCAACAGGGCCGCATCCATGCTTTGAAGGAGCTCACCGTCTTGCGAGCACAGCGTTTTAGGTGGGGTGAGCGCAGGAGTGAAGAGAAGGGTGGGGGCGCTGGGACCTGGGGCGTCAGAGTGGGGGCAGGGAAGCCTGCTCCTGGGCCCTACGGTCTGCACTGGCCGCGTTTCCTCCCGCCTTCCCACGGATGCTGGCTTCCATGCCTCTGGCCTGGAACCACATGTAATCAAAGCCATATGTTCTACTTGGATTAATTAAATGGTGGCCTCAGCAAATTTCTGGTGTTGCTTCTGATGTTTTGTGTTATAATATCATTAAAATTTGTTACTGGGCACCGTTTGTTATGTTTAACCCTAAGGCTTAGATAATATTAGTCAATAAAGTTTACATGTTGAGAGGCTTCTGGTCTTGATTTTTAAAAGTCAGGATTCTTTTTCATTTATTCCATGAGAACATATCTTCTCTAAGTTGAACCTGGGAGGGTCCACCGTTCTCATTTTCCTGAGAGGTGACGATCATTTCAACTGATTTTAGGAAATGTAAGAAAAGGTTGTGCTGTGAACTCAAAGACCTGAGATCCAAAATTCTTAGCCCCAAACTGCAGAAAAACTTAAATTCCCAATGCAGTTTCTAAGTGCAGGTATCCAAGCACCCAAGATGGCAGGGAGAAGGGAAAAGGAGGTGCCTTTTTCTAGGGAAGGGCCTCTCAGGCCTGGCACAGCCCCTCCTTGCCCGGGGGCCACAGTCAACCACGCAGGTGAGGGGCAGCCTTTGCCCGGGAGCACGTGTGTAAGTGAACCCACTCGTGTCCTCTTGACCACAGAGGTTTGCAGAGGCCGTGCTGCTGCCACCCCGGCCATTTCTCACCTGCCCACAAGGACCAGCGCCAGTGCTGGTGCCTGAAGGGCAGATTTGGTCATTTTTCCTTCTGGGGAGGGGGGTGTCACAGTGATGAAGAGTCCCTGTGACCTTGTACAAGTCCCCTGAAGGGCAGGTCTAAGTCTCTGCTTGTTCCTCGCCTGGGCCAGCCGAGAGCATGCCGGCTTCAGAAGGCGATGGTGACGCAGGATGATGGGGGAATGATTCCTTTGGGGGAGGGGGAAAGAGGACATTGCCTTTCCGATCCTTCCGTCCTACATTTGGGCTGGGGAGACTTTCAGAGGCAAACAGGGCAGGGGCGTGTAGGTGTCTCCCTGAGGCCCCCGGTCCCCGGGCAGGGCTGCGGTGCTGACAGCTGCGCTCCCTGCCCAGCTACTGCAGTGAGATCCTCCTGCCCATCTGGCTGGGCCGGATCTGCGGGGAGCTGGGCTTCCCCTTGGGCACGTCCAGCGCAGGGCCCTCACCCCACCTAACTGCTCTTTACATCCCGCTCTTGGGTCCAGGGAGACTGGCCATGATGTCAAATACGCAATCAGGATTCGGAAGACAGGCTGGTACCGAGTTCCAAGGCCGCTGCCCCGTCCTCCTAGGTTTCAGCTTGGGAAAAACCAAATTCCTGCCCTTACACACTCCAGGCCCCGCCCCAGCCCTCCGCAGTTTCCCTTGCTGGGTCTCTCCTGCGTGTGTCTCTCTAATGAAGAGCTCTGAAATTAGCAAGCCGGTTCTGCCTCCTGGGCAGCAGGTGCCCCTGGACGTAACACATTTAAAAACTTTGTCTTGGCTGTTCCGCCGTGTCCTGATTTTCCCTTGGCGCGTTGCCCCTCCCCCACTCACTGGGGAGGCTGACCCCACCCAGGCCCAGGACGGACAGGAGCCTGGCGGAACAGCCTAGACCACCCTCAAGGTCAATCAGCTGTGCGTTCGTTCAGAGACAGGCCCAGGCCAAGTCAGTCGCACAGTCAGTCCCAAGATTTTTCCTGAAACTGTTGGAAAAGAGGGTCTGGCCTTCCGCAGGGCTGGCGAGGCTGGAACCGGGTGACCCTGTGGCTCGTGGTGGCTCTCTTGCCACCGCCTGGGGAGGGGGAGCCTTGGAGGAAAGCAAAGCTGACAGAGAGTCCCGAGGACGAGGACGCAGTTTAAATCCCTAAATCCAATTGTGTGTGGAGCCTCTGGCCTTCCCAGTTAGATGAGCTGATAAATTATTCCACTGAATTGAAATTTATTTCACTTTCAATTTTAAAAGACCTGACTGCTAGCTGGCTGATGTGTAAACTGATTTCTAGCAATCAAAGATGGTGTGTTTCTTCAGGTAAAGGAAAGAAAAAAGCAGGGGGAAGGGATAACAGAAACCCGGGTGGAGAGGCAGGAGTCTATAAAATGCTGCTTTTTTCTCACTGCTTATTAAAACCCATCTCCTCCCTCCCTCATAATTGTGTAATCTGTCTCTACTGTGCTTTTAGAAACACTCTCTTGAAAAGGAGACTCTGAGCGACTTGCTCTGGTCACGCAGAAGGTTTGGACCATAGTGAGGTTTTCTCCCCAAGATTCCCTTGTGCGAATACTTCTGAGATTATTTTGAGCCGATGGTGATGGCGGCGGCCGTGGGGAATGGGGATCTGGAGCCCGCCTGTGACTTGGAAAATGATTCTTGAAGTGTTGGACTTCCAGGAGTCTTCAAAGCTCCGGTGGGACAAGCAGCCTCCTGCCCTAACCAGGTGCCCGTGAGAATTAGATTCAGTTTGCAAGGACCCCACCCTCCACCCCAAACGGTTAAAACCAGACAGAAATCTGTTTTTTTCTCCTGTAAAGGAAGTCTGGACTTAGGCTTCAGGAAGTGGTCTTTACCTCTCCTTCTCAGCATCCTCAGCACGGGGTGTGGTCCTCCCATAATCCCTCCCCTGCTCCCCCCTCCCTCCCACCCCCACACACCACATCCACATCACGGTGCAGACAGATACCCGATCAGCAAGGAAGACTGAACTACACCCTTCACTCTGCGCGCCAGCTAAATGTTGGGGGGGGGGTCCACTACGGAGGAAGAAAGGTAACGTGGATACTGGGGGGGGCACTAGGAGTCTCTGTCGTATTGGTTACCCTGTGATGAGATAGAGCAAAGCCCCTCCCAGGAACTGCTCCAGTGCTGGGGGTGCCCATGAGGGTGAAACCGAGGCTCCCTAAAACGGAGCTCCCCCACCGAGTTTCTGATGAACCTCCCTGCCCCAAACTTTATTCCCTTTCTTGTCCCTCTGTTAGGGAACTGCTGTCGGAAACCACCCACCTTGGCCAGGCCCGCTTGCCTGAGTTGTCTCGCACCCGGAGGTCCTGATAAGGAGCCCTGTGCTGCCTGCAGAAACTAACCGGGAGAATTTGGGAGGGGCCAGAAGGGGGAGGAGATGACCACCCCCCCAGAGTCCTTCTGGCTGGAATCCATCTTGGCTGAGAGATGCGTGCGTCCCCAGGACGGACCCCGAGTCAGAGCACGGGCCAAGCAAGATGACTGGCCAGGGACGACCCGGAAACTGGCCCCATCACCGTAACACGGGACTGTGCGCCACGTGGCAGAGCAGCCCTCCTGGCTTCCCTGACCCTGCTGCCTCCGCCTTGCTTTGTCAGCACGTGCGTCTCCTCGGACAACTCACTTCCGCGTGCTGGACAAGAGCCCCCTCTCGGGCCCTGGAAGGGGTCCCCCTTTCTGCCGCACCTCCCCTGCTCCCCTCAGGCTAGAGGACTATCAAACAAACGGCGGGACTGGAACCTACCAAGATGCTGCGGGGCCTTCCCAGGTACCAAAGCCCCTCCGTGTTCCCCGTGTCTTATTTTGGAAATAGGCCCTAGAGCCTCCTAGGCCTTCTCTGAGTTCCAAAGAGCAGTCAAGCAAGAAAAGAATGATTGTAAAGCCGTCCTAGTTCCTCCTCGCGGGATAGTCGCAACAGTCTGGCACGTCTCTTGGAGCTGTTTTGCCGAAACGAAGACCCCCACCCAGGTGGACGCTGGTAGCCATGTGCTGAAAACCCAGACTGGCTGGAACCAGAAGGTTGATGACTGAGATTCCTGGAACACCACCCTGTTGCCTCACCACCAACCTATCAGAAGAAAGCCATGTACACTGCAACCCTCCCCGCAGATGTTGCCTGAGGAGCCCTTCCCTGAACGCCAGTGGGGAGGTAGGGTCCTCTGAGCACGCGCTGCCCTTTCTCCCTGGCTGGTGCCTGCAGTAAACGCGGCACTTTCCTTCACCACAGCGCGGGGTCAGTACGTTGGCTTTGCCGCTTGGCAGGCAGACCCAAGGTCAGTTTGGTCGTAAGGGCCACTGGGGAAAAAATAATTCATTCCACTGGCATCAGTTGCGTGTGTAACACCCTGCTGTTCCAAATGCTAAGGAATGGCCCGGGACCACCCGGGGAAACCTGCCCCACCATTATGTGTCCTGACCCTTCAGGGGTCGCTGTCCTCAGGGAGTAAGGACCCAAATCCCACCTCAGTTTCTCAAGGACGGCTGGACCTCTGATGGTATCAGATCCACAGACAGGTCTCAGGAAACTTCCAGGGAACCAGAGAACAGGCAAAGGGGCTGTGTCCCTGCGTGACCCCGTGTCAGCTGAGATGACACAATAGCAGCTTTCTTAGCGAAAAAAGAAAGTGGGGGAAGTTTCTTGATGTATTTCACTACCATTTGGTATGAGTAAGCGAACTGTGGAATTCCACACAAGCTTGTTGGATACCAGAGCTCCTTCTGCACCTTACGAGAGCGGTAGCCACACTGGTAGGGCATTCACAACCAGGCAGCTAACTATCTTAGGGAAGAAATCCAACCTCCTCACTCACTGCTTAATATTTGCAAAGTGCGTAAAATGCTGGTTGGTACTTGGTAGGACCTCAGTAGATATTAATAGAATATGCGCCTGAGTATTTCTGGGTGAGAAAAGCACTTACTACTATCTTTTAAAATAGTTGTTACACATCTATTATGTATAAGGGCCTGCCCTAAGAGCCATGGAAGGTCACAGAGATGAAAAAGATACCATCCTTGCGCTCGAGGAGTGTACAGTCTAATAGGGAAGATGAGAATTGTGTTTTATTTCACGACTGTTTATGTCACGTCAATTACCAAAACAACATAAAAAATAATCAAGAGAAGCTGGAGTCCTGCTTCCTGCATTTGTAGTTTAAGTGTTTTTGAAGAAGCTGGTTTCTAAATCCACACGTCTGTCTCCTGGAAAAGATGGTGACGATTCAGCGTACTTCAGGTGGGCCCAGGCTGGGGGAGGCGCAGGTAGACACTTGGAAGCAGCAGCAGTGGTGCCTCTGTTTGCCCCATCACCTCCCACTCCCTAGCTGAGACTCTGCCTCAATTTACCCCTTCCCAAAATGAGAGCAAGCACATTCGTTCCTTCCCAACTCCCTCCGTCCCTTGCAGTCTGTGCTGACGAGAGCAGTGATCGCTGTGCATCGCGTGGAGTTTCCCGGGAACTGGTTTTACATCAAAACTTTCTTGGGAACGTAGGGGTGAAACCTGGCTTTTCAAAATGGCTGTTTCATGTTGCATTCATCTTCGCGTGAGCGCTTCCCAAGAGACACGATGAGCGAGGGGACGGAGGGCAGCATAAAGTGCCACTGGCAGAGGAGAACCAGATGCCAGAAGACCTGGGGAAAGACCGCCGATCGCCAGAGCCTACTCCTCTGCCACCAGGCGGCTCTTCCATCTCGGGGCACCACGTCCTCCCGGTCTTTACGTTGAGCAGCCCTATCCCTACCGCGGGGCCACGTGCCTCCCACCGCACAGCAAGTGTGGGCACCCAGCAAACCATTGCCCATCAACAGGGGCTTCCAAATCATCCACATTTATACTTCATTCGTTCGTTGTCTCATTTACTCATTCTCTGATTATCCGGCATTTACTGAGCACCAGTAGGTGCTATCTGGAAATCTTGCCTCCCTTTGTGCCAGGAAAAGTGTGTATTCGCACGGACCTTTCTGTACAATTAGTTTCATTTCCCAAGAGTGGTTTTGAACTTGAAAGTAGAGGTTACTCACAAGCTTTTCTGAAAGCTGTGTCTCAAGTTCTCAGGGAGGGGCCCACTTCTCCAAAGAAGTCTTACACATCCCGGCCCAGGTGAGCACTTGTCTCCCTGTACATCCTCACAGGCATTCAGAAGACCCAGAGGTATCTTTGCACAGTCCCGGGTTGTCCCCAGGGAAATCAGAGCCGCTTGGCTGAAAACTAACAAGGACTCTTTGTGCGGATGGGGCTGAGTCACCTGACAGGTCTGAGATATGACTTCCTCCTCTGGGGCCAGGGGAACTGAATCCGAAAGACTAGAAGGATGGGTCAAAAGGAAGATAAGCTTTTAAAGGAATCAAAGTAGAGTGTTGTACTTAGTGGTTAAAAGGAAAAAAAAAAGTGACGAAAAAAGAAGGAATTCCATCTTGATGGTGTGGTATGTGAAACGGACCTAGAGATTTTGTTTGACCGCAAGCTCAGTGTGAACCAAGGTCTGATCCAGCAGCTGGAAGCCCGAGCAACCTTTGACAGCGTTGGCAGTCACAAGTGTCTAGAGAGGGAGGTGGGAACCCTCTGGGCTTGTCCCAGGGTAGCGCCATATCCGAAATGTTTAGGCTCAGCTCTGGGTCCACACTTTTTGTTTGTTTGTTTGCTTGTATCAACTTTATTTGTAATAGCCCAAAACTAGAAACGACCCACGTATCTTTCAATGGGTGAGGTTAAACAAACTGTGGGTGCACACTTTAGGAGACACTTAAACACATTGGAAGGATCTTTCAAGAGGATGGTATTTGTGTGAAACCACACCACGTGAGAAACCACTGACGTTCAGTCTATTTATGGACTTGATTTATGGACTTGAAAACGTCTGTCAAATAGTTGATTGGTCAGGTGGAAAGGGAGCCTGGAGAACTGAAGAAGGGTTACATCATCCTCAGATCACAACTTCCAGCCCCTTCACATTAAAATTTGACCTGCATCTTCCTCTCTATCCTTTCACTTTCTCTACCCTTTCATTCTTATCGCAGAAGAATCGCTGCTCCTGCATTTTGGAGGTTGACCTCACCCTCTCCCATCTCCTCTAGGACATACGCCACCGATTATCACCCCCTTTGAGAATCTTTCATTTCTCCTTCTCCACTGACTGCTTCCCATGAGCCTGCAAATATGGGAAAGGTGATGATCAGGGTACCTACTGTGTGCCAGGTGCATGGTGATTTATCTGCCTTATCTTGCTTGATTCTTGCACCAACCCGATAAAGTAGGAGATATCCTTTCCATTTATAAATGAGAAAACTGAGGCTTCAAGGAATTCAGTGACATTCATTCCCAAGCTCAAGCAATTGCCAAGTGATGAAACTAGGACTCACTCCAGGTTCATCTGCCTCTAATACTCTGAACCTCACTTGTACTCAGGCTGTTAAAAACTCGCCTCCCCTTCCCAGCCAAATTCCTTTAATGGAGTTCCTTTTCCTGTGTCTACTTCCTCCCGTCTCATGCACTCCTCAGCCTGCTGCAGTCTGCTTTCTTCATTCACCCTCTGCAGAAACAGCCCCTAAAAGTTCATCTGAGACATAACAGTCAATCCCAACAGCCTCTCCTCAGTTTCTCAGTTCTCATTCTAGCCAGCCCTCTGCAGCACTGGAAACTGCCGAGCACGCACCCCTTTCTCCCTTCTTCTGTGTCTGTCAGAACTCACTCATTCCCACCACTTCACCTCTCATCCTTCTTATCCTCATCTTAGGTCCCTCCTTCCAAGTGTCACTAGTCATTTTAAAGGATCTGAGGACTCAGCTGAAGCTGGAAACCAGGCATCTGTGTGTGAGATTTCCCTGGTAGGGGTAGGAGTAAGACATGAGGTGCAAACAATTGAACATGCTGGAAAGCGTAGTTCCAATGGTCCAACTGTGCTCACACCACTATTGGGTAAAGGTAGAAGAGGTGGGGAAGTTATAGAGCAGAAGCAAAAGGGCCAGGAAAGGGGATTGGTATAGTCTCAAAAAGCAGAGAAAGCTGGCAGGGCAGAAGGCAGCGCTTAGGGAGGGAGATGCTAAAGTTCAAGAAGAAAGCAGGCTGAGAACCCTGGGAGAAGGTGACCATGATACAGAGCAGGTGAGTTTTGCTGGAATTACAGGAACATTGCTGGAATGTCAAGGAATTAAGAATCTAGACTGCTGGCTGGCTCCACCTAGACTCTACCATCCCCCCAAATCATGGCAGGAGGTGGGCTGAACTTCCCTGACTCGTGCCTGCCTCCCCTGTGAAGCTGTGTCCTCAGCAGCAACCACGTGTGTGGCCCTGGGGTCCATCTTCAATTTTCCAGTTTGCCATGAGCTCGGTGCTCCTGCTCCCGTAAAGGAGGGGCGTACATCCAGGGCTGTGCTGAGTGGCGCGACTCCAGGAGTGCCCGCCACACGGAATTCCCCCTGGGGGCCCCAAACCACGCCAACAGCACGGTGCTCAGCGTGCAGGAGCACTTAATGAACGAACTGATGAACGAGGGAATTCACGTCCTGTGCGTCTTACTCCCGTTCAGCTCAGCCGCATTCTTTGAGCGTTTACTGAAGCTGGGCTCTGTGTGAGGAATTTAGGCAGATCAAGAGGAGAGAAGGGAGCAGAGGGGCAGCCTGCTACCTGGGTTCTAATATCCTTGCTGATTCTAAATTAGGGTAAAACCTTAGAGGGTTCCAAAGGCAGCCTTCATCTCTCTCTTCTGAGCTAAACATTTGCAAATCTCATTTCAAATCTCAGAAACTCTTTAGTCTGATAAATGACAGGAAGTCAGCCTTGGTGAGATCACTCAAGAATATCTGGCCTCTCAGGTAGCAGGCCGTGCCCCACGGAGTCACCAGGTAAAGGAAGTCAAATGTGTGCGCCCTGGACAGAGCTGCTGCTGGTCCTCGAGGGAAGCCCCTCAGGGCTGCATCCAATAAAGCCCTCTAGATTCTCCAGATGGCGTGGGGGGCGTTAACCACTCATCTGTTTTGCTTCCTCTTTCATCTAATTTTATTCTGCAATGAGACGAAGGAGCTCTTCGTTATTTTCACATAGAAACAACCCCTTGTCTCTAAAACCCTTGGCGTATTTCTCGGAGAATTACCTCTGAGCTCCTCCTGTCTGCACCAACAAGAGCTAGAGTTTACAAGAGGTTTCTCCTAATTTCTGGAATAAGAGTGCAGGAAAGCAGCCTTCCAAGGAGAGCCCCAAATCCCTACTTGCTTTTTGCACAGTCAAGGAGCCATTTACCCTTACTCCGTCCCACTCTGTGTGGTGACGCATCAGTGGACCAGGGCCGATGATTCAGCTAGACGGAAGCAGAGGTCTTGGGTGGCTGCCACCACGGACCTGCCCTCAGAGACTTCCAGAAAAGCCTCCCTCTCTGTCACTTGCCAGGGTGGCCCTGAATGTTCCTGCTGCAGGCCCTGGGCACCCAGGTTCCAGCTACACGAGCTGTGAAAACCCAAGCAACGTTGGAGCGTCCGACAGCGGTGGGTTCACCTTTGGCTGGCAGACCTCCTCCATCAGTACCACACCCCCTGCCCCCAAACAGAAGAAAATGCAGCCTGGGAGGAAGAAGATGAAGCGAGGCGCTTAGGACAGTGGTGAGGAATGGATTGACCCACCAGACGAGGGGGAGTCCCTTCACACAGAGCCAGCTTTGATGTGTGGCTGGAACAGGGAACCCTTTGCTGGAGGCTGGACCCCAGACCTGGAGCGCTAGGGTGCTGATTCTATGTAGTTTCCACAGGGAGACCCTGGAACTGGACGGCTCCGGTGATAACTGGCACCCCCGGGGACATACTCACTTGCAGATGTGCTGCAAACTATTGTAAAAAAAAAAAAATTTGACCCAATTTTTATGGACTAGGAGAGTCACAGATTTATGGCTTCTTTTAGAGGAAAACAAAAAATCAAAGGATATTCTATACTGGGCTCTTGTGGCAAAATGGTCTGTGCTGGTCACACAGAGCACGGGCCTGACAGCTCCCACTTCCCTCCACGCCCGTGACAGCCCTCACGCGGCGTCGGGGCTTCTGACCCTGCAATTGTGCTGCTGGTTTTCTCACAGTAGAGGAAGATTTCTCAATGTGCCCTTTGCCATCAAAAGTGATTTTTCCACACTGGACCTCCAGGCTCCTGTTGGCATTTGCATCTGTGTCCCCTGACCCACGTCGCCTAAGGACGGCAGAAGGCACCGGAACGGCCGTTGCAGCCGGCAGCACTCTCCCTGCTCCCCTTTCTGCTGGTTTCCCCGTGTGCTTGCCGGCGGCCCTCATGCTCGTTCAGCAGAGACGCCTCTGCCCCGTGGTGAGGACCGTGGCACCAGAAGCCCCAATTTAGAAATCTCCGTAGAAGAAGGAGCTTCTTTTCTCTACGTCTGAAAATCAACCCCAGTAAAGAACGCTGGCCTCACGTGGGTCGTGTGTCTTAGAACTGCAAGATGTTTTCTTTGGAATCCAGCACTGACGTAGCTGGTCATTGTTCTAAGCAGGTCACAGATAGTACCTTATTTAATCCCTGTTTAAAAAAAAAAAGCCTGTGATTTAGGTTCCATTCCTACCTCTGATGCAAATGAAGCAACTGAGATGCAGATAAGGTATGCTGCTTTCCCAAGGCCGCACAGCGTTCGCTGGTAGAACTGGAATTTGAAACCAGTCTGGCTCGCGTCCATGCTTCCTCCCTCGTGCCATGGCTGTGCCTACGCTATGCTGGTGCCTCCATGCTGTGACTGTACGCCATGCCACGGCTGTACCCACAAGCTGCGGCTGTACCCCATGCAACGGCTGTACCCCATGCAACAGCTGTACCCCATGCAACGGCTGTACCCCATGCAATGACTGTACCCACAAGCTATGGCTGTACCCCATGCAATGGCTGTACCCACAAACAATGGCTGTACCCCATGAAATGGCTGTACACCATGCTATGGCTGTATCCACATGCTATGGCTGTACCCCATGATATGGCTGTACCCCATGCAATGGCTGTACCCCATGCTATGGCTGTACCCACAAACAATGGCTGTACCCCATGAAATGGCTGTACACCATGCTATGGCTGTACCCACAAGCTATGGCTGTACCCCATAAAATGGCTGTACACCATGCTATGGCTGTACCCACAAGCTATGGCTGTACCCCATGCTATGGCTGTACCCACAAACAATGGCTGTACCCCATGAAATGGCTGTACCCCATGCTATGGCTGTACCCACAAGCTATGGCTGTACCCCATGCTATGGCTGTACCCCATGCAACGGCTGTACCCACAAGCTACAGCTGTACCCACAAGCTATGGCTGTACCCCATGCAATGGCTGTACCCACAAGCTACAGCTGTACCCCATACAATGGCTGTACCCACATGCTACGGCTGTACCCCATGCTACGGCTGTACCCACAAGCTACAGCTGTACCCCATGCTATGGCTGTACCCCCATGCTACAGCTGTACCCTGTGCTATGGGTGTACAGGTTTTCACTGCACAGCTCTAGGGAAGCAAATCCTGGAGTTGCACAGAGCATGACCTGCATAGGCAACAAGGAAGGCCGGCCTGTCCCTTGAGCCAATCCCTGTTGTCAGGGTGGATGGGAGACCCACCTGGCTGGGCTCATATCCGGTGGGCATGGGGGTGGGTTATGTGCCTGACAGCCCCCCTCTACCACATCTACTGGGGGAGGACTGGTTCAGGCAGACAGTGGTAAAGTATGACATCTCAGGGACATCTAGAGAAGTCATGGTTACAGCATCTGCCTGTCTTCCTTCTCCCTAAAGATGTCTGAGTTGTGAAATGGACCCAGAGGGATGGAGGGATATTCTGACTCAGGGTCTCTTTTGAAAAAAAAAATATAGATGCAATTAACTAAACAATAAAAGATAAATAGAAATAGTCCTTAAAACTTTCGTAATCACTCTTTACATGTTCTGAGCCTCTTATAACTCCACTTTTCAGTTGAGAGACCACATACAGGTTACCTAACCTTTCTTAATCTCAGTTTCCTCATCTGTAAATTGGAGGGTAAGCCCTGTCTTCCAAGTTGTCAGGCTCTGATGAGATAAGAACTGTCTATCACGGCTCATGGCATGTGGAAGGCTCTAGAAAATGTTGCCATTAATGAGCTAATTCTCACCGTGGCTTTCATGGGCAAGTGTCATTCAGAGCCCTCTGCCCTCACTTTCAACCATCTAGTGTGTCCCTCTGAGACTCACACAGAACCTGCCACCTCCCCTCGTTTAGCCTGGTTTCTCAGGATAAAACATGAGACCCTGTCCCTGTTAAGGACACTTGCAAAGGGCAGAGAGAGGGTTGTGTGCTGGGGCTGGGGGGACTTGGTGCCAGTGACCGAGGGGAGACCAAGTGTCCTCATGATGGAATGTGATGGGCGGTAACTGAGGTGCTGTGAGAAGAAGGAACAGGAAGGGGGTGGGAGCTCGACTTCAAAACAGCTAAAACTCTGTGCCTGGCCCTGATCATTGCATGTGTGAGTTAAAGGAAACTCGGCGATGATCCCATTGAGGGCGTGGTCAATCTGTCTTGAAAAATAAAATCTTGGGACGTCCCTGGCGGTCCAGTGGTGAAGACTCTGTGCTCCCACTGCAGGGGGGCACAGGTTCGATCCCTGGTCGGGGAACTAAGACTCTACATGCCATGCTGCACGGCCAAAAAAAACAAACAAACCTTACGCAGAATCCAGATCTGCAAAACAGATAAAAGCAGGGTGCCCTGGATGAAGTGAGGGCAGGGCTTGGGGAGCAGTTCGTCTGGCCACCCCGTTGCCCTCAGTGCAGGGCTCCTAGGAACAAAGTTTGAAAACCAGACCGAGTCCATCCAGGAATCCAACACCACCGCTGATATCCACTTGACCTGCACTCCACAAACACATGATCTATTTCACTATCCACCAAAACTTCGTGTCCTAGGTAACAACTGTCTTATTTGTTCATGATTCTGTGGGTCAGCCATCGTGGTTGAGCTCAGCAGGGCGCTTCTTCTGGGGTTTCCTATGCAGCTGCCGTCATCGAGAGGCTTGGGGGTGGCGCCCGGACCGTCTAAGATGGCCTCACGCCCACGGCGGGTCGTCGGTGCTGGCTCCTGGCTGGGCTTCTGTGGGTACCTGGCCTCTCCCCCTAGGAGAGTTGCTCTGAGACTCTTCATGTGTAGCGCTGAGTTCTGAGGGGGTGAGAATGAAAGCTGAAAGAGCGCGAGGTGTGAGCCAGGAAGTCACATAGCATCACTTTTGCCACATCCTACTGGTCAAAGTGAGTCCCAAGACCAGCTCTGGACTCATTGAAAAGAGTTGTCTACACGGGAATGGGAGGAATTGGGGGCTATTTTTTGCAATCTACCACAGCTCATTTTCTACCACCTTTTTTCAATAAACTTGGCATGTGTCTGGTATACAAAGATGACAACTTGTAGTATGTGTGGGAGAACGTGGCAAACCCTGCTATTTCCCTACTCATTATTCATTCTCTGTTTCTCTCTTATTGACAGAACCCCAGTTCTGTTTTTGCAGGGCGGCCATGTGCTCAGTTACAAATATCCCCTCATAGCTGGGTGACCACGTGACCCAGTTCTGGCCCGTGAATGTAACTAGAAGTCCTCCGGGCAGGGCCTCCAGGAGAGCTGTTGTTTTCTTGGTCAAAGGGAAGAGGCTCTGTGTCCCTTGCCTTTTGCCTCCTGCCTTTCCCCCTTCCTGTCTCATTCCTGCCTGGATCCCATATGCAACACTCAAGGGGGGGCGCAGCCACCTGGAGACCACGAGGATGTCGTGAAGGACGGCAGAGAAGAAGCACAGAAGAAACCTCATCTCCGACGGCACCGTGGGGCCTCTGTTCTAGTCCTGGACGCCCTACCTCTGCACGTCCCTGAGAAAAATAACCCCTACTTGGTTACTTCACAGTTAGAGCTGTGGGTTCTGCTACTGAAACAGGGCGTGACGAGGAGATGAGACTGCAAAGAGGGCAGAAGGCTGGCCGTGAAGGGCCATGACTATGAGGAAGCCTCCGCAGTTGCTGTGAACACTGAAATGAGTTTCTGTCTTTTGTTATGTGCATGCGAGTTCGTGTGTATTTGATGTGCGTACGTCTGGATAAACGTGTGTTTGGGTATAAAGGTGCATGTGTGCATGGAAGGAAATGCGATAGTCGTGGCAAAATTTAAAATCAAACCGGAGTCCAGATTTTGAAAGGCTGAAATGACAATGTGGAAAGCAAAACGGTAAGTTTGATGGTGATGACTATAAACCTTGTACTTGGATTCTTTTTAAAAAGAGGTCAGGATAGGAGAGCGTAGTTTCGGAGCCCGGGGCTTTGAGCTGACTGCAGAGGCCGGGGATGAACTCACAGAGTGAGCTGCGAGCGCCAGCAGCTCTGGCTCAGCCTCGGGCTGCGATGACTATCTCGGATCCAGAACGCAGAGCAGACGGCCCGGCCTCTGCGTGGGCAGAGCACTGGGAGCCAGCACCCTGTCCATCCCAGGAGCCGCGAATGGAGCCCAGCCAGAGGGCGAGCCCGAGATCTGGGAAAGTCTAACTCGGACAAGAGAAGACACGGAGGCGCCTGATAGGGTAAGAACTGTAATAAGTCATCCATCACGGTGTATAAACCACACCTAAAACTTGGTGTCTTCAGCCAACAACAGCCATTCATTTGCTCACAATTCTGCAGTCCGGGCTGGAGGGATTTTCTCTGCCCCATGGGGTGCAGTGGCCTGGGCTTCGCGCATGGATGCGTTCGCAGCCAGCTGGCAGGCAGACGGGGGCTGGAGGAGCCGTGATTGCTCCACGCGTGTCTGTCGCCTTAACTGAGACGGTTGGAATGGCTGAACTGGCCGCACGCCTCCAGCTCTTTCATCCTCCTTCTGCACGTGGCCTCTCACCCTCAAGGAGGCTAGCCTGGGCTGCACGGCTTCTCAGCACAGCAAGACAGTGAACGTGGATGCTGTAAGGCTTTTTATGCCCAGGACTGGAGTTTTTGTCACATTGTACTGAACCAAACACGTCATGAGATGAGCCCAGATATACTGTGGAAAGATGAATTCAGGAGTGTGATTCCTTGGGGACTATTTTGTAACAGTCTATCAAAATAAATAATAGCTACTATTTTATAGACTTTACAGTTCACACAGGATATTTACTTGCACTGTCTTAATTGATCTTTGCCACTGAGTTGAGAGATGGCCAATGGGGGACTGGTAAAACAAAAAAGAAGGCAACAAAAAGTCCTGATTTATATAGCATTTGCCAAGTTTCATGGTGTAAATACTCCCACCGTGGCTCCCTTGAAGTGACCAAGGTGAGATTCCTGGGCACAGAGGTGAGGGGAGACACACTCAATATCTGGTTCCGGCACACCACTGTATACAGGGGGTACCATCCCTACGTGCAGATGGTCTTCCTCAGAATCACACACAACCAAGAGGGGCAGACCTGGAATTCAACCCACATCCAGACTGCATGCTTTGGCTACGGCATTACCCTGCCTCATAGCAATTTTCTTCAAACATCTGAAAGGCTGCTATGGAGAAGAAGTAGCTGTAGCCCAGATTGCCCCAGCAGGCAAAGTAAGCGTCAACATGAATAAGTTTCAGAGGGGCCGACGTCAGGATGAGAACGTCAACAAGAAAATGGGTTCTGCCGTCCTAGAGCCGTCCGAAGAGAATGAATTGCTTTGTACTGTAGGGTTGTCCCTACCATAAAGGATCTGCCAGAGGCCAGATCTCTGAAGATTTCTGGATTTGGGGAGAGGCTGAACTAGGTAACCTGTAAGACCCCATTGATGTCTTAGATGCTGGGTTTAAGAATATTCCGAACTCCCAGATCTGGAGTCACGTAATGTCCTTTTAAGACCGAGGAAGGCAAGGGAAGGAAGAGAAGAGAAGGGAAGGGCAGGGAAGGAAGAAGGTGAGGGTTAAACCTGGGAGGAGCTTGGCTAGACGAGGAGTCCCAGTCCTGGAGAGCTATAGCCAGGGTTGGGAAATGGGTCTTCGCGAGGGTGGCTCTGGTCCAATCGATGGAGCCATATGACTCATGATACGGAAACACAATATTTACTTTATCCCAAGTCAATTCAAATGGCGGCAGACAGCTCCAGACCTTTTGTCTGAAATGTCGAGACGGATGTTCTCCGTGTAGTAGAATCAAACCCTTGATACTGCCTGGCTGTTTAGAATGCTCTTTCTTTCCAGACAGGCTTCCCTAGTTTTTCTCAGAAGGAGAGCTTGCTGAAGACTTAGCATGTAGTCTCTTTGGCTTAACCAGAACCCAGCTGCTCCTACTGGAGGGTCTGACAGTCTTCAGACTTGGGAGCTCCCTGAAGCAATTAAAATTTCTGTTTTTATAATGAGAACCACAAAACTGGAAGCTTTCCCAAAGGAACAGCTCAAACCTTGAGGAATAAATCTCGGCATTTGGGAATAAACACCTGGGATGTTTCCTGGAATGACTCAAGCATCACCAACAAAGCCAAGAAATTACACGAGTCATCATACAGCCTGGGAGCTTTCAGAGAATGCCCAAGACAGTTACCGGAGTAGAATAACTCATCTCTGAGAACATGTCTTTCAGCTCAAACATTGCAAAAGTCCATGCATCTGGTTCTGAGGCACTGTTATTTCCCTGTGTTGAACCCAAAGAAAGAAAGGCAAGTTGATCCAGGGACGCCTGGCCCTGCTCTTTCAGCAGGTAGCCCCCCAAACTGGGAACCGCCCCATCAGAGACTTTCAAGGACAATTCCATATCGCGGTTCCCAGTTGCAACAAAATATTAGCAAAGTCAATCCAACAACTCATAAAAAGGCCCATGCCCCGTGATCAAGCTGGGTGCATCCCAGGGCCACAAGGATGAGGCAACATACGCGAATCAATGTGATAGACCACATCAACAAAAGAAAAGACAAAACCCACACCATCATCCCCACAGGTGCAGAAAAAGCATTTGATAAAATTCAGCATCCATTCATGACTAAAAAAAATAAAACCTTACCAAAATGGGTGTAGAGGGAACATATCTCAACATAATAAAAGCTATTTATGACAGACCCACAGCCAACATAATACTCGATAGTGCAAAGCTAAAAGCCTTCCCACATCAAGGTTCCCGGGGTGCCTACAGGGCGACGTGCTCCCCCAAGTCCAGTGGATCCGTCACCCATGGGAGGAAGGGTCTGGAACAGCTGGGTAGGATGTGAAATAAGAAGCGATGATGGTCTCAAGAGCTGCTCCCCTGGAGACAGGTCCTGGGGTGGCTGTACTCGACTCTGAAACACATGTAGACAATAAGGAGCCAACATCCACTTACACACAACCCAGCACCAGCGCTGGAAAGCAGGGGCGCCCTCTCCCCAGGCTCCGGGTACCCTCAGTCATCTCTGTGTGGCTCTTGCACAGAAATAGGTCTAAAACCCTCAGAGAAACAGGGCAGCTGCTGTTCAACTAGAGCTTCTCACTCCCATCTCCTTGCGCAGCAAGTGGTGGGACTTGCATTCAGCCTGGGCTTACAGCCAGCTCAGGGCTTAGGTCCTGAGGCTGCTTCCCGAGACCCAAGTTCCTTTCTCTTCCGACTCTTTCCCTTCTTCACTCTTCTCCTCACCAACCTCAAATGACTAGAATCACAGACCTCACAGAATGTAAAGACCACGCTAGTCCAAACACCTGACTTTACAGGAAGGGCCCAGAGCGGAGGAGCCTAGATGTGGGCTTGTGAAAGACACTGGACTAGTTGATATAAGAGTTCCTCAACAGCCAGTTCACGCCATGAACTTTTCCAGTGCGTGACCATCTTCCCCACTTCTCTCTTTCCCAACAGAGTGTGGTAGCCACTCTCAAAGAGGGTCCCTGGGATCCCTGCACCCTGGGATCCACACCCTGGCAGAGCCCCCCCTTGCACTGGGTTGAGGTTAGTCTATGTGACCAAGAGCATGTAGCATTCATGTTACGAGAGTGAGTAAATCCTAAGAGTGCTCATGACAAGAAAAATCTCTTTTTCCCGTTTCTTTAATTTTGTACCATATGAGGTGACGGACGTTCGGTAAACTTACTGCGATAATCACTTCATGTAGGATGTAAATCAGATCATTGTGCTGTACCCCTTACACTTACACAGTGCTGGATGTCAATTATATTTTAATAAAACAGGAAGACAAAAAGAATATAGCAGATGAGATGGGACTCGCTCCTGGGATTAGGTTATAAAAGACGGTGGCTTCTGCCTTGGGCGCGCTCTCTCTTTGATCACTGACTCTGGGGGGAGCCAGCTGTCACGTCATGGGGACACTCGGACAGGCTATGAGATGGTCACCTCGTGAGGAACTGAAGTCTCTGCCCAACAACCAGTGAGGAGAGGGGGTCTGCTGACAAGCGCGTGGCTGGGCTTACAAGCAGATCCTTCCCTAGTTGAGCCTTCAGATGACTGCAGCCTCGTGAGGGACCATGAGTCAGAACCACCATCGGAGCCGCTCCCAGACTCCTAACTCACAGAGACTGGGAGATGCTGCATGTTCGTTGTTTCAGCTGCTAAGTTGGAGAGTAATTTGTTGCGCAGGCGTAGATAAAAAACCCTGGGCTTTTTTTCTTGCCTGTTTTCTTTTCCCCTTTGGGAGAAAGAGAGGAAGGCCAGTCCCAGCTTACCAGTCAACAAGGCCTTGTCCTACACCCCTTTAAGAGATGGAACTGCAGCAAATCAGAGAGGAAAAGGAAGCTTCTCTGGAGGCCTGGGCTAAGGGCCTCATGGGCACAGGACTAGGTGTCTTTCCAGGCCTAAATGAAAGAATTTCAGCTGGCGGGCAGCTAGCACACACCAGCTGCCTTTATAGCACTTTGGAGCACGCGGCCACTGCAGATGCTCTCTGCACACGGTGCATTATGTGTAAACCCGGCAGAGCTGTAGAGATGCAGTGCCTTGCTGGTGACGGCTCTCCAGCTCAAGGGTACTCCCTCAAGTTAAAGGCGATTTCCCATGATTCTAGCTTCCCAGGTGGCATGGAGTTTCCAGGTGATGCTTTCAGAGGCTGCAGCAAAGACAGAGCCCGCACTCCACATGTCCTCCTCCCCGCAGTCCACTCCCATGGTGGATGCTGGACCAGCCCAGCTCTGTCTGCCGTACACGCACCACCAGGAGAAAAGGCTCTTTGAAAGAGGCCTGAGCCAAAAACTTCCTAAAATGCATATATTCAACAGAATATGGTCACAAGCGCTCCTTCTGGCAGACTCACTCATTGGCGGGTCCCAAACGGCAGGGTTCTTAAGCAACAGGCTCTGTCCTACGCACTGTATCCCGTGTGCTCAGAGGTGAGCTTTGTCTTGTTTTCTCTCCAGAAAACCTACAGCTGGAAGCAAAACGGGCTTTCCAGTGCCCAGCATTTGTTTCTTAAAATATAGTTAAACTAGGTTAATTCTTTTTTTTTTTTTTTTGCCCTTGAAGCACAGATTCAGAGCCTCTGGGAAACTTCCTAACTTCTTATTTTAAAGATCCAACAAAAATACGGTTGTCACCTTCCTCTAGGGAGGGGTTTCAGTTGAACACCCTGGAAGCAGACAAGCCAGGGGGTGGGTCTGGCTGGCTCTCCCGGGCCGGTTAGAGACCGTGGTGCATGCAGTGCTCGCCCTGCTGTGGCATCGTGTCTTACTCTACAAGACAGCGCCAAGTTCATTTGGTGCAGCTGGGGCAGGGCTGGAGGCGCTCTCGGGACCTGTCACGTGTGAGCCAAAAACCTCATCTCTCCAGCTGTTCCTTGGTCTTCTAAAGGAGATCAGGAAGTAGAAGAAAATGAAGAAGCTGGAGCCAGAGCCCAGTCTCTGACAGCAGAACAATGGGTGCCATTGTGTTTTCCACATGACAGCAACTGCTCTCAAGGAGCGTATAATAGAATTACACACACACTCTTCCCATCATGAGAACCTCCCCATGGGAACTTCCGGATGCCGTCTTTTGGCGTCTGAGGGATCTGGGAAGACCATTCTAGTAAAAGAGAGATTCTGTAGGAAAACTGGGGAGTGGCCAGTTCTTGGGTGACTTCTCTAAGCAAGAGAAAATGCAAATATGTGCTTTAGGAGTTGTCCCCAAACCAGTGCAAATCTTTCTTAATGCAAAAGCCGTGCTTTCCCCATAGTATTAGAGATAGTCCTGGTTCTCCCTCTGGAAAGCTTCCAGGGACAGTGGCTAAACTGTTACCAAACTCACAGAAAAGGAAGAGCTCCTCAGAGCTGGGCAATGATCCCTTTACGTCAGCGGTCCCCAAGCTTTTTGTCACCAGGGACAGGTTTCGTGGAAGACAATTTTTCCAGCGTGGCGGGGGGTGGCGGGGGGAATGGTTCAGGCGGTAAGGCGAGTGATGGTGGCAGCAGACCAAGCTTCTCTCGCTCCCCCGTGCTCACCTCCTGCTGGGCGGCCCCGTCCTAACAGGCCGTGGACCCGGGACCGGTACCCTGCTCCGCGTGGTTTCTTGCCCCTTACCCTGAACGGTTCTCAAGCCAAACTCTGCGAAGTCTCCAGATGGGGGCTCCTGGGTATGTTGTGATTCTGGGACTTCTGAGAGGGAGGCTGAGGTGGGCTCACAGAGGCCACGTGGTGTGCCAACAAGAGCATGTCACTTGCGTCCTGCGTCCGGAAGTTCCTTAGCTTCTTCCCCCCGGCCTCTGTTTCATCTGCTTTACGGAGATGCTCCATACTTTATGAGGTTTTTTAGTGAGACATTAATGAAACAGTGTATGTGAATAAGGTTTGAAAAGGGAAAAATAATCTCTGGATTCCATTTAATTGTACGCAATCTACCACATGAATAGTCCAATGACCCAGGGTCAGTAGGGGAGGCCTTGTCATGTGCCCCGCACGTCGGAAGACCTCACGCCAGACCTGCCTGAGAGCCCCGCTCTACCAGACGATGAGAAATCCCTGGTGGGCCAACTTGGTAGTCTTGGGACCTCCCTACGGCGATGGAGTGAGGCTTCTGGAAGATCTTGATGTTAGTCCCCCATCTTCCGTCTGTCCATCTAGTATTGCTTTCTCTCTGCTAATGTGGTATCTGTGTTCCAGTCTCACAACCTGTGATGTTTACAGATCAAAAGACCAGTTTCCAAAAACTCACTGGCCCAACTAGCCCTGACCCCAGTCCAAAGTGCCTACTGGAAATTACTACTAGATGTCCACCCTACTTTAAGTTAAATTTTTAAAAAAAGGATATCTTTCTCTTGAAATGGTTCCAACTCTCACCTATGATAAGCTAGTAAATAAAGGATTTGTGTATTTATTTATTTACCCTTTACTCTCCTTTATTCGCTATTCCAACCTGTTACTAAAACCTTGTACATCTTCCTTCAAAATGGCTCTTGTAGTCTCCTCATTCTTTCCAGGTCTTCTCTTGCTATCCTGCTTCAGTCTTCCTTCTCTGATATTTGGATTCATGTCTCTACTTCTTATCATCTCTTCACCTCCAACTCTCTCTCTCCCATTTATCTGAACACACCTTGACCTTTGTATCAGTCAGGCTAGGCTAGGCTATACTGCAGTAACAAATGACTCCAAAATCTCAGTGGCATAACACAACAGAGGGTTACATCTTATTTACATTATGTAGATATCCATCATTGAGTTGCTCTGGCTCTCTTCCAAGCTGTTTGCATTCTGGGACCCAAGCCGATGGAGTCTTCCCTATTTGGGACAGTGATGTTCTCAACGCAAAGGGAAAAGAACATGGAGAACCATTGTTCAGTTATCAAAGCTTTTGCCTAGAAATGACATACATCCATGTTACTCACATTTCATTGGCAAAAGCGTCACATGTCCAAGTCTCCTGTCATCTGGAGAGGGATGTATAATCCTTCCATAGGGAGGGGAAACAAAATTGTGACTACTACTACAAGCTGCCACAGTGCTCACTTCAGCTTTCTGCTTCCCTCTCATGACTCAAATGCCATGTGTTGAAACCCTAGCCATCTTCCTGCCCTGGGAAGCCTACTCTCTCTAGTGCAGAGTAATTTCTCTTTTTTATGGCCTTTGGTTGACTTTATCACCAGTAGCCCCTGTTCTGGATTTGTTTCAGGTGTCTATCTGTACATGGCCCTTTAGATGGTCCTGTGATCCACTACTCCTGGCTCAGCTGACTGGACTTTCAGGGATGGCAAGTGATCCAAGGATAACCAAATATAGGCTCACAGAGGTCTAGAGGCTGGGCCAATTAACCATAAAAAGAACTACCAAGCAACTACCAAATACAGAAAGACTATACTGCTTGGGATGCTAGTTAAGGCTAAAAGGATGCCTTGAGGTGGAGTGAGAGCAGGTGGAAGCTATGGGTAAGCTGGGGTTAGGAGAGAACTGAAACTGAACTCGGAGAGAAGAGCAGGAGCCAGGTGCACGGAAAACGCAGAGGCACCGTGAGAGGGGCTGGACCCTTCCACGAGACAGGCGGAGAAGGCTCGCCAGGCCTCCGTGCCAACCACGTGGACTTGTTACAATCTATCCCTTTTTCCTTGAGACAATTTGAGGGGTCTCTGTCTCTAGCATGAGCAAATCCTGAATAAAGCCGCTTTGAGTCTAGAGAAACATCAGTTGTCAACTCATTTCACACCAGTTTAGTGGATCTTCCCATCTAGACTTTTGGCCCCTAAAAAGCAAGGCACACACTTGTGTTCTCCGCAAGCCTGGCACAGCGCAGGCCGCCTCTTGTGTTCTGCAAATGGCTTTCCCTC
Source organism: Hippopotamus amphibius kiboko (assembly GCF_030028045.1). Classification (NCBI taxonomy): domain Eukaryota; kingdom Metazoa; phylum Chordata; class Mammalia; order Artiodactyla; family Hippopotamidae; genus Hippopotamus; species Hippopotamus amphibius. The sequence continues at coordinate 227,900,124 of NC_080187.1, forward strand.
CGTTTCCACACATCTTTGCCTCACATCACAATCGTCTTCTTTGTAGCCATTGCTATACGATCAACCCAAAGCTGGGCTTCCTAGGTGGCGCAGTGGTTAAGAATCCACCTGCCAATGCAGAGGTCACAGGTTCCATCCCAGCTCCAGGAAGATCCCACATGCGGAGCAACGAAGCCCGTGTGCCAAAAAAAATAAAAAAAGATCAACCCAAAACATTATTGTTGAATAAATGATACAGGAAATGCAAATTTCCTTACCCAGGAGACGATCTCTACGACCACTTAGCACAGACTTCTGGGACCTTCCTGAGCAGTGCGCTGTGGACCATGGGCACAGAGGGACCTTCTCAGCCTCCCATCCGGGTGCCTCGGGGTGAATTGCTGGGTCCCAGACTCAACCTCTTAACCATAGGGCTCACATCTGCTATGGGGAGCGGTAAACAGTGAACATGAAGGGTCCTCAGCAGAACAAGAAGCAATTCAGACGCTTAGTAGCCACAGGTCCTCGCTCCGCTACACGAAATGCCCCGTGTGCCCAAAGCAGCCTCAGGCGACCTGGTGACAGGAGATGGTGTCAGTGGCCAGATGGGAGGAGCCAGCCGTGGCCGCTTGGCCTGCTTCTGCAGAGCCTTTCGATGTCCTTTGTTCCTCTTCCCCCATCCCTTCCGCCTTCCAATCCCCTGGGCGGAAAGCAGAGTGTGTGTGTGGCTGGGGAGACAGAGGCAGGAGAGGCCACATGCAGTTTTTTCATGGGTGTGTTTGTACACACACAAGAATCATTCAACAGAGAAAGTCTTCAGGTGGGGGTCTGAAAAGACTGCACAACTTGATTCTTACCCATCTAGATATTGACTTTCTGCCAGGAAAATGAAAAAAGACAGAGATGATAGATAGGTAGGTAGGTAAATAGATGGTAGATAGATAGATGGTAGAGAGATAGATGATAGATAGATGATAGATGATAGATAGATAGATAGATAGATAGATAGATAGATAGATGATAGATAGATGATAGATAGATAGATAGATGATAGATAGATAGATAGATAGATAGATAGATAGATAGATAGATAGATGATAGATGATAGATAGATGTTCACAAGCAGAGTGTCAGCCCTTCACCCTCGGGGCATATCCCTGTTTAACATGACTCCTGAGGGAGAGCAGAAAAGCCTCTTCTTCTGATCTCACCCCGTACGCCGCTGGCTGCCTGCCTGCAGGGGTGAAGAGAACTCCCCCGGGGTCTCTGTGGAGAGGAATGACCAAGGGAGACTCCAGCTGCTCTTCGTGTCTTCATCCCCCGAGGTGAGGCAGCAGGGAAATCACCTGAGACCAGGGACTCTCACCAGACTCCTCTGTCACGGGCACTTAAGGGACCTTGTGTGAGTTGCTGGGGTGGCCCTAACAAAGTACCACAAACCGCGCGGCGTAAACGACAGAACTGTATTATCTCAAAGTTCTGGAAGCTGCCAGTCTGAGATAAAGGTGTCAGCGGGGCCGGTTTCTCCTGGAGGCTGCGAGAAGCTCTGCACAGGGGCCGGGAGGGTTCATCCGAGGCGTGATTACTGCTTATTGAAAACCCAAGGCTGTGAGGGAGGATCGGTCCCATGCCTCGCTCCGGCTTCCGGTGGGCGGGTGGCTGGCCATCCTTGGCGCGCCTTGGCTTGTAGAAGTCACCCCACCTCTGACTTCATCTCCACGTGCTGTTCTCCTGTGTGCTCGTCTGCCTCCCAATTTCCCCTTTTCATGAGGATTCGGGCCCACCCTAATGACCTCATTTTAACTTGATTACTTCTGTAAGATCCTGTCTCCAAATAAGGTCACATTCTGAAGTACCAGGGGTTTAGGACTTCCACCTAGTTTTTGGTGGAAGGAGTGTAACTCAGCGTACACCAGGCCTCAGTCATGTGCCCCTGCAGGCCGAGGGCCGAGGTCTGCACTCACCCTGGCCAGACGCCCAGTTTATAGCCGGACACACAGACCTGCTCCCTTTGAATCTTGACCTCTTGGACTCAGTTAGCCAGAAACTGGGGAAACAGACCAATTGAAGCCTGCACAGCCTGGAGCTCTCAACACAGGGAGGTCCCATCGATCACTCCAGTGGTTTCTCCAAGTTGGTGCTCATTCTCAGCTTTGCCTGATTATTTTAACCTCTTCACAGCTCCTTGGGAAGGGGAGAAGGGGCGCAGGAGGCTGGCTGCCTCCCTGGCCTGCCTGTGACTCTCCGCAGTGGGACTCTTGCCAGGCAGCCATGAAGGGAAGGCAGCAGGAGCTCCGAGAACCTTTGGGCTGTGAGCTTGTCATTCGTGGAGGCGGAAACACTGAGGTCAGGCCTAGCTCTGGTGTGGGAGTCAGGAAAGAGAGGAGGTTCAGGGAGCAAGGAGAGCACAAGGGGACAAGGGAGGGGATGGAGGGGGCTGGGAGAGGAGGTATTGTTATCATAGACTTTTCTATAAAATAGATAATTTGTGGGTAGTGTATATAAATGATCTCTTCATTAGCTGAAAGGTCATTGTGTGTAATAGTTGGGATTAGATTTGGCTTTGTATAACAGAAAATCCCCAAATAATAGAGGCTTTGTGAAGACTGACCTTTATTTCTCCTGTCCATAAAAGAAGTCTGGAGAAAGGCAATACAGGGCTGGTGTGGCAATCCCGTGGTCATCGAGAAACCAGGCTGCACTTAAGATACTGCACCTCCAATCTGAGCATGTCTCCTCTTGGTCCCTGATAGCAGCTTAGCCTCCAGCCATCACATCCAGGTTCCAGGTAAGAGAAAAAAGTCCTCTCAGAGACCCCACATGTTACTTTTGCTTACACCTCCTTGGCAGGAACTTAGTAAGATGGCCGTATAAGCTTTTCTCTGGCTAGCTATGTACCTAGCAAAAACTGGGAATGTGCTATTAAGAAAAGAAGAAGGAATGTTGGAGGGCAAACAGTGGCCTCCACCATCGCACCGTATGAAGGGAAGACACTTATCGTCTAACTTCCCAGACTCACCCTTGAGGAAAGAATGTTTCTGAAGCGTAAGTTCTTCGTGTCCCGTAGGGTCTCCCCTTCCAAGCCCACCTTCCACTGCGTTTGAATCGCTCCTCAGGTCTCAGCTTCAACCTCAGTCCCTCAAGGAAGCCTCCCCAGACCCCTCAGCCTGCACCAGCCTCCCTGCCTTACGCTTCTGCCGCACCTTGTGCTTCTCCTTCAAAGCCCTCTGCACCCTCGTCATCCCTGCATTAGCTGATGCCACCCATGTAAGGACCGACTTCCCTGTAAAGCAGACCGTCAGCTCCAGGAGGGCAGGGACTCTGCCTAGCCCACCGCCCGCTCTGTAGCTGGTGCAGGGCAGGAAGAACTTCCTTCCACCCCTTTAGGTGCTGGTGATGGACCTAAGACTGAAGCTGACATAAGACACAGTAGCAGGAGAAAAGCATATAATTTTATGTACAGTTTTTACACCTACACAGGAATCTTCAAAAGAAAAATGAAGACCTGCAGAAGCCATTGGGCCCTGAAGTTCATACACCTTTTTAAACAAAGAACAGAGTGTGGGGATGTGACAAGACCAAGGGGCTTGGGTTGGGGGCAGTAAACTGTGGGCCAGTGACCAGGAAATATATGGAAGATAAGTGTCATTCTAGTCGGGTTGTTTGTACAGGTCCATTTGGGCATCTTCTCCCAGTCTCTGGTGATCAGAATGTCCCACTCTTCCTGGTGCAGGGAGGGCACCTTTCTCGGGGGAGAATTTTGTGACGTACTTTTAGATGGAAAGGGGGAGGTCAGTGAGCCCTTCCTGCATCTGCTGTTTCTCGAGTGACTCCGGCTCAAAACAGTCAATACGAGTGGCATGTTTTGGGGTGGCGTGTTCTGCACCCCTTCACAGACCCTCAATAACTAGTTGTTAACTGACTGACTTTGAGTGATTAGAATACTAGAGAGTCAAGGCCATTTCCAATGAGACTTTGCTTTAATCGACTGCCCTGGCGGAGGCCAGGGATGCCTGGCTGCTCCTGTGCTGTCCGCCCACCAGGGTTCAGGCAGCACGAGCGCCCCTGCTGAGGCCTGGGAGGGATGGGGTTGGGGCTGTCAGACCAGCATCCCTGAGGAGGACTCCCACGCCAAACACTGCTTGACGAAGCCAGCTCCGGCCAGAAGTACACGCAGGAGGGCAGGGGAACAGGAACTGCTGCAGTGTGGGTGAGATTTAGATCTGAAAATGTAACCGGCTGCCCAGTGTTTGGGGAGGAAAAGTAGGTCACCATCTTCCCCTCGGTCTGGTCTGACGTCATCCCCGGCTCTGAAGGAGAAGGAAGGGTGTGTGATCTCTGGTGCCACGGGCTGTGGGCAAATTCGGTCACACTCAGCCTTGTGAGAACTATCCGCCCACCCCCCCGCCCGCCACTGCCATTCTCAGGACTCCCTAAAAATCAAGAAACCCTCAGCCCGGGCTGTTCAGCCTGAGGTCTTGGATAGAGAGTCTTCCCAAGGCCAGCTTTTGGAGAAAGAGTCCATTTTCCCCCGCTCCGTGCCGAAAAAGCAGGACCCAGCATCCAGCATGGTTTCCAAATCCTCCATTTCAAACCCGTCCAGTTAAGGAAGGAGCCGTCTGTGCTCTGGTGTGGGAGCACAGGGTTTAAAGGAGAGAGAGAGAGAGAGGTGGGAGCCCTGGGAGAGCCCTGAGAGGCCGCGACACCGGCGAGCAGCCTGAGAACACGGCCTCCCCCAAGCCCCCAGCCCCAGGAGAGGTGAGACCAGGATGGAGAAATGAAGACTCGTCTCCAACTTGGCGGACCCCAAATCGCCCCCTGCATCCCATCCTTCCACATCAAGTCAGGGCTCCTTCCACCACTTCTGACTAAGACGCTAGGAGGTCCCAGCCCTTGGTATGACGCGGGGATCTCCTGGGGCAGGGCTGAGAGGCTTAGGCCCTGTCTCCTCCAGGTTCACAAGGCCCGATGATTAAATAGTCAAGAATTTTGTGAGCCAGTTCCTAAACCGTTAGTAACTTGAAATCTGCCGCGGCGGGAGTATTGACACTGTGGAAATTGGCAAATACGACAAAGTAGGGGGGTTGTTTTTTGTTTTTTTTTTAATCCCAGAGAGCTGCTGTACCAGTCACACACTCATACGGGAGAAGCTCTGAGAGGGCTGGAGACGGCAGGGGAGGACCACGGGGCGAGCGGCGCTAAGGGCGATCGGTGGTGTCCCGACGTCCTAGAGATGTCATCCTCGGCTTTCAGACATTGCCTTGGGGGCCGTGTTTTTTCTGTGGAAACGCCTGTGGCTACCAGTCTTTTTCCATCAGGGAACGTGAAGAAGTTTGCTTTGAGCTGCCCCTATGCTAAAGGACCCCGAGAGCACAACTTCCAAGGCAGGAGCCCATTGTCCTGCAGAAAGAGGAGGGAAGGAACAGTGGGGGTGGCACCTTTCACAGCAACAAGTCAGGGGAAAAGTAGGTACGGCAGCCTGCTCTCCAAAGCTTGGCTTCCTTCAAATCCCCTGATAGCATCCGCAATCCAGGCCCGCCACAGGGGACGTTTCTTAGGCAAGTGGATCCCTCTGCTTCAGATTTCATTTTCAGAGGTCACAAAAGTTTGAAAGGGAAACATTATTTTCATGAAAAGGATAGTAAAGGAGACCAGGATTGGGATAAAGAAAGGTTCTTAAATTTCACCGTGTTGGTCAACCTGGAGAAGGGGGTATGTGTGGGAAAACAGATTTCTAGGACTTTCTCTGAGAAACTCACATTCTGGAGGTCTGCAGAGGGGTGAAGCACCAGCCTTTGTAACAACCCCCACTTCTATCCCGTGATTCAGCTGCTGGTGGCCTGAGGACCACACTTTGAGAAACGGGTCCTCAGGAGGCGTTTTGTAGATGGAGTGACCCCCGAGGGGGACCGTCCTCTCTACCTGGATCAGCCGCCTGCGGCCAGAGTCCCCCAGGGCCATGCCCAGCACAGGGGCAGCCTCCCTACCCCAGGTCCTCCCCTGGGAATCGAGGGACGACGGTGACCTTGAATCTCGGCACAAGGGCAAAGACGTCCTTCCCCCATGGACTCAGAGTACCCCCCGGGAACGACTGAAAGCCATCAGATCGGTTGCGCTCGTTGAAAGCGCCTTAAGAGTTTGCATTATAAGGCCTAGCAAAACGTATCTCGTAACTCACATCCACTTGCAAAGATGAGGTGGAGAGAAAGAAAAGATGCCAGGCTTCCCCTCTGCCCACGGCACACAGGCTCCTCCGAGGAGACTTCTACTGCAGCCCTGCCTCAGCTGTACTCTTTATATTTCTAAGCCACTTCCTGTTTCCATTTCTAGGTCATAAGCCAGGCTTGCAGTCGGTGGGGCTCACTCACCCAGGAGGCCCAGCTGTTATCTCCCCTCAGAGACCACGAGCGCCTTGCAGGGAGCGTTCAGAGGGTGCAACTTGGAAAACACACAAATTGTCCTGGGCTTTTCAGAACGCCAAGGCCCAGACGCGTGGCCTGCCTGGGAAGTCTGTGGCTTGTTTGGTGTGTGTTTCTCTGCTGTGCTGATGCCCACGTGCTCAGTTCCCTGGAGGGCCTGGGCGAGTACACTTTGTAAGAATCTTTGCAAAGACCTCGTTGGAAACCTTGCTTTTCCAGACTGTTGTCAGGCAACAGCTAGCAGTCCCCGAGGAAGACGTGAACAAGAAGCCACTCACAGGCATTCTCTTCTGGAAACCAAATTTCAAAACAAGGAGGAAGCCACAGCTCAGGTGTGCACTGGTGTTCAGCAGCGTGGGTTCCCTGGAAGAGAGACAAGCACAGACTTTGCACAATTCTGTTGCCTTCGCTCTATGATTTCTCAGCAGGTTACTCGTGACTTCCACAGCTCACTGGGGAGATTATTCTGGTGGGATGCTACGTGCTAAGGGCAAGCCACTGGGATGATCTGGTCAAGGTGCCAGGTCAGCATCGGGCTGCTATTTTTGCCTCTTGGTTCCATTCTCTAAACTTTTTTTTTCTTCCCCTGTGAAAATGGGTCGTAATCTGACACACACCTGAGGTGGCACAGAGGACGCACAGCTTCAACCTTTTCCCCGTACCCCTGAGTGAGCCAGGCATTCAAAGATGATGCTGGGGCCTGGGGCAGGGTCCCTTACGGGTCACCTACGTGGCAGACACCTGCACACCACACCTCCTTCTATAGCAGGGAAGGGAAGAGGAGAGGGAAGGACAGGCAGGAAGACCCAGAAGCTCAGGCCAGCCTGTAACCAAGCAGGACCCTAGGGGGGCTTCCTGGGACAGAGCCCTCCCCCATACCCTCTGCTGTAGCTCCTCTCCAAAGCACCTGGACAATAGCATCTCATGCATATTTCCTGAGATTTTCAGACGCTAAAATCCCCACCAAGGGGAAGAAATTAACTACTTGATGAGGATGAGCTCGTAGCCCCAGACCTCCTAACGCCTGAGGGTCGATAACGGGACACCGTCCTGTCATCCCACCATCAGCCAATCAGCTGTGCACAAGCTGCTCACGTGCCCTGAGCCTCCCCGCCCTCACCTGGCCTTTAAAATGCTTTCCTGAAAACCATCTGGGAGTTGAGGTGTGCTGAGCACCCTGGACCCCTTGCTTGGCGTCCTGGGATGAACGCTGCACTTCCCTTCACCACAGCCCGGCGTCAGTAGGTCGGTTTTACGGCACACGGTGAGCAGACCCGAGTTTGGCTCGGTCGCAAGCCTGGGAGAGGGGGATGCAGGCTGGTCTCCTGAACGCAGTCAGGAATGCGGAGTCCTGGCTCTCCCGAGGGGATGGGCCTGATGGCGGTGACATTATCCCCAAAGAGAGAAACAGGTGCAGAGAAGCAACAAAGCCACATGAAGACCTAGAGAAAACCAAACACAAAAGGCTGTCATCCTCTTAATAATGGAGGGTGTAAGGAAATAGGCATTCTCATAGCCTGTGGTAGAAATATAAACTGGGAAAACTTGGTTGGCAAGTTTGAGGCAGAGACGATACTCTATGTTCATAAAACTCTGTGTTTTCCTCCTGGGCACACACAAAGACTACACTTCCCAGCCTCCCTTGCGGTTAGGAATGGTCACTTGACTGAGTTCTGGCCGAAGGGGACGTGGCAGGGGGACTGATAAGAGTCACTTCCACGTGTGGCCCTAAAACCACCTGTGCAGTCCTCCATGTGCTCACTTGTGCTCTCTTTCTCCCTCCCTCCCTCCCTCTCCCTCTGCCTATCGGCTGAAATCAGAGCGTCCAGGGAAGAACGCCAAGGTCCTGGCAAAGGGAAAGCCGTCCTATGAACAAGTCCTGGTTCCGGGTGACTGGGCAGAGCGCCCCCCACCTCCAGCTCCATAACCTACATCGAAACGCAACTTCAGAGAGAAAAATCCTTGCTCTGTGAAGCCACTGAGATTGGGGGGGGCAGGTGTTTGTTACAACATCCAGCCTGTTCTGACTGATGCAGTATCAAAAATCTTAAAAATATCCTCAAGCTTTGACCTATCAATTGCATTCTTTAGAACACGTGCTAAGGATGTAATTAAGAGTATTCACTACAGTATTGGATATAATACCCCTCGAAGACTCCTCTTTCCCTGGGCGTTGGGAACCCCTGCAGCAAATGAAGACCAAAGCCTGGGACCTAATAGAAGTTTCATTAAATAAATAGTATAGCTCTGCAAAGAAATATTAGACACAATATCATTGAAATGCATTTCTTGATATGAGAAACCTTCATGATATAGTGTTATGTGAAAAAGAACAAGTAACATAACAACATAACCGTTTATATATATATGCATTGAAAAAATCTGTAAATATATTAAAACAGCAGTGATTATTTCTGGTATTAGGATTACAAGCGGCTTTTTTTCCCTGCAGTTTTACGCTTTTTCTGCAATTAGCATGTATTTCTTCAGTTAAAAAAAAATTTTTTTAAGTTGCCTGCTGGAAATGGATGTGTCTCCTTTGAATTTGAAGGCTGGTTTTTCTCCCTCTGTGTATAAGTGTATTATGTGAGAAAGAAACCTAGGTCCTTTGGATGCTCTGTTGGTCAGGGGCTAAAACCCCACCATCCCTAAGGTTAAATAAACATCTGTTTGATCTTCACCACGGGGGGAGCAGTGCCCAAGCCCTTCCGGTGGCTTCCAGGCTCAGTTACAATGACAGGCTGCCTTGGCCTTAAGGAAGAAACTGACTTTTCATCATGACATTGTCCAGGATTTCCTCAGAGAGTTGATGGGCCTCAAAACTCTCTTCTTTTTGGGTCCCAATTTGGATGATTTTGGAAAACTGTGGCCACAGATCCCCTCTCCCTTGAGATGAGCTGGGCGATGCAGACCTGGCCCACGGCCCACGCTGCAGAGAGCAGGGCAGGAAATGACACTCCAACCATAGGCCTTTATTCTGAAACCCAGCAGCCTCGCCACAGAATAAACTCAAGAGCCCTGAAGGCTCGGTGCCTGGACCGACAAGATCAAAGAGTCTTATGCAATCTCTCTTAGTGAACTTTGAACGCAAAGTAGGTCTGCAGCTTTTTGTTTTGACCTTCCACCCACATGATCGTGCCAGAATTAAGTTGGAACTCCAATTTTTTTCCCTCCCAAATGACTCCCTGGCCTTTTCAACAGACCCTCACACAGAGAGATTAAGTCACTGAGGTTTCCTGTGGTGGAAACCTCTTTGTGTTCTGTGACGAGACCATATATTAACACACCCCCTGTTGAAGCTGTGTGTGTAGTAGGACAAAGCTGTTTTGGTTGAACTTAATGTCTTTTTGGCACATCACATGTCCCCCAAATGAAGACCTATAAGGAAGGAACGGCTTATTTTTGACCTGGGATCCTGACGGGCTGCGTCTGGAAAAGGGGCTTTCCCCCACAGCAAATGCAGACCAAAGCCTGGGACCTGAGACAGCCGACAAGAACACCCTCACAGTTCTTTTCCATGCCTTCCCACAAGTCAAATCCTCCCTGCCTTTCGAAGCCCAGCTGCAGAAAGTACCCACAAAGGCCTGCGTGGGCAGGTTAGCCTGCGCCAGTGTCTTTGCTGCTCCAAATCCCCTTCTAGTGAAAAGGCTCTGTCATGCGATATACAACCCGGGGGCCGAGAGCTCGAGTGAACACCTTCCAGGCAACACAGTCACATTCACCCCGGCGCCCAGCCCACCACTCTCGGGGTTCCCACCCACGCAGGTCCCCGTCCCCTGAAGACGCCTCTTTCCCTGGGGATTGGGAGCCCAACAGAATAGTAGTTAAGCACACAGGCATTGGAGCTGGAGTGCTGTGTGATCTTGGGCAAGTCACTAGCTTTCTCTGAGTCTCACTTGCCTCTGTGCCTGGTTCCTCATGTGTAAAATGGTCTTAATAATTGGGAGAATTTAAGGAGGGAGCACACGTAAGGCCCTTCACGCGTAAAAAAACTTAGTGTTCCCGTTTTTAAAAGTGGCCCCCAAGTTCTTTGATTCACCTCCCATCCTCTCCTGGAATCTGGTCTCTGAAACTGCCTGACCGACAGGATGTAGGTGAGAGACGCCCCACGCCTTCAGAAGCTTGGACAGGACTCGAGCCCCGCCCTGCTCCTGGAACCCGGAGACCACACTGTGAGAGAGCCTGGCCGCACGGAGTGGTGTGTTCTGGCGGATGCCCCCGTGGAGGTGTCAGCCAACAGTCAGCACAAAAGCCTACTCCAGGTGCAGCCAGCCTCTGACTGTAACCTCGGAAACTGGAGATGAGAAGCCCTGAACAAGAACTGCCTCGCTGATCCCAGTCAACCCTCAGAACCACAAGCGATAAGAATAAAATAATTGTTTTAAGTCACTACGTGCTCCAGTGATTTGTTGCTCTGAAACCTTTACGTGTTGCTTGCAGGAGCCTCACGTTGGTCCAGGAGCGGTCCTGACCCTCACACACCTTTCCTCCCTCGGCAGCTGGACCCTCAGTCATCCTGCTTCTTCCCCCCACCTTTGCACCGTCAGGTGTGCCCTTCCCCCCGACGTGTTTGTAGGTTTCTGCACCCAACGACGGACCAAACTCAACTTTTCTTTCCAGAAGAAACTTCTCCACTCCCAAGTAACTCAGTGCATTCAAAGAATTGCCTTGTTGGAAGGGTACGGCCTGACTCTGAGACGGAAGAGTCTGAGACATTCCTGGGCTGCCTTGTTCTCTTCACTGTATTTTCCATGTGTGTTAGCTATTGTTTTACCCAAAGGAACGTAAGTTCCTTGGGGACAGGGACCCTGTCTTAATTTTCTTTTTGGAGCAATTTTAATTTTTGAGCAAACTGTAATTTTTTGAGGAAACGATGATCATACCTAACTGGAAAAAGATGAGTCTGTTGAAAAGCCTAAGTTCACGACAATTCTAAAAAAGGGACAGGGCATCAGCTGTGCTGGAGAACTATCTCCCTGCCCCAAGTGAGTCTACCAGCGTCCAAAGTCTCAGTAAATGAAACAGGCGTATGGGGATAAGTCATTCATTTGTTAAAACAGGGTGAAGGTGGCTCACATACATGAAGGGTCCAGGGCTTGGAGGGTTTCAATGATTTCTGTGTTGTCTCCTTATTGGGTCATTTAAGTCATCTGCTGTAGTCTGCCTGAGATGCAAGAAATAGTTTACCTTCTGAGTTGACAGCTTCAAAAGTCTTGACCTTTAGGTCTGGTACTAGATTGCAGGAATTGTCAGGCCTGAAGGAGAGTCCGTGGCTGGGATGGGGACGGGGGGGGACACTGGTGGTCCTGGGGGGTGTTTTGCAGCCTGCATGATGGTTCCTCTACACATGCGGTGTGGAAGCATGTTACATGATGTCGCCTTCTCTGTGGAACCAGCTCCATGACTTTCCCTATGGGTTGCCAACCAGGGAGCTTAATGTGCTCTGTGACTACGGCACGTGATTCGTCAATCACACGCCTTCCCCCCGGGAATACACAGACCGCACCCACCCCCAGCTGGGTGGTGGTGTCCTCCCTGTGCTCTGACAGCTTTCTGTGCTTATTTTTATCCCAACCCTTACTCTGCTATGCTGTGTCTGTGTACACACCTCCCCTCCCAACAGACCGTGAGCTTCTGGAGGGTTTTGACAGGCATTTGTTTTCCTCTTCCTGCCCCTTAGAAGTACCAGGACCTCCTTAATAAGGTTTTAAATGAATAAGGAAGTGAATGAGGGAATAAATGAAAGAATGAAATAAGTTTCCACTATTTCCTTCTAGGTTTCAACCAGCACAGGCTAACCTGCTTCTTCCCAAAGGTACCCGGTGTTTCCTCGTCTCTGAGGGGACCGTGTCTCATGTTTCTGGAAGCCTTCCCAGTGCACGCGGTAGCGTAGCCGCAGGATTGGCTGCATACTTTGTAGGATCCAGTGAAAAATGAAAAAATGTGCAGTCACAGTCTCCGCGGGGCCCGTACTTCAAAAGTTGTTAAGAATGTCAAACGGGTGACAGGAGGGCATTAAACCCAGCACAGGGTCCGTCGAAGCACTGGGCCGTGTGAGACCGCACAGGAAACTGGCCTGTGTTAGCAGCTGTTGTTCGCATCAGCGATGCACACCACCCCGCCCCGTGGCGACGGCAGCTTTCCTTTCTGTGTGGCTCGTGTGGGACTAATGTCACCACTGCCACCTCAGGGGCAGGCGTGGGGTGCCAGCCTGGCCACTGAGAGCACTGCATCCTCTCGGTTGTGATTCGTCCAAGGAAGGGCACGTGACCCAGGCACCACCAATGAGAGCCACACCTCGGAATTTTGCTGTAGGAGAAGCAATCTTTTTTCTGGTGTCACTGAGTCCCCAGGAAGTAAGCCTGGCGTCCCTGGGGGTTGCTAATTGGGGAAATCCTGCCTGAGATAAAGCTGACCTTGAAAAATCAGAGCTGAGAAGATGGGGCACCGAGGGCAGAGATTCTTGCCGGCATCATTTAAACAGTTGATTAAGCTGACCTTCTGGACTTCTCCTTTCTTCATTTGTATAAACCACTAAATTTCCTTCTTGGCCTAAATCAGCTTACCTTGGGTTTCAGTCACTTGTAATCAAAATGGTCCTGACTACTGGGTCAAGCTTAATAAATACCTTTCAGTTTGAGTAATAGACCTGCACGACTTAGCACACGTTCTTTGCTTGGTTCCATTTGACTTGAGAATCAGGGCAAGGAATGGAATAGCCAAAGGAGACTGTGACTGTATTATTAATATGAGAATTTAATAGTACGTTAGGATGGATCTCTTACTCATGTCCATTGTTTTGTATGTAGAAGGAGACAAGAATGAGGAACACGGTTTGGAAGACCTTTTTGCTTTGAAGATTTGAAAACAAAGTTTTAATGTTAGGCGTGTTTTACGTTTATACTATGAAAGAATAATAACAAAGTTTATTGTCTCAAAGGATTTGAAGAGATGCAACTCAAGCCAGTTTACCTTTCCACAGACTGCTAGGGTACCGGTCCCACCTAGGTAACTCTGACCAGCTACGCCAACCCTTCCTGTAAAGCCAAGCTCTGCAGAGCACCCAAGTCCAAGCAAGCCCTGCTCTCCGACCGCAGGGCTCGGGCTGCCCGCGCCTCCCCTCTCTGCTCAGAGGGGCTGTGCCAAGGCCGGCAGGGCAGCTGGGAGTTTCCCTACTTGGACCTAACCACACCCCACCTGCATCCTTTCACATTTCTTTTGGAATCCTGAGCAAATCCTCAGATTGCTGACTCTACTGCCAACAGCAAACGTTATCTATCCTCTGGATGTATTGGCAAGAGAATCAAATTTTTATACCTCCAGTCTGGCCAGAATCTTGAGGCCAGTTACCTTCCCTCAGGATCTCATCCAGGTCATCCTTCTCTTCCGCCCAGAGCGAAAGCCTCGTCTGTGCTCTGCTCAACTCTCAGCCCAGCTCTGCTCTCTGACACCCGCTCCTTCCCCCACCCCCACACCTGTCTCCCACCCCCGTCTTCCCTGACAACCCCTTCCTTTGGGTTGCCCTCCTCTGTTCTATTGTGGATGGCCTCTCCATCCTACTCCTGTGGGCAGACTCTTCACTGACTCCTTTTTGCCCTGGTTGAAACTCTGAGAGATCTTCCCAAGGATACCACCTACCCCATGGGCCTCTTACAATTCTCAAGTGGAAACTTCCAGGGCCTCTTCCCACTGTTAGTCCTGCCATCATCCTGGGAGATTTCAATTTGCTTATGTGTCCTAGCCTTAAATTGTCCACCTCCTCATCTTCAGGAACCTTTGCCCTCTTTAGGATGGGCCAGGTCAAATCACTGGGGTAAGGAGGTTGGATTTTATTCCAGGAACAGTCAGTGCAAAGCCACTGAAGGGCTTGAAGCAGAGAAGACCCAGAGACATCGTTAAAGGTCACTCTGGCTGCCGCTTGGGGAACAGGTTGTGAAGTACAAGCATAGAAGCAGCAAGACCAGTCAGGGGCTGCTGGGGAGCCCAGGACCAGGAGATGGCAGCTCGTTGGGCTGTGGGATGTGGGGAGGAGAAGAGTGGAGACTTGTTTGGGGGTTGGGCCATCAGGAAGAGTCAAGACTTGACCCTGCTCGGTCATGGTTCAAGTCCCCTTCATGCCTAGGTGATCACTGCAGAAGCCTCCTGCCGGTTCCTCGCCAACGCTCCCCACAGCCGGTTGTCACAGTGAGTGCCCCTCCTTAAACCGCATCTTAGCGTTTTTAAGACGTTTTAAATTCCGTATCTTTGCATAGAAGCCAGCCCTTCATCACAGGCTCTACTCCCCACTTAGGCTCGCTTCCAGTCCCTGTCCCACACCTGCCCTTTGCTGCAGCCCTGATAGTCACTGTCCCCCGACCGTGTCCAAGGTCATGATCCCGTGCCTGACACGTGCCGTTTCTTCTTCTTGGAACACATCTTCTCCCCTGCCTCCGTTCGTCATCCCCCAACGTCTATTCCACCTTCAAAACCTAACAGGTGTCACCGCTTCCCAGAAGCCTTCCCTAAAAACCCAGGTTTATTTAGGTTTCTGTGCACCCAACGCAGGGCGCCACAGGTGTCCCCCTGCCTGTCTCTTCCAAGTGGGTGTGGGTGCCTGAAGGACCGGACCTAGCACAGTGCTCCCTAAGTGGAGGGAGAGGGAAAGGGAGCAGAGCTCACACTCTCCTATTTGGCATGATTTGCCCTTGGAGTCAGAAAATGTGCATTCCAAGGTCAAATCCCAGCAGAAAGATGGGGGTGATGGATCCTTTTACAGAGGCCAGTTCTGGGAGGTTAGACTCACCACTTGAAAGAGAGGAGAACTTACCTTTCTCTGGGAAGAGTCTGCCCTCTGTATACACAATGTATCAACATCACTGTTGAGAATAGGATTGGCTTCTGGCAAAATTAGTCCTCAGATTGCCTTTCCCCTGGGAAAGTCTGAAAAGCCTACTGCTGCCAACACGTTCACTGTGAGGTTTAATGGTAAATACGCTACACGCGGCTGACTTCTGAATCTATACCCAAACCTGGTCCTTGCCCTGAATTTCAGACTCTGAAATATGAGTGCTTGCTGGCCCCCAGATGTGGCAGGTCTAAAATCAAACTCATCACCTCTCTTACCCCTGGATACGCAAGACTGGGACTCTACCAGGAACTCACAGGTGAGTCATCGGGGACTATTCGCGTTCACCCTCCTCCTCCTTCTGATTGCCAGGTTCTGGTCCAGGGCATCGGCTTCTCTGGCCTTCACCAGCCTCCCTGCTCCCGGCCTGTCCTCCTCTGGTTTCCAGGGGACCCACCTGAAATGCCAGTCCGACCTCATTCCTCCCCCAACCCCAAACCCTTTCATTTGCCAACACAGGTTAGCAAACCTGAGTTTGCGTCTGAATCACCTTGAGAGCGTCTTAAAAATGCAGATACGAGCCCTTCTCCAGATCTGAGAAATCCAGGATGCGCTGGGTGAAGCCAAGAGACGCACACTCGTAACGTGCTCAGTGCCCAGGTGGGGGCGGGGGGAGGGCCACCTCAGGATGAAGTGTGATTCATGGGAGGAGACCAGGCTCCTCATTCATTTTACCAGGCCCTTCTTGCATCCCTTGCTTTCTTAGGTAAGGTCGCAGCCACCTCCTGTCCTCACCCACCCCTCCCCGCACACCCTGCTCTCCAAGGTACTTCTCATCTTTGACCTTTGCCATAGCTTGCCTGTTTCCAGGAATGTCCTCTCTGAATGACTCCTCTTTTCAATGAGTTGATGAAACCGAGTCCCCCTAAAACCGAGTCCCCCTGACAAGTTTATGATTAGCCTCTCTATCCAAAATTTTACTCCCTCTCTTGTCCCACCCCTGTGCTCCTCAGGATTGAGGAGTATGAAAGCAAAGGAGGCATGGAAACCACGCAGGATTTGCAGGACCTTCCCAGATCCGAAAGCCACGCTGCGGCTCCCACTTCTTTTTCATAGAAAAAGACTTTATAATCTCCCAGGCTTTCCCTAGACGTTCCAAAGGGCAGATGCAAGCAGTTACTCATTAGAGAAGTGAGGGAAGGCAGAAACAAAGGAAAGGCAGTCAAGCAAGCAAAGTAATGATAGTCTAAACAATAGTTGAGCGATGAAACAGAGTCCTCGCTCCTCTTCAAGGGATAAAGGTAACAATTGGCACACATCTTTGAGTTTTTCTGCAGAAACTAGACCCCCACCCAGGTGCAAGACGGTAACGACCTGCTGACTGCCAGCGTGCGGACCCCGGACGGGTTGGAAACTGAAGGTTGATGATTGAGATTTCCAGAACGTCACCCTGTTACCCCACCACCAAACAACCAGAACTCATGCACCCTGCGACCCTCCCCCAGTACTGCCTTTAAAAACCCTTGCCTAGAAGCCATTGGGAGTTCTGGTCTTTTGAGCTGCTGGTTCTCTTTGCTTGGCGCCTGCAGTAAATGCTGCACTTTAACCACAACCCGGGGTCAGTACATTGGTTTAGCTCTGCAGCAGGCAAGCGGACCCAAGGTCCGTTCGGGAACGGTAACTCTTGCCCTTGTAACTTTCCTACTCAGAGCTTCAGGATCACCGGAAGCGTGTAAGAAATGCCGACCTGAAGGCCCCACCCCAGCCCACCTGGATCAGACCCCAGGTGGTTCCTGTGCGCTCCAGAGAAGAAGCACAACTTTACAACTTGGCTCAAGAAGCACATCTTCCAGGAAGTCTTCCTAGATGGACACATTCCCCCCAAGCATTTCTGCGAACTAACGCTGGGCATGACTTCCATGCACTTGTAACAGGTCACGAGTTAGGACTCCCACAGTCCAGTGGCAGAGGACTGTCGTATTTAAAGTGCTGCCCAAAGAGGGACTTCGGTCCCCAAGTATCCCCGAAGCCAGGGGAACACCCCCGTCTTGGTACCGCTCTCCCCTTTCTTCTCTGCCGGTGCTCAGTCTCCCGCCTCACCCAGCCTCTTGGGTGATGCAGTTGGTCTGCTTTGCTGCTGAGAACCTGGCCGTGTGGGGCGGTCTCCTCTCCCCTCCGAGCGCAGGGCAGGCAGAAGGAGGGAGAGAGGCGGGCCCCACAGCTCCCAGGGGCTCAGAGCCCCAGGCTGCCGTAGAACGATCCTCTACGTATCTGCCCGTCCCGCCCCCATCTGTGAACAGCGAGTGTCCTATTCACTGCTGAACACCTGACGTGTTCTTCACAGGACACGGGAAGAAAGATGGGAGCCAGAGCTCTGCCGCTGACTGGTATGTCACCTTGGGCAGCTCCTGGACCTCTCTGAACCTCTAGTTCTTGGTCTGTGCAAGACGAATAATAATACTTGCCTGGTCTACCTCACTCCACCCGGGAGGTGTTTCTACGGAGCCCTGACTAGGTCTGGGTGTGGTGTGTCACACACGCTCATGCACGCACACACTCACAGTCACTCCCTCTCCGTGCCGTTCCTCGGCCCAAACTCAACAGAGCAAAGCCTCAGTCTTTCCATCATGCTTCCATGCCGCCGTAATGGTGCCCGTGGCTCACCAGAGCATCAGCCGTGCCAGAAAGAAAGGCAAACATCAGGGTCTTTTAAGGTCATGCCCCACAGTCATGGCCTGGGTTCCAGCTGTGAGGGTGCAGCATGGTTACCCTGGCGATTTTGAAATCATCGTTGGTCGCAGAGCTGGGAACACTTTTATGAAACTGATGGGCACCTTGACCAGTGTGGGAGGAGCCCCAGGGCTGATGTGCAACTCAAAGGTCGAGAACAGCGGCAGGGAAACCCAGCAGGACCCTGCGGAGCCCTTCTGGATACAAAAGCCACTGTTTCCCTCATTTCTTGTTTGTAGGAAAAAGGAGTCTGCCTCCTAGATCTCCCCTCAGTTCCAAAGGGCAGATTCAGACAGTAGTTCATCAGGGAAGGGAGAGAATGCAGAGACAAAGAGCCGTCAGAAAACAACAGGGCAGGAACATAGAGATCTAGTTCCTCCTCGAGGAATGTGCGCAGCCACCTATCTGTGACTTTCTCTGCAGGAACTAAGCTCCCCCAGGGGGAGGATGGCGCCTTCGGGCTGAGCGCAAGATTCCTGGGCCACCGCCCTGTTACCTCACCACCAACCAATCAGAGGACGGCCACACACCCTGCCACTCTCACCCCAAATTTTACCTGTGAAAAACGTCTCCCTGAAAACCACCAGGGAGTTCAGCATTTTTAAGGAGCCACCCGTTCTCCGTGCGTGGCCCTGCAGTAAACCTTCCTCTGCTCCAAACCCCAACTGTTTGTTTGGCCTCAGTGTGCGTGAGGCACATGGACTCCGCGTTTGGTGACAGCAGGACCATCTGCCCCTATCCCTTTGGTTTGATTGTAGTGATGACCTCAGTGGGCATCATGGATGAAAACACACAGCGGGGAGAATCCTGGGATTCTTTTTCTAGGGATGTAACACATGCATACAAAGAAAATGTCCCAACAGACAAGCGAGGTGGAGAGAGAGAGAGAGAGAGCAAAGCCTGGGTGAGCTGTCTGCCAGCTGCCACTCTGAGCCTCAGCCAGAGGCCTGGACGACGGGGAACTCAGCCCCGTGGCATCCACATGAGTGTCTAGACTGGAGATTGTCCTTCTGGGGAAGGGCGGGCAACCGGTACAGGTGGAAGTTCTCCCTGAGGAATGTCCTGGAGCTGTTAGCGTGCATGGAGGGACACGTGCACAGAGAGCACCGCCCAGCAGAACCTGGGCTTGCTCTAGCAGAAGGGGGAGGGGCTGCAGGCCCCAGAGCTGGGGTGCTTTCCTAGAACCTCTCTGGTACCTGTTTTATCTTTTGCCCGCTGAGTGCAGAGCTAGGGGGTGCGATAAGCTGCTATGGGGCCAGAAAGCACGCGTTTTCCTTTTGGAATGATGCGTACTCTTTGGCAGAAATGAGATTTGAAATTGGACTACACCTCCCCGCCTCCCCTGCCCCGTTTTATTAACAACAACATTTGTGAGATGCCCACTGTGTGCCAGGCAGAGTATTAGGCACTTGAATTAGGCAGTCTGCTCACAGAGTTGAAAATGAGGCCCAGGACCTCACGTGATTGTCAGAACCTAAAGCAGACCCAAAGCCTTTGACTCCAAACTCCACGTCCCTTGCCCCGGTGGCCTTTCCCACAGCACTGTCGGTAAGCACCCGTCAGAGGGACCGTCTGTAGCCAGAGGAATTTGAGAATGCCTGCATGCTGTGTCCCCTCTGGTTTCAAGATGCTGTCAGTTGAAACACACAGAATACCCACGGCCTGAACAAGGAAGAAGCAAACCCAAAGAGACAAGGCAACAGCTTAATCTCACACCAGGGATGGAGTTCAACATCTCTGGATGGTCTCAGCTTTCCCCTCATGACCCCAATACGGCTGCAGCAGCTCCAGGCTCACATCTTCCTGTGATAATGTCCAAGGACTGGAAGAGGCAAGTACTGTCTTGTGTTCTGTTTTGTTTTTTGAGAGTGAGGAACACCTTCCTGGAAGTCCCCACGCCTGATTTGCCTTACCTCCTGTGGGCAGGGCTGCATCACATGCTCATGCTTAATAAAGAGAACACCGTCCAGGAGAATGGCTCAGATCAACCAGCATTCCTCCCTGGGACTGGGGAGGAGCCCACGAAGCACACAGGTATGTAACCAACAAACTCTAGGTTATTTGAGCAAAGAAGTGGGGGCAGGGAAGGGTACTGAGTAGGAAATCAAAGGGTCTTCCAAACCCTTCTTGGAGAGTCACATAGCACATGCATATGGTTAAGACTCTTAAATATGTTTCTTTTCATTTATTTATCTTTGGCTGCATTGGGTCTTCGTTGCTGCACAAGGGCTTTCTGTCGTTGTGGAGAGCGGGAGCTACTCTTCATGTGGTACACAAGCTTCTCATTGTGGTGGCTTCTCTTGTTGTGGAGCACGGGCTCTAGGCACTCGGGCTTCAGTAGTTGTGGCACGTGGGCTCAATAGTTATGGTGCACGGGCTTCGTTGCTCTGCGGCATGTGGGATCTTCCTGGAGCAGGGATCGAACCCGTGTCCCCTGCATTGGCAGGTGGATTCTTAACCATTACGCCACCAGGGAAGTCCAACATGTTTCTTTCTTCTATTAAGAAACCCACTTTACTTCTTTGAACCCAATGCTTCCCAAACTTATTTTTCCTGGGGTTCTTCTTCACCTCCTGCAGGCATGCTGAGACGAGCCCGGAGCCCACCTTGCTGTTTGTCCTCAGTTAAAGGTCTGTCCTGACTGCTCTGAGCACAGCCTCGGAGCCAGACAGCACTCCATGCGCACGCTGGAAAACAAGAAGTACCGCTCAGTAATTTGAAAGAGAGACTTTCCTTTGGCCCAATTAACAGGAAATAAAGGCAGATGCTCTCTGCCTCTGGCAGGCTCCTTTTCTTGTTGGCCATGCTGAATTAATTAAAGGTTTAAGACATAACTTTTAGTTGAATTTCTTACCACTAACCTTGCCACCAGGGAGGGGGATCTGATGGCTTTTAATAATGATGAAAGAGGGACGGGTGGTGAGGTCAAGCCAGGACAGCGTCAGCACCCGCGAAGCCTGGGAGAGCGCTGTCCTCAGCACCTCCCGGGGCTGCTTCTCCAAGGCCGACGCCTGCCTGAAGCCTGGCCGTGGCCGGCCGTCAGCTCTCAGCAGGCGCTCAGCTCTGCAAGCCTCTCTTTTCTCTCCCCCTCCCTTACCCTCCTGTCTTCCCACCCCCAGTGCTCCTCTGGGTCTCTTTCCTTGTTTTTGGACATCTCGAACCAGTTTACAAAAAGGAGACCTTGAGGTTCCTTTGTCACTGATATTTGAATGAAGGTAGAAGCCCAGCCGTGGCCCTCTGCTCGGGAGGACAGCCCGGCACTGCCTCCCCATGTCCTCAGAGCCACAGGGAAGGGGCAGGGGGTGGGCAGGTGGGAAGGCCCCTCTTCCCATGCGAGATGACCAAGGCCCGGGTTGATTTCACAGATAGAACCACTGTGCTCTCTCCTGTCCACCCCTGGCCCTCTTGTGGGCACGCCTTTGTTTCCACTCTTGTACGTGGGTTTTGAGAGGCAAGGCCATCGTGCTGGGCGTGGCGGGGAAGGACAGGCACCCTCGGCCTCTGCTGCCTTCCTCAGAGAAGACGTCCCGCAAGCGGAGACGCCGAGGCCTCCGGGCCAGTGTCCGCTGGAAAAGATTGGGTGACGGGGGTCCATCTTGCTGGGAGGACGGGGAAGACCTCAGCTCATTCTACCTGGTTCAGTCAGATGCAAGAACAACGCAACCAACAAGCACCGTTTGCAAAACTGAGGTTCCTGCCCCCGGGGTTCGAGGCAGGTCTGTGCGGGACCCGGCACAGGCTTTTGTGGTCTTCTCTCCCCCCACAGTACTGCCTTCCTTCTCCGTGGCTTCAGTGGCTGCCTGGTTAAGCCTTCCTGCTCCCTGGACTCTCGTTTCCTTGATGTCTTTGTCTCCCATTTCTTGGGCCCTACATCCAAAAAATATCTTCCATCCGTCCACGTCTCTCCGTTTCCACGGCCTCTGCTAGAGTTTGGTCCCCATCATCTCCTGCCTGGACTGGTCAGCCACACTTCCACTCTTTACAACCCACTCTTCACACCACAGCCAGTGTGACCTTACAAGGTCACTCGTCTGCTTTGGAACCCTCCGGTGGTTTCTCACTGGCCGGAGACCAAATTCTGAAATACTGACGGTGGCACACAGACCCTGGCGCCATGCGGCCCTGCCCCTGCTCTGCTCCCCACAGCTGGCTGTGATGGGTCGTGCCGGCCTCCTGTCAGTTTTGAGCAGGGCCAGGTTCCTGGGCCTGTGACCAGTGCGGCCACACAGGGCGCTGCCCTGAGAAAGGGGGCCCTGTGCTTGGGGTTTAATGCGCTGGGGTCGCCATCTTGAAATTCTTAACAATGATCTTGATTTTTTGTTTGTTTTTGGTTTTTTTTCTTCTTCGGTCATGCCGTGTGGCTGCGGGATCTCAGTTCCCTGACCAGGGATTGAACCTGGGCCACGGCAGTGAAAGCCTGGAATCCTAACCACTAGGCCACCAGGGAGCTCCCAGTAACTATCTTTGAATCTGTGTTTTACGAGTGAAGTCTGATGGGACAATAGAGCCATTTGCACTGGGCTTAGAGCCTGAGCTCTCGTCTGGTCCTACTCCTGCCGCCTCTCTCTCCCTGGGTCCCACCTGGCCTCCCCTTCCTCCCTGTGGCCACTGCCTCCCTCTGCCAGGAGCGGTGATCAGGTACATTGCAGGCGAGGCCCACATTCTGCTGGCACCCTTCACCACTGCAGGGTTGTAGGAAGGGCTGGAGACAGGCGTCTGACATGAGGCCGTCTCCACCCAGGCTGGCAGGCCCACATCTCATTTAACAGGGCATCTCAGGGGTCTCTCCCCCAGTCTGGACCCAGGTATCAAGCATGTCCTGGGACACAGGCTGTGGTTCTTTGGGGATCTCCCGTCAGCCGTGGGTTGGGGAGAGAAGCCCCCAGAGAGGGGAGACTGACTGTCCCACCCCTGGTTGGGCGCCTGCATTTTCGTCTGCACAGGGCTTAGCAAATCACTTAGCCAGCTCTGCCTCTGAGATTCTCTGGGCCGCTGCTGGGACCGCCCTTTCCACGGGTGATTCCTTCTCATCCTTCAGGTCTCAGCTCACAAATCACCTCCTCAGGTCACCCTGCCCCACTCCTCCTGTCTGAAGTAGCTCAAACCTCTTATCCTCTGTTTGCTTTCTTCATGTCGCACTTTGAAAGAACTGCTCGGTTCCCAGGGCTTGCACATTTCCTAGCGTAATTGATACCACGCCTTTATACCCCTCTTTCGCACAGAGGGGACCCCCAGGGAGGCGAGGTGAGGGAGAAGCTGTGTATGGCTCCCAGCTGACGGACGGACTTGAGCTCCCTCCCCAGCCTCACGCTGGCTGTTGCCTCTCCCGCCTTCTCTGGTTCCTCACGGGGGCCGTAGGGCAGGTCCTGGCAATCACGTATCTCAAGGAAAAAAAAAAAAGAATGACTCCCCTTCTCTGTTTCTGTTCAGTCACTCTGTCTTCACCTGGGAAGAGAGCAGGAGGGGAGCAGGAAGCACCTGAGAAAAGGTGCAAGAAATCCTTTGTTTTAAAATAGCAGAAAACAGCTGCTTGGTGTTTCCCTCAATTTTTATTTATTGAAAACTCCGACTCCAGCTGCTCTTGAGATCGAGAGGGACCACAGCAAGGCTTGGAGCCGTTGTGGAGTCTAGCATGCTTATCCATGCAGGAGGCCTTTGCGGAGCGCCTCAGGGGCAGAGCCTGGGCGCTGCTTAACCAGGAGGTCACTGGCCCATTGCACACGCAGGCTGTGGAAGCCCCTACTGCGCACGTCCGTGCCTGTTTAGTTGCTGAATGTTTGTGTTTCCCCAAAATTCATATGTCGAGGCCCTAACTTCCAATGTGATGGTATTTGGAGATGGGACCTTTGGGAGGTAATTAGGGTTAGAGGAGGACATGAGGGTGGGGCCCTGGTTCATGTAAGAAAACACACTGGAGGGAATTCCCTGGCCGTCTGGTGGTTAGGACTCAGTGCTTTCACCGCCGTGGCCCAGGTTTGATCGCTGGTTGGGGAACGAAGATCCTGCAAGCCGTGCGGCGGGGGAAAAAAAACACTGGAGAGTTCTCTCTCTCTCTTCCTCTTTCTCTTTCTCTCTCTCCTTTCCTGTGTGTGTGTGTGTGTGTGTGTGTGTGTGTGTGTGTACAAGAGGGCAGCCTTCTGCAAGCCAGGAGGAGTGCCCTTTCCAGAATCTCTCTCCAAGAACTGACTTGGCCAGAACTATGATATTGGACTTCTTGGTGCTCCAGAACTGTGAGAAAATTAATTTCTGTGGTTAAAGCCACCCAGCCTATGGAATCTTGTTACGGCAGCCTGAACAGACTAAGACTGTTGGGTACCTGGGAGGTACCATGGGGGGTACATGAGGACTTGGGGCAGCGGCTAGTCACCAACTGGTACAGAAATATTTCAGTGTATTTTAACAATTGGTACAAGTATACTGTGATGCATCAGCACCGTTCATGGCATTTACATTACAGAAGAGGCAGACAATACACAAAATAAGCAACATAAATAGTATCTCAATGGTTTTATGTGCTGTGAAAAAAAAAAAAGGCAGGGGAAAGGATTGGGAAACACCACGGAAGAGGGAAGTTGCTATTTTACGCTGTAGGAAAGCGCAAAGAGATGGAAAACGGCAGGTTCCTGTCCTTTAAGGGCACTTTCCAGAAGTTACACACTGCACGTAGAGCCTGTTGCTCAACACTTAGTCACACGGCCACACCTTGCTGCAAGAGAAGCTGGGAAATGCAGGTGTCAGTCTGAAAACCCTTGTGCTCAGCTGTGCTGGGGAAGTGCGGTTCCTTACCGGAGAGGCGAGAACGGATACTGGGGAACAACAAGACCGGATTGTGTGTGGAAAGATAATTTTCACAGATGTGTTGGGAGGCAGTTCTCCATGGGGCTCTCACATTGCTGGGTGTTCTACACGCAGAGGCACTAGCTGCCTTTATTCTGAACGACCTGCAGGGGTGTTTGTAGAGCAAATAGTCTTGGAAGACAGGGACAGTGTCTCCCCGTGCAGCAAAGTGCAGGCGTGCCGAGTGTCCAGTGTAATGAAGATGATGTTTCCTTCTGCAGAAGGGTCAGGGCCTATGGACCATTATAAAATACTTGAGTTCCCTGAGCTCAGGTTCCTCCCCTGCCACGTAACCCACGGCAGGCTCAGGCATCACCTGGTCTTCTCTGCATTGACCTGTGGGAACTGGGGCTCGGGAAATCCCCATTAAAATATGTATTTGTTTAGTCATTCCCGGGTGTGGAAGGGAAATGGTGGCTTTATAATGAAGAACTCTGACTGATACCACCTTTACAAGGGGCTCCAACAGCACAGCCAATATTGGGACAAATTGACATCACGTGCCCCTAATGTAACCCCTGAGAAGACCCAGCACCACCTCAGTTGTTTTCTTGTTAAAAAAAAATATATATATATATATATATATAGCTTGATTCTAATCATTAGGAAAAACTAAGTCAAATCGAGGGACATGCCGTGAAAATATTAACATCATGAAATACAGAAAAGGATGGGGGAACTCTTCCCAACCACAAGGGACTCAACAGACGGGGGAGAGGGAGACCTTGGCTAGTTGGAGGAAGCAGAGGCTGGGAGCCGTTGAAGGCACTGCATCCGTGTTTCTGTTCCATGACTCCATGAAGGCGGCTTCTGCTGCCAGCGCCAGGGCTCCCCGGGAGTCGCTGGGAAAAGAGCTTAGGGAAAAAGCCGAACGAACTTTTTGGCCAGCCCCATACTTGAACAGCATTTCAGCCCTACCCCTGCAGTGGCCTGAGCTCCCCAGGTGCAGGGCCTCCTGCCCTCTCAGTATCTCCTTCAAACCCAGCCAGAGCAGGGAGCCATCGAGCCACTCGAAGCTCAAGTCTGGCTTCCTGGAAACAGCCAACAGCCTTGAAATGTGTCACTCAGGGACAGAAGGAAAAGAAAATACAACCAAAGGGCCAGGGTACAGGCACCGTCTCCTCTCTTTCTCTCCTGCAAACAGAGGCCCCCCCTTTCCTTACTGTGACCCCTTCTCATTCTCGTTATCTGTTCAGGGGAACTTGAGTCTGTGCTTAATCCTTGAGACCCGGAATGAGTCAGACACGGGGCTGGATTCCAGGTTCTCCGTCTACCAGATGAGAATAACACACCTTTTTCCTGGGAGTAAGTGAGCGTCAGTGAGATGACGCCCTGCGGGTGGCGTGCCGGGGCTGGAGGTGAGGCTCAGCTGTGCTCCCCCAGGAGTGTCTGAACAAGGTCGGAGGTGGACATCACCATTCCCGGTGCCTCTCAGAACACCCTGGGGAGGTTTCCAGTCACGGAGCTGGAGAGATGGGCCTCCGATCAGAGGCCCCAGGATGCCGTAGGGAGGGGGACTGGAGGAGCGTGGCTGGGACTTCACTTGTGTAAGCTGCACACCCAAAATAAGCCCAGGCAGAAGACTCTGGGGATTTCCTGCCCTCTTCCCTATAGATGCCTTATTTATAAAGCTGAGTCATGGCAGCCGTTGTTTCACCGCCACTCAGCATGTGCAGACAGGCCGTAACAGGAAACGGGGAGCACACCCAGAAACGGGGGCCTCACCCCCCCACAGGCCCGGGGGCTGCCCTGGGTACAGCCTGGCTGTTCCCCTCTTGGAAGCACCTTAACAGGCTCAGCTTATTTGCGTTTCCAGACCAGGCTTTCTCTCTCTTGTCCCATGGACCCTGTCTCTGGCTTCTTTGCTCCAAAACAGCCTGCTCTGTTTGGGGTTATACACGTCCAAGGAAAGCCTGGCATCTTCACAGCTTGCTTACAAGCAGGGCCAGGCCCAGCTCCCTCTGAGCCCAAAGGATCAGGCATGCTCCTGGACCTGAGGGCGTCTGTCTGCTTCCCTGCACGAGCACATGGCCTGGCTGCGTCCGCTCATCCCGATCTCTGTGTGTGAGAAAAGCACGTTCTCCTAGGACCGCGTCCTGAAGTTCAGGGTGCGGGCGCTGAACGGCCGTGAGGGGGCGACAAGGGGAGCAGAGGTCAGCCAAGACCAGCTGGCCTTGCCCGTTCATCTGCCCGGCCTGGCGAAGCCCTGGCAGGAGGGATGGGGACGGGGGGGCGCCCTCCTCACTTCCTGATTTTACCGTCATTTCTCCAGCAACGGACGTTGGGGTCACCGACCACAGCTGTGAACTGAAGCCCCGCCCTGCCCCCGGCAGCCCCATAAATGCTGGGCGGGGCAGAGGGCAGCCCCATGTCCCCACCTCGCAGGTGTGCAGACACGTTTCCCAATGAAAGCAACCTTCGCAGTCAGCCGCGGTCACCCATCACACAAGGCAAACCAGCCGCCTGGTTAAAACATTCCCCTCCTGACCCTCCCTCCGTGAACTTCCGTTCAGGGCCGCGTGTGGGGACCCCAACCTGGCGCGCCTTGTGGCTCTAGCTCTGACGCGTGGGAGTTCTGGGGATGTTCTGGGGATGCAGGCGGTCCAGACCCTGGGAGATCCCAGGCCCGCAGCTTTGGGCGTTATGGTCACAGCAGGGCAGGCGACAGGGTGGTGTGGGGGGGCCGGGGGACTCTATCAGTTGGCCAGCGTGGGGTGGTGCTGGGAGGAGGTGCGGGCGCTCACGCCTGCCTCCCAGGTGCTCGGGCTCCTCCTGCATCCCCAGGGCAGGTGACCAAAGGCCCCCAGGGCTTCTCTGGGTGACACTGCCGGATGCGGGGTCTGTGGTCCAGCTGCTCTTCTGGAACGGAAGACTCTTTTACCATCTACTGTCCGTGATGTTTCCCCAGACCGACCCCCACCCCATCAAAGCCCCCTGGAAAGAGTCTTTCCCTTTCCTCTGTCTTCCTCCTCTTCTCCAAACCCCTCCCTCTCTCTTTCTGGTGGCATTCCCTCCCCTCCCCTCTCCTGTTACCAGAGAACTTTAGGCCACCCTTTCTCCCTTCATAGTGGGCGATGGTCTGCCTACAGGTCTCTGACGCTGTGGAGACTCTAGATGTTCGCATCACAGAGGCCGGGCCCCTCCCTGTCGGAGGGGGAGGAGGAAACATTTTCCACTCCTACTGAGTCATCCCTCCAAAGCCTGCCACCCATCTACCACAGAGAGTAAATGCGGGTGGGGTGAGGTGGGTGGGGGTTGGTTCTTACCGCAGCAACGGAAAAACAAAATGTCAGCTTAGAAAAAACAAAGGCTCAAACAATTAGAACGAATGAGGTTCAGAGAGTTCGCCAGACACAAGGTCTCCCTGCACAGACCAGTCGCATCACGCCCCCACCCACAATAGCTGCTAGGCGATGTGACTAAAAAGACACCATTTGCAACAGCAACAGGAGGGCATTCCCTGGCGGTCCAGTGGTTAGGACTCTGTGCGTCCATCCCTGGTCGGGGGGATTGAGATGTCACAAGCCGTGCGGCCAGAACAACAACAGCAGCAGCAGCAGCAGGAATTATGAAACATCTAGGGGTTAACCAAGAATATATGAAATCTCTACACAAAAAAATGTTAATTCTAACAAAGGAAAGAGAAAATGATTTGAGTAAATAGAGCGCATGCCATGCTTTTGGACCGGATGCCCTAACATAGGATCACTTCTCTTGGATGAGTCTATAAAGACCTAATGGAATTCATGATTAACCAACAAATTCAGTGCAATCCCACTCAAAATTCCAGTTGGATTTCTTTTCGAGGAATAATAAATAAATAAACTTTATAAAAGAAGAGTGAAGAAGGGAGACTCGCTGAATCAAACACACTACGACCCCATGGTACTGGCTCAGTGACACGGAGACCAGCGGGGCAGAATAGAAAACACGCAACACATCCACGGACATATCAAAACATCACATAGAAACACATCTTCTCAATGGATTTTTTAAAGAACTTTTATTGAGATATAATAGACATACCATAAACTGCATATATTTAAAGTGTACCATGTGATTTTTTTTTCTTATTAGTAATGTATATATGGTAATCCCAATCTCCCATCTCAATGGATTTAGTCACAAGTTCAGGTTTTGTTGGGACATCCTGCTCCCCTACAAGCATCGTAACAAGCAGACCTGAGAAATAGCCTTCATCACAGGACCTTGAGGTCCCTGCTGCATGACTCGGTATGAACTCCATGAAACTGGCTCTGTGGGGAGGACAGCCCTTAACGTTCGACAGGGACATGACAGGAGCCTCACTCTCTGGAGCTGCCTCCCAAAGCCAGCAGCAGCAGCACAGCCCTGCAGCGCGAGATGTAAGAAGCCTCCGAGGCCCGCAAAGCCGAGGCAGGTCCGCACACTCAGCCGCGGGGCGTCAGCGCGCCCCACGTGAAGATCACCGTGCAGCAGGCGAGAAGGTGAGCTCCACCTGCCAGAGGCGCTGGAGGGTGAGCCGGAAAGGAGGTGGATTGAAGCAGAGCCGAAAAGCAAAGAGTCCACAAAACAGCCTCGTTCTGAGTATCCAAAACTTTTACTCCGACTAATCCATGCAGCTCTCCTGAATTCCCAAAAGCATCAACAACTTTCAGAAAACCATGGCAGGAAAAGAAAATCTCATAAATCATGTTTCTGTTCTCTTTACCTGTCACTCATGCAGTATTTCTATGAAATAACATCCTTTCCCCCTGTTTTAGGCAGGATTAGTCTAGGATGTGCTGTGGTATACAAACCCCAAATCACAGAGGCTTAGATCTTGATAATTGCTGAAGTTAAAGTAATGGCTAGAGCAGGTTCAACATACTATTGTCTCTGCTTTCATATGTTTGAAATTTTCCATAATAAAGTTTTTTTTTCTTTAATTTCCATGGCTTAAAACAACAAAAATTTGTTTCTACTACACACCCATCGTGGATCAGTCAGGTCTCTCCTCCCACTTTGTCCTCACTGAGAGCTGGTGAGCTTCTGCTCTCAGGGCATTGCTGGTTACATAGCAGAGGAAAAGAACCGTGGGGGAGTCATTTGATGGCACTTAAGACTTTTGCCTGGATGTGCAACATACCATGCTATTGACATTTCATTGATAAGGCAAGTCACACGGCCACACTTAACTTCAACGGCTTAGGAAAATACAGCCCACCTATCTGCTCAGTAGAAGGAGACCTGGAAACATCTGGTGAACAGCACTCATGATTACCACAACTCTGAAGCTGTGAATCTAGGCATTAAAGGCCAAAAAAGTGCTCTGATACACCACAGTTTTTACCTATGGATTTCAGCACCACCCTGCCAACCCTCGCTGCTCAGGCTTCTCACTCATGATAAACCACTCAAAACTATACCAAGATTGGGAGTTCTGCAGTGCCAGGGACGGTTTATCTGTCTTTACCTTTCCAACACAGAGCGCCTGCTTTGTCTTTATCAGGTGCTCAGTTCAGCTTTGCTGCCCTGAAGAGGCCCTGGAAGTGAGCAGGCTGAACTACCAGGGACTTCCTTACAGAACCCATTTCTCATCTCTCTTCTTACTTTTACCAAATTCTGTCTTAGGACATTCCCAGGCAGAGCAGGGAGGGGCTGCTGCTTTTCTAGGCCCCTGGGTAATTGGGGTGGTCCTCGGTGGCTAGTCTTTCTCGGCCAAGAGCCCCGAGCTTGAGCTCACCCATGTCAATCCCGAGATCCTTCAACCTCGGGATCATCCCACCCAAAAGCACGCCTCTTACAGGTGAGGAAACTGAACCCCAGAGAAAGTAATGATTTCCATTCGCTTTAAGGGTCTGTGGCCTGCAGGGTGCCTGGTGGCACCACAGATCTGTCTCTTGCTTCAACAGTGTTTGGACGGAACACACCCATACATGTCCCTTCTCCCAGCCTCCGGCCACCCTCCAACTTCTTTTCTAGTCGCAACCTTCAGAGCCAACCAATTAGACATCCTCTAGCTCCCTCTCCCGCTCACCCCCACCCCCACCCCCCGCCAGGACCAGCCAACACCATCTTTTGAGCTTCGTTCTTGCCGATCAACCACGAGCTCCCGGATTCATCAGAATTATTCCAGTGAGGTGGAGGCCGCCGTCGACCACCTGGTCCACACGCATCTGCGGGCTTCCCACATCGTCCCCTCCCTGGGCATCTGTTTCAACCGCGACGATGTGGCTCTGGAGGGCCTGGGCCACTTCTTCCTCGAGTTGGCCGAGCAGAAGCACACGTGCCCTGAGTGTCTCTTGAGGATGCAAACCCAGCACAGCAGGTGTGCCCTCTTCCAGGACGTGCAGAGGATGAGTGGGGTAAAACCCGGACCACGTGGAAGCCACCGTGGTTGTGGAGAAGAACCTGAACCTGAACCTTTAGGATCTGCTCGCCCTGAGGTGTGCCGCGCAGACTCCCAGCTCTGACTTCCTGGAGACCCGCGTCCTAGAAGAGCAGGTGGAACTCATCAAAGAGATGGGCAGCCACCTGACTAACCTCCCAGGCTGGCAGCCCCCAGGTGGGGCTGGGTGAGTAGCTCTTCAAAAGGCTCCCCTTAAGCATGAGCCAGGGCCTCCAGCGGCCTTTGAGGAGCCCCTCTGCACCCCCTTGGTGTCAGGACTTCTGCCTGAGGCTCTCTGCAGCCACTGGGTGGCTTTTCGACCACCCGAGACGCCTCTCCCAAGCCCTGGGCAAAATGGAAACAATTAAAAAAACAAAAAAGTCTATGGCCTAAGTTCCTTTGCCTTAGCGTTCTTCCAAATGCTTGTGGCTGAACGGACAACGTAACCCCAGCCTGGTGGTCTCTATCTGCCATGCTGTATCCAGCCACGCTATAAACTGCCGTGTGTTCAGCAAAAGTAAAATTAACAGAGAGAGAGAGAGAGAGTGAGAGAGCACTGTTTGTATAATGCAGGCAATTCTGCCTGCTGTTCCGCTCAGTGAAGGGTTATGTATCTGCTGTTCCCAGCGGGTCTTGGTTCCCGCCTCCTTCTCATTGTGTAAGAACTGGCCAGGCTTTGTGGAGCTCTAGCACAGACCCTAGACCCAGGCCCATCCTTCCCCTGGGGCTCCACTGAAGGGACAATGTGCTGTCCCAACCCCGGAGGGGAAGCTGGTCCAGCTGGACCTCGTGAGAAACGGCATCGCGGTGTCTAACACTGCAACGTCTGACCGGATTTCCCAGGGTCATCTGGCCCATCCTCCCAGGCTTTAGAACCTGAGCCTGGGTGTGATGTGCTCCGCTGTAATCGTTGCCAGCACACGAGATGGGCTGCCAGGAAAGAACCCATTCAGAACAGCACATGGGTTCAATTGCCCCTTGGTGAGCTCTTGGTGGAGCATCTTGTGGGCGAGGGAGCGTGGAGAGAATGAAAACTTGAACAAACCTATACATCACTGGACTATAAAAATCATTAAAATGTTGTCGGGTTTAAAGGCTTAATGAGCCAGTGAAGATGGAAAATACACTTAAATGCAGATCTCAGTCATTAAAAAATGCATTTTGCATGCCACATTTACCTCCCGTGAAAATGGGGGAGGGAACACATTTAGGGCAACGTCGCCACTGTTCCCTGAGAGGGTGTGTCGGGAACGCGAGTGACAGCTCTCACTGAGCGCCCAATGAGGTGAGCGCTCTCAGGGGCTCGGGTGCTCTTTCTGGGGAGGCCGGTGGCTCTGTCACCATCAACGCTGCAGCCAATTCACCGCTCCAGAGACTCCTGAACTGGGCGGGATGCAGGCAGCACTTTCCCGAGAGACAGTCCCTCACAGGGAAAGATGCCAGAAAGGGTCTGGCTTGGCAGAAGCAACCAGAGCTAAGGCAGCTGGAGAAATGTGCATGGCAAGAAACCCTGAGCAACTGGGAGAAACTGGGAGAAGCTTACCAGAGAGACCGAATTAGCCTCCTCCCAAAGCACGTTTCTTTTTTCTCACCAGACCTTAGTCTCTGTATGAGTTTTCTAGGGCTACTGAAACAAAGTACCAGCGACTAGGCGGCTTAAACAACAAAAATTTATTTTCTCACTGTAATGAAGGCTAGACGTCCAAGGTCAAGGTGCCGGCAGGGTCGGTGTCCTCCGAGGCCTCTCTCCTCGGCTCGCAGACAGCTGCCTTCTCCCCGTGTCTTCACGTCATCTTCCCTCTGCCTGTCTGTGTCCAGATCTCTTTTTATAGCGACACTAGTCGTGTTGCATTAGGGCCCACCCTAAAGACCTCATTTTAACTTCATTACCTCTTTCAAGACCCCGTTTCCAACTTGGTCATAGTTGAAGGTATGAGGGGTTAGGACTTCAACATATACATTTAGGCGGGCACAAGTCAAAGCGTAACAGTGGCTAAATGCTTATAACGCCTCCAAAAGGAGGCCTGGGGAGTGGTTGCTTCGTTTTATACAGGAAAGTATAAGTTCATGGTGTACGGAGTGGCTTCTGCCTTTCTACATTATTCGATTCAATGAAACGCCAGCTTACGAGGACTGCCATCAGCAGGGACAGTGTGGGGAAATGCCCGGGCTGTTGGCCACGCGCCCGTTTTGTGATCTTCAGCGAATCACACAGCCCTCCCAACCCTCAATTTCCTCTCTTGTGAAACAAAGGAATGAAGCGGGGAGCGGGACGCGGTGACTGGCACCCAACCCACTGCTTCGAGCTGTCCTGTGCGGCAGAGACAAGAAAGCGGAGAACTGCACTTCTCAGGTTCCTCTCCAGCTCGAGTTCTGCTTCCCCGCAATACGATGCTGTGGTATGAGACCGCAGGACAAAAACGCAGCGAGACCCCCTTCCTGTTGCTGTTTCTACCGGCCTGGCCGATCTGTGGAAGGGAAAGGAGGTGTGGAGGCTGGAGTCCGCATTCCAGGGCCTCAAACCCAGGCCCCCGGGGCACCAGGACAGCCGTGGGGGTGGGGCTGTGGCAGGGCCGTGCCCTAGGAGTCCCTCCTGAAGACGCGTGGCAACACAGGAGAAACGTGCACAGGTGGGTTCATGGCTGCCCTGTTGTAACAGAAAAAGACTACTCACAACCCTAGTGGCTGTGAGTAGGACCGTGGTGGAATAAACTACGATATCCACACGCTTCTCTTACAGCTCTGTAAAGCAGGAAAAAGACCACTTCCAAACACTGCCATGGAGTCATCTTCAGCTAAACGAAAAAAAGCAAAGTGGACCAAAAGGGATCCTGTTTAGAAGGGGGGGTGGGTAGCTATGTATATTTACAAGAAATCTTGGAAGAATTAAAAAAAAAAAAAAAGAGGGAAAGAGGGACTTCCCTGATTGCACAGTGGTTGAGCACCCGCCTGCCAATGCAGGGGACACGGGTTCGAGCCCTGGTCCGGGAAGATCCCACAGGCCGTGGAGCTACTAAGCCCGTGCGCCACAACTACTGAGCCTGTGCTCTAGAGCCTGCGAGCCACAACTACTGAAGCCTGCATGCTTAGAGCCCGTGCTCCACAAGAGAAGCCACTGCAACGAGAAGTCTGCGCACCACAATGAAGAGTAACCCCCTCACCGCAATAGAGAAAGCCTGCACGCAGCAACGAAGACCCAACACCGCCACAAATAAATTACTTTAAAAAAAAAAAAAGAGGGAAAGAGAGAAGTAGTCCTAAAGACCTCCTTGAATGCTAAAAATAGTGTGACTAAGATGTCAGGTCCTGACCTCCGTAGTGAACGTAGAAACCAAGGGGCAAGGGCCCTGGCTTGTTTCTGCCGCCCAGCTCAGGTGAGAGGTGAGGAGGAAGCGTGCAGAAGGGAAACAAGCACTGGCTGAGCGCCTGTCGTTTACAGTACCGGGGCCAGGCGCTTCAAATATGTTTTCTCCTTTAACCGTTTCCAGCTTTACTTTGAGGTGGGTGTCTTTATTGCCCACATTTCATAGATAAGGAAAGGAGAGCCGAAAGAAGCAAAGCAACTTGATCAAATTCATAAAGCAAGTAAAGGGCCAGAACCAAGGCTTTACACCCAGGCCTCTGGGACCCCAGCTGCAGCTGCTCTCTTGCTGGGCCCCGGAGGGAGCTCGTAGGCTGTGGCCACAGGGAGGTAATGCTTCCCTAAGACCCCGTTTTTGTCTCCTGCCTTCACGCCCTCCCAGAGGGGCAGCAGGCCTGGCTGCAAGGGAGAGGCCCCGGGAGGGAGGGCGTGCCTCTAAGTCGCTGGCTTTCAATTTGATTACGTATGAAAATCATCCGAGGTGCTTTCAAAATCACTGATGCTCAGGTCCTACCCTCAGAGATTCTGATTTAATACGTATGGGTTGCAGCCTAGACGTAGGGCTTTTAGAAGCTCCCCAGGGAATCCTTTATGTGCAACCAGGTTTGAGAAGTCGGGCCCTGAGCGCTTGCTGTTTTCACGTGTGGTCAGTCAGGTCCAGAATCACTGGCACCACCTGGGCATCTGCGAGCCCCGCCTCAGACCTACGGAATCAGACACTAGTGGGGAGGGGCGCAGGGTAAGGGACGGGAAGGCGGCAGTAACCCCTATTTTCACAAGCCTTGCACGTGATTCACAAGCCTGTGCCCTAACGCTGGAGAATCACCGCTTGAAGCAGCCAAGGCAGAGACAGATCTTCAGGCGCAGTGGTTTGCTTTGTTCATTGTCACACGACTGCTATGTTATTACCAAGTAAGATAAATTCGATGGTCCCAGGCAGTGAGACCGTCCAGGCTTTTCCCCCAAGAGCAACACTTTAAGCCACGTGAGAATGTGTTTAAATGCGATGTGGAATCAACTGGGACTCAGCGTAGCTTCTGAGAAAGGGACCGGCATTATGAAAACATGATGACGCTATGAAACAGCTCCTGTGAAGCAAAAGCCGCCAAGGGGCGAGTTGGCGGCTGAGAGAGAACATGGCCCTCGGGGACAGAGGGCCAGCCTGGATGGCCCAGGCGACCCGGCACCCCGACAACCTCCCCTGCCAAGGCCTCGCCACTTGAATGGTGTATTAATTGTCTGGGGCTGCTGTAAGAAAGTAATAAATGTGATGACTTGAAACAGCAGACATCACATCTATTCTTTCACTGCTCTGGAGGACAGGAGTCTGAAATCATGGTATCAGTGGGGCCGGTTCCTCCTGGGAGGTTTAAGGGAGAATCTGTTCCAATCTGTTCCTGGCTTCTCGTGGCTGTGGGCAACCCCTGGCGTT
Source organism: Hippopotamus amphibius kiboko (assembly GCF_030028045.1). Lineage (NCBI taxonomy): Eukaryota > Metazoa > Chordata > Mammalia > Artiodactyla > Hippopotamidae > Hippopotamus > Hippopotamus amphibius. The sequence continues at coordinate 227,936,055 of NC_080187.1, forward strand.
CCTTGCTCTGTACACAAATCGCTCCAATCTCTGCCTCTGTCTTTTTCTTTTTTTAATATAAATTTATTTATTTATTTATCGGCTGCGATGGGTTTTCATTGCTGCACGCGGGCTTCCTCTAGCTGTGGTAAGTGGGGGCTACTCTTCCTTGTGGTGCACGGGCTCCTCATTGCCGTGGCTTCTCTTGTTGCAGAGCACGGGCTCTAGGTGCATGGGCTTCCGTAGTTGTGGCACACGGGCTCAATAGTTGTGGCTCACGGGCTCTAAAGCACAGGCTCTGTAGTTGTGGTGCACAGGCTTAGCGGCTCCACAGCATGTGGGATCTTCCTGGAGCAGGGATCCGACCCGTGTCCCCTGCATTGACAGGTGGATTCTTAACCACGGCGCCACCAGGAAAGTCTCTCTCCCTGTTTTCACATGACCTTCCCTCTGTGTCTCAATTCTCCCTCTCATTTCTCTTATAAGGACAGTCACTGGATTTAGGGTGGACCCTAAATCCAGGGTGATCTTATGTCAAGATCCTTCACTCAACTTGATGCTTGGTGATGACCTAGAGGGGTGAGATAGGGAGGGTGGGAGGGAGTCGCGGGAGGGAGGGGAGTTGGGGATACATGTATACATACAGCTGATTCACTTTGTTGTACAGCAGACACTGGCACAACAGTGTAAAGCAATTCTACTCCAATAAAGAGCTGGAAGAAAAAAGAATCACATTTTAAACAAAAACAAAAACAGACCTTTTACTTAATCACATCTGCAAAGATTCTATTTCCAAGTCAGGTCAGGCTCATAAGCTGGGGTTGGGAGTGGGGTTTAGGATGTGAAGGTATCTTTGGGGGTTGATTCTGAGCAGAGATTACCTGAGGAACCTCCATTTCAAACCCTCGGGGCAAACACAGCGGGCCTGGAACTCACGGAGTTCTCCAGCAGCCGGGGTGCTCTCCTGCGAGCTCACTGACGCGTCCGCAGAGCCGAGGCCTCTCTGTGCGCTTGTGTAAAGCAGGAACAGAGGCTCGGGGGGCGGACGTGCCCGAGCTCCCAGAACGAGGAAGGGGTGCCCCCCCAGTCTCTGCTGCCCCTTCTGTGGGCATCACGGGCTGTCAGGAGTCGTGACTTAGCCCGACTGTCTTCAAGCAAGTGGGGGGCTGGGATCTCTTACCACCAGAGGCTCCTAGCGGATGGCCTGGTCACGTCTTTCTCTCTCTCTCTCAGTTTCCCATGACCTTCAGCGCCACTTCTACAAACACAGAGAGCCTTGTGCCCGCCAGGCACTTGGCCTCTGGGAGGAACTCAGTAAATGTGAACAGAATGATTTTTTTGTTTGTTTCTGGCCCTAGCTCAGCAGGAAACCTGTTTGATACACACAGTGGAATAAAGTACACCTATTTGCAGGACTGAACCATCCAGGGGACCCACAGACACACGTGGATGTCCAGTGAAGCGGAAGCAGTGGGTTCTGACACCCGTCTCCCTGCTCCTGTCAACTCAAAAATGGATGAAAACCCGTAACCAGTCAGCCAGGAGACTGCCGTGGGTGCTGTTACCTTCGGGTGGGTGTCTCATTTCCATGGGTTCCATGTGGTCTGGTCAGGGACGTGACGTCGGCTTCATCTTTCGGGTCTTCGTGCCTGAGCCCAGCGGTCTCAGGGTTCCTTGCTCACCTCGGCCACGGCGGCTGCTGCCTCTTCCAGGAATTCAGAGCTACGTGCGGCACGAACAACCCCGGCCTCCCAGCTCCGGACGCCTGCCTCCCTGTCCTCCGTTGCCAGCTCTCAGGCCGTGGGTTTGCAGCCACCAGGACTATCCCACCATCACGGCAAACTCTGAAATTAAAACATCAGCCTGTCTTCCCCTTGGGAAGAGTCTGCTTTCTCACTTCTTCCGTCCGCTTGACGGCACTGCCTGGAGAGCAGACCCCGCGGCTCGGCCCCGTCCTCCCCTGTCTCCCCTGTAGTCCATCTCCTACCACGAGACAGAAGGTGGGGTCCAGAGGAGGCGAGGGGAGGAAGGGAACAGGCGTTGCGGAGCACTCACCACGACGGGACAGACCAGGGGCCTGATGCCAACTCACTGATCTTCTCCGTGATCCTCTGAGGTGGGGACAGGGTTACTGTCCTAATTTCACAGGTGAAAAACGGAGGCTCGATTCTATTCAGGGCCTTGGGGCCATGTAGCCGTGAGGTGGAGATCAGAGCCCAGCCCGTGCTCGTTGCAGGGAGGCTGGGGCTGCTTCATGCTTCCTTTGGCAGCTCCGTAACTGCTGCTTCTCCCTTCTCTTAGCTAGCACTGGCCCGGTCCGGGCCGTCACCCTCTCCCTCCCGAATAGCAGTAACAGCTTCCCTGGTAGTCTCTGCCTCTGCTCTTCTCTGCGGCAATTTGCCTATGTCCAAAGCTTTCTGTTTCCTTTATGTCTCCCATAGTGCCTGGCTCAGGACTGGATGTGGGGTAGACACGTAGCACATTTGTTACTAGAATGATATGGGCCTGGTGCAGCAGGAACTTTATCTTGAAGCATCTAAATATGAGTTTTGGTTAGGCTAGGCGTTACCTGCGGGTGCCTTGAGAGGCTGCAGTAAAATCATACCAGGTACAGACTAGGTTAGTAATGCAGTTGACGTGTTACCATTCTTAGTAATGACGGATAAGGATGGAACTTACACGGGACGTTCATAGCTCAGTTACAACACTTACTTCTTAAAGCCCATAGCTTTAATCTTCTCCCCTGACAAGTCTGTTTCTCTGTACAACTTCAAGTGAAGACAGAAAGTCCCAGGGCATCAATACCTACACACAGGAGCCACAGATCAACAGAAGTACTGGATTCTCCGGCGACTTGGATGAAGAAAGTCAAGTAACTTTAGCTTAACCCGACCCAGGAATGCACACCTTAAGATGTACATTTCAGAGGAGAAGGTGAATTTTATAGTGATGAGTTCTATGTGCTTATCTGAAGTAATCAGGAACCCATACAAGCTTGAATCAGAAATTCCCTTTACTAACCTGGGTGTAGGCAGAAAAAAAGTATGGCATTAGGAGCTCCCAGTGAAATACGGTAAATATCCTACACGAGTGATCACTTGCCAGTTACCAGACATGAAAGCCACAGCTGATCCTTCTCCTCTGAATGCGTGTCACGGCCAGGGAGGGGTCCACCAGGCTCCCACCCTCCCGCCCACTAAGCAACTCAAAATATCTTGACAAATGTGCCCATTCCATTTCCCACCACTCGTCATCACCATGTGACTTACATGTCACACCGCACAGCAAAGCTGTGTTTCGGATGAAAGTCTAGTTAGATAGCAAGGGTGCTAGACCCAGCAGTTCAAATTCTTTCTCATCAAGAGCAAGTTGGTGCAAAGTTTTTGTAGGATAATTTGGAAATAGTGATTAAAATTAAAATACAAATATCCCTTGACCCAACAGTTCCACTTCTAGGATTTCTCCCCTGTGGATAATAATAAGTTATTAGTAAGTGTGTGTAGCCATTTCTTTCCGCATTATTTGTAAGAGCACAGGACTAGACACGATTAAATGTTCTTTAATAGCTGATGGTTAAATAAATTCTGATACATCCAAAAATGAAATTTTATGAAGTGATGAGAAAGAATGAAGTAAATCTTCACGTGAGAATATGGAATATGAAACGTGCTACCAGATGAGTGACAAAACAAAGGCGCGGAGGAGTGGATATAGCATGTATAGCATGTGTCATGTGTGGTATCCTTCCTTGTGCATAAAAAGGGTATCAGTACCTTCACTTATTCAAACTAGATGACTGGTAAGTGCTTCTTCACCATGTATTCACTTCTACTGAGTTTATTACGGATTTTTGAAGACAGTGTGTAATTTACCTTGTTCTGGGAAGCAGTGGTGCCAACATCTCTGAATCAAAATGACGAGAGGGCTTCCCTGGTGGCACAGTGGTTAAGAATCCGCCTGCCAATGCAGGGGACACAGGTTCAATCCCTGCTCCAGGAAGATTCCACATGCCACGGAGCAACTAAGCCCTTGTGCCACAAAAAAAATGATGAGAAAGGGGATTAAGATCCAGGCGCCTCTTTACAACCTCAGGGGGAAAAAAAAAGGAATAGATTGGCTACCATCACACCCCTTCATTAGCCTCCTCACTGAACCATCCTGCTCCCTTTAAGCTGGTATTGGTGTGTTCTTGGGGGTGGGTTCATGTAGGATCCTTTTGAAAAATCTGTGCTACTGAGCCTGGTGCTGGCCTCTGAAGCCGTTTGTGGACTGAAAAGCTGAGCTGGGTTCTGACGTTCATCCAGCAGTGTAAAGTAAGGGGTGCATGCTGGAGATTATATAAGAAAAGATCCCAACTGTGTTTCCAGGGAATTTCCAGGCCAACAACGTGGTAGAGGCAGCTGGACTAGAGAACTAGTGACCACGGACTCAGCTCCGTACACTGAACCGTGGGGTAGTGATGTGATGAAAAGTGTATGCGCACGAGGAATGTCAGGATAGTTCCCGGTCTCTTTGGTTTGGTACCTTAACTCTCTCAAGGTGGGAGAGCACAGTGGGTAAGAATCTGCAGCCAGACTCCAAGATCTGGTCCTGGTGATGCCATGTATTAGCTATTTGACCTTGAGTAAGTTACTCTCTGGTCTTAGTTTTCTCATCTGTAAGATGGGGATAATTCTAGCACCTGCTGCCTAAGGTTGTCATGCTGATTAAAAAAGTAAATATAGGCAAAGTACGTAAGTACTTAACCAATGTTACCACATCCTTTTTTTTTAATTTTTGAATTTTTTTATTTTGACTGCGTTGAGTCTTTGTTGCTGCACGCAGCCTTTCTCTCTAGTTGTAGCGAGCGAGGGCTACACTTCCTTGTGGTGCATGGGCTTCTCATTGTGGTGGCTTCCCTTGTTGCGGAGCACAGGCTCTAGGTGCATGGGCTTCAGCAGTTGCGGTGCGCGGGCTCAGTCATTGTGGCCCATGGGCTTAGTTGTTCCTTGGCATGTAGGATCTTCTCGGGCCTGGGATCAAACCCATGGCCCCTTGCATTGGCAGGCAGGTTCTTAACCACTACGCCATCAGGGAAGACTCACTACATCCTTAAAAGCTAATCTATTTCAGAAAAAAATATCATATTTCTGCTTCAACCCAATTTGAAGCATTAAAAGCTTCAAACTCCTCACTGCCCCTCCCCTCTCCAAGCTCCCTGAGGCCATGAATTAAAATAATAGATTTGATCTTTGTCTCCTAAATTCAACAGTGATTATCCCTAAGCAGTGTTGTCTACTGCAATACCAATTAATGTAAACTATTCATTTTATCTCAAAATCATTTCAGAATCCCACAGTCATTAATTTCAAATCCAGACTTGCCTTGGTACATGGTAATTATTAGTTCTTTTCTCAGGAGTCAGGGATGTAGCACTTTCATTCATTTACAAAAAGTTTAGGTACCCGCCTTGGTGGTGGTGATAGTGGTGGTGGTGTCTGAAAGCGTCCAACAGAGCCCTTGAGCTGATGTGGTAGAAATTCCCATTTGCTGCTACAGAAAAGAGATACCATCTCAATGGCGTTTCTAGGCTGAGAGCGTGGAAGTTTCCCTACCTTGTTGGCAGGATAGGGGATTCCAGAAAAGGAGGCAGCTGTGGGATCCCAAGCAAGCCTTCACTTGTCTGGACCTGAGTTTCATCATCTCTAAAACAAAGAGATTGAATTAAATGGTGTAGTGGTTCTTTCCAGTCCAAAAGACCCTGTGTATTGGTTGGCCAAAAAGTTCATTTGGGTTTTTCCAAAAGATGGTATGGCAAAACCTGAATGAACTTTTTGGCCAACCCAATAGATACAACTGTGAGATATGTCTCAGGAAGTTGGGCTCTTTTTTTGGAAAAAACTATACTAAAATACTCCCCTCTGACCCCAACACTGCCACCACACACCTAAATACACACACACGGTGAAATAATAATAAGTTCCCATTTATTGAGTGCTGAGTGCCAAGTGCTTTATATACATCATTACACTAAAGCTCACAATAAAACTTTGAGGTAGCTGTTAATTTTTCAGACATCCAGAGAGGCCACGGTGAAGGCCACAGTGGGTGCCTGGATTCTCTTCTGTAAAAGAATCTGAGCTGGATGACTGAGGCCCCTTCCAGCTCTAGGCCTTTCTGTACGTCTAGATTCATTGCCTTCTTGAGATTTCCAACTCAGCCACATTCGGGGTGGTGGTTCTGGGACGGGGCCTTCCTGAGGGGCCCTTCCTGATGCACCAGGTGTGAAATGGGACCATTGCCCTTGGATTCCTACTTTTTGAATCTGTTTTGCACTGGCCGTGCTGGTTCTATGACGCGGCACAAAAGGAGTTCTCTTAGGGCCCCTGAGAGCAGACAGAGCAGACAGAGATTCTGTACATTTGATTCCAAACCGCCTCCCTTCCTCTCAAAAACTCAGCCCCTGCACAGTTTCACTCGGGGGAGAGATTCAGCCGAGTTCCCCTCCTGTGGGTTTTCAGCTTGCGTCAGGCCGCTGGGCCCCGCTGAATCAGAGCTCCGAGCGATGTGACCTCACTTTCGGTGTCTGGTTTCAAAGCACATGTTTAAGTCTCCGATGCTACTGCAGCTGCACATTTTCTGAGCCTTTATCTGCCATCCCTGCCTTAAGCATGTCGGTCTCCCCAGCCACGCTCCCTCTCACCCTCTCTCTCTCTTTCACACACATATTCGCATTCATTCTTGAGCTCTTTGAAAATATTTCACAGTTGAAAATAAGCACATCAAAGTTAAGATGATTCCCTGTGACAAGAAAGCATATACAGAAGTGAAAACCAATTTCTTAAAACCTCAGTCCTTAAGGAGTGTCTTTGGAACCATCCTCCTCTTTGCAGGGCTGAGAGCGACAACAAATAGAGCTCATCCGCGACTCCCACATACTCAGAAGGAGAAACACACGTATTTATTACGAGCAGCTGCACTCATCTGAGTTCCTGGAGGGGTGGGGGGATGACTGGATTCATTCACTGCTCTGGAGAAGTTTGATGCCATCAGCACCCAGAGGAGCAAGTTCCCAGCGCCGTGTGTGGCACCCGCCAGGCAGCAGCAGCTGCGGGGGGGGGGGGGGGGGGGGTCCAGCCTCTCCAGGGAGCCGGGGACGCTGGCTCTCCTTGCCCCCACCGCTGGGGCACCAAGGGGCCAGACACAACCTGTCGGAGGTGGGCGGGGCCGCGTGGGAGGAATTCCCGAGCAGCTCTCCACGACGCCCCACTTTCCCCCCTCCTCACCACCCCCCTGCAATCCTCCGAAGAAACGGTTCAAGGGCCCTAAGTCGGGGGCCCGCCCTGAGGGTGGGAGAGCGGCAGAGCCCAGCCCCTCAGGGGTTAAAATCCTGCCATCTGCAAAAGGAAGGTGCCACTTTATTTCCCGTTGGACGGTTCCTTGGGTGGGGCTTTCCCTCTGGATGGTTTTTAGCAAACAGAAATCCAGAACACCCAGCTAAATTTGAATTTCAGGTAACAAATATGTTTTGGCATAAATATGTCCCCAAGACTGCAAGGGGCATGCTTATACTAAAACATCTCTTTGTTATTTATCTGAAATTCAAATAGAACTAGGTGCCCTGCATTCTGTCTGGCAACCACACCCGCTTACAGTTCTCCCAGGGAGTGTTTATTCTTGCTGTGCACTTTCAAGCAGAAATTGTTCCGTTTATTCTCCTGGGATTCCTGATGAAAAAGCAGAGATTTTGGGCCACATCTACTGAATGAAATTTCCAGGGGCAGGACCCAGAAATATACATGTTATCAAGTTGTTACCTAGGTGATCTGATGGACATTTGTATTAGTTGCTTACTGCTTCCAAACAAATGTCCCTAAAACACAGAGGCTGAAAACAGCCAACAATGACTGTCTCACAGTTCATACGGGTCAGGAATTCGGGGTTGATTTAGCTTTGTGATTCTGGCTAAGCGGCTCTCGTGATGCTGCAATCAAGGCGTTGGTTCAGGCTGCAAACACCTCTAGACCGCGTGGTGCTGGAGAATCTGCTGTCATGCTCAGGTCCTTTCTGGCGAGTAGCTGGAAGCATCATTCTTCACTCCATGGCTGCTGGCTTTATCCAGAGCTAGGGATGAGAGAGACAGACAGAGACAGAGGCAGAGAGACACTCCTCAAGACAAATTTAAGTCCAGAGTGAAAAGGGCAGAGAATTACACAAGGTCATCCATCCAAAAGGCAGGCATCCCTGGGAGCTGTCTTAGAGGCTGTCCACCAACATATTCAGGTTTGAGAATTACTGTTACAAAGTAGTTCTCAATATACCACAACCAAAACCACATCTTTAGGATGGGAGCCAATATCTTTCTTTACTTACTTTTTTCCTGTTTCCATCCCTCCTCCCCATACGCCCCTTGGGGATTTGAGACAACAGTGAAGAAGTAAAAATTGAGAAAGAAAAAATAGTCAAAATGACAGTCTTAGGAGAACAGCAAACTGTTAAATTTTTAAATGCTTGCAAATACTGTTTGGGTAGGAGGAAATTATATGCCAATCCCATACATATATAGCTGTGTCCTCCTAAGAAGTCTTAGCACTCAATGTGACTCTCGAAGACTCTCCTATGAGGACTTCTGGAAACATAATACATGAGGTGACCAGTTGTCCCAATTTGCCCAAGACTCTCCCATGTCCTGGAAAATGCTTCAGTTTCAGGCACATTGAGATGTTGGTCATCTTCTTAACGTGGAGCCAACAAGACATCAATCAACCACTCTGTCCCTATCTGCAGACGGTGTGGGTCCACCTTGTGATGAAGCAGAGAGTGCGGGCTTTGAGCTAGAAGCCCACCAGTGTGGGCCCTCAGCTGTGACCGTAAGCTGTCTCACCTGGAAGACAGGCCCCGTAAATCTGTTTTAGTGAAGCTTAAGTATAACGATGCCCATAGAAGTGCCTTGTAAACAGAGAAGTGCTGCACGGATGCTCTTGACGGCTCTTTTGGCGTTTGGTTTGTTTTTACTTTATTTTATTTTTTAAAGAATTTTATTGAGATATAATGGACATACAATAAACTGCATATATAAGTGTATAATTTGCTTTTTTTTTCTTATTAGTAGTGTATATATGGCAATCCCAATCTCCCAATTCATCCCACCCCAACGTTTACTGCTCTTTTGAAGGGAAGACGCTGATCCTAGAATGAGAGGTAGGACCCAAAGTCACCCCTTTACACTTTTGCAACTAAATGTGACAATTTCTTTTTCAATTAGGTGGATGCAATGACCTTCAGAAAAGGTGACCACAGCCCACAAAAGCCACATGACACACCTTTAATGTTCCTTTTAATTTGCCATTTAATTCCCAAATTGATTTACACTGTTCCCTCCAGAAAATGCTACACTACCCAAAAGGACAGTCATCTCTATTGTATCCTCAATGACAAGTTTCCCAGAAAATCTGTGCGAAGTCTTGATAAAAAAGACATGATTCATTTTTCACAGCTGCGAGGGTGTGAGTTCCTTCTCTCAGGAGAAAACCTGTCACCAGTGGCGCTCCTTCCCTCACCCTCTTCCACTTCCATTCCTGCAGGCTTGGGGGACTGTTTTTTGCTGGTGAGAAAGGCAGTAGTCTGTAAATTGTGTTGAAGGGTGTACAGTCCCTCTCTTTTTTTCCTTCTGCCTTTATGAGTTCTGGGCAGGCCTGCACATTTATATGGTGCCAAGTCTCAAAATCAAAATAGGCAATCCATTTTGTTAATTTATTTTATTGGCTGTGTTGGGTCTTTTTTGCTGTGCGCGGGCTTTCTTTAGTTGCAGTGAGTGGGGGCTACTCTTTGTTGTGGTGCGCGGGCTCCTCATTGCTGTGGCTTCTCTTGTTGCGGAGCACGGGCTCTAGGCGCGTGGGCTTCAGTAGTTGCAGCACATGGGCTCAATGTTTGTGGCTCACGGGCTCTAAAGCGCAGGCTCAATAGTTGTGGCGCACGGGCTTCGTTGCTCCGCAGCATGTGGGATCTTCCCAGTGCAGGCCTCAAACCCGTTTCCCCTGCATTGGCAGGCGGATTCTCAACAACTGAGCCACCTAGGAAGCCCCAGGCAATCCATTTTGAATGGACTCTAGTTTTCTCTGAAGTGGGCCGGTTAGCAAGAATGGCCATGACTTGTGCTTTGTCCACTGTTCTCCTCCACCCACCCCTGTACCCTGGCTCTGCATCCCAGGCACCCAACAAAGATGCTGGACTGACAATGATGCAGAAGAAAGCCTATCTGGTCTGCTCTGTTCCCTGCCACTTTGCAGGCATATAACCTAGAACCTCTCTGAGTCTCAATGGAAAGAAGGCTATCTGGCCTTCCTGCAGCATGGGGTACTGTGCAAGGATCAAATCAGATGAATGTAAATGAAACATGTTTGAAAATCTTCAGAGTGCCACATAAATACAGGTGTTCAGTTTTTATGAGTCCTTCCTTTGACATGCTGCGGGTATCCGGCCGGCTGAGTATTCCTGTAGTATTATAATTTGCATCATTTAATAGATGAGAATTTCCACGGACTGACCTTCGCAAGCTTACCTAATAGTTATCATAACCTTAATGCCGCCACAGAGGTGTTGCCTTACGGTTTCTGTTTTATAATTTTAACACTTCAGAGGCTGATTTTCACCCCTGCCCTTCAGGCCAGGCTCCACCCAGTGTGTGTCCTTTCCGTGAAGTTCAAGATGGTGACACTTCAGTTTATGAAGCGTTTAGCGTTTCGTTTTATACCATCTCTACATAAATACAGGCTATTTTAAAAACCTATTTTTGAAGTCATCAGTTCCACTACAATTTAAAAAAGTTTTTAAATGAGCAACCCTTAAGCAAACCTCAAACAAATACCATAATTAAAGAAGGGATTATAAACACATTTTCCCCCAGTTCATTAAGTTGCATGCAAGCTTACAGTTAATATATGATTCGAACACTTACAGCCATAGCAAAAGACATGACAAAAGAAAAAGAAACGTTCACCGACGGCCCTACTAGTTTGATGCCACAAGTGAACAGTCTGAAAATGAAACTAATTATTTCACTACAGCATTTTTCTTCAGAAGGAGAAGGGATGAGAGGGTTGGGCTCAAAGACTCAACCTTATTCAGGGCATTTGGGGAGTAGGGCTCAGGGTAAGTGCCATGCATAAGCTCTCTCAGAAAATCCCTGTGTCTTCTGAGCAAAGACACCGTGAGGGTTAATTGTGTGTGTCACCTTGGCTGGGCCATGGTGCCCAGATATGTGGTCAAACATGATTCTGGATGTTTCTGTGAGGGTGTCTTTGAAGGAGATTAACATTTAAATTGGTGGGCTTTCAGTAAAACAGATTCCCCTCCCTAGTGCGGGTGGGCTTCATCGATCAGTTGAAGGCCTAAACAGAACCAAAGATTGGGGGTGGGCGGTGGCAGGCCCAGCTGAGTCCCTCAATTTCTCTCAGCCTTGATTTCCTCGTCTGAAAAGTTGCAAACACTACTATATAATGTCTGATGTTATATTTATTTATTGCACTTCCTAAACTCATAGTAGTAGCTAAGCTTTGAGGACATCATAGTGCCAGGCTCTGTGCCAAGCACATGTATTATTCCATTTACTCCGTCCACCAACCCCTGTGGTGAACAGCAGTATTGATCCCAGCTTACGGACGAAGAAACGGAGGTATAGAGACGTTAAGCCACTTGCCTTAGGTCACACGGCGGGGACGCAGCAGAGCTGGGACTTACACCTGGAACTATCAGAATTCAGGGGACGTTCTCCTAACGATTAGCTCTGTGACCAGGAGGAGTTATTTACCTGCTTTAAGTTCTGACACTCTTGTATGTACTGAGGGATACCTGTCCATCGCCTAATCCTGGCGTGAGAATTCAGGGAATCACAACGGGAGAGGCATCCAGCACAGAGTCTGGTGTGCACTGCGTGTGCAACCGGGATTTCCACCCTTGACCCCCAGGTCCCGCACTGCCAGCCCCTGTGCACAGAGGACAGTTGGATCACACGTGCAGGGAAGCAGCCGGATTTGCTGGACATCAATGACCAATCTGCCACATTTATCAAAATCCTGTCTTAAAAATCTTCTTCCTGAAGAGTCAATGAATTTGAACAAAGTTTTTTGTTTTTTATGTTAAGACTTTTAATACGTTACATGAATATCTTCTTCTTGAATATATTTATGAGAAGTCTAAAATGTACTCTATAATTCAAACCTTTTGGCAAATCCGACATTTCTTAAAATACTAATGAAATACATCTCACATTTAAAAATATAGCTATAAGATTATTACGCTAGTTTGCTAGGGCTGCTATAACAAAGTACCAGAGACGGGGTGGCTGACACAATAGAAATTTGTTTTCTCCCAGGAACTGAGGTTAGAAGTCCACAATCAAGGTGCCGGCAGGGTTGGTTTCTCCTGAGGTCTCTCTCCTTGGCTGGCAGACAGCCACCTCCTCCGTGTGTCTTCACATCATCTTCCCTCTTTGTACCTCTGTGTCCTCATCTCCTCTTCGTATAAGGACACCAGTCACGTTTGGTAAGGGTCCACCCTGACGGCATTTCAACTTAATGAGCTCTTTAAAGGCTCTATCTCCGAATACAGTCACATTCTGAGGTACCAGGGGTTAGGACTTCAGCATATGAATTTTGGAGATACACAATTCAGCCCCAAACAAATATATATTTATGAACTGTATTCACATTAAAAATATATTCCTATTTGTTGGACAGCGTCAGAACCACTGACTATGCATGAGGAATGTATTTATATTCACTGACTATACTTGAGAAAAATAGATGCAGGAATATATTCACACAGAGAGGCTCTCTGAAACAAGCTTTCAGTACACTGGTTATTTTAGTGAATTTGACAAGCTGGCCATATGGCGAGATGATACGTTTCGGTAGTCTCTCTGAGAATGAACATTTGGGCATATTGATCCAGAGCTGATGAAAAGCCGCTGTGAACCACCATCTAATGGGACCTCCACCCCCAAGAGTGCCACCCTGTTACCTGAGAGAAAAGCACCCTAAGACATGATCACCTGCTGAAACAAGGCAGCAGGCGGCTGGCAGGAGGCCAGGGAGGGGTGTTGTGCGGGAGACGGAGCAGGGGGGGCCTCCAAACCTGGGGAAGGTCAGTGCAGCAGGGCGCTCCCCGAGGAGCCTCCAGATCCTGGTACACGGGACGGGTGGGGGAGGGAGGGAAGGGTGACTCTAGGGTAGCTCCTATTTCCCAACTTGGCATTTCCTCCTCCCCTTCCCCCAGATCTCCCCCAATCAGGCTACACGGGCAATTCTGGGTCACAGATGTCACTTCCAAGGCGCCCCAGTAACGGATCCTTTAGCGGCTTAAGCTCCTTAACGTCGAAGCCCAAGTCCCCTCTTTCATTCATTTAACAGCAAAAACACAGGACATTAGTGGCGAACCCCTTTCCCCCCCCACATCCGTGTCCAAATTTAGCTACGTCTTCCTCCCTCCCTCCTTCCTTCCCTCCTTCCTTCCATCAGTCCTTTTGAAGACTTGACCCTCCTCTTTCCAGGATCAGTGTACCTGCTTGTGTCCTGGATCTCATTCCTCCCCTCTGGGCTCCTCCCCTTGCCCCCGGCAGCCCCCCTCTTTATCTTCAGCCACAATCTCTCCTCTCTCACCCTTTGCACAAGCTTCTTTCAACCCTGACTCTCCCCTCATTCCCACCAAACTCTACGAAATAAGCTACTGTTTTCACTTTCTCCACTCTGTCACTTTTACTCACATCTCATTTTTGCTTTCCCTCCAGGACCTACCACAAGCATCATAGGCGCTCAAGAGAAGAGAGGTGAATTAATTACTGGGTAGCGGAATATTCCTCGAGCGAAATGTGCAAGGATCACGCAGGATGCAAAGAAGGCTCTGTTCTTGTCTTCAAGAGGCGGGCCGAGCAGTTAGCGAGACAAGGTGGAAACATGACAACAACGTCACCAGAGCCACACTGGAAACAGAAGAGAATCTTTAAAATGGAGGCATCGGGAAACGAGCACTGTTGCGTGTCCGCCCAAGGCTTCCGCGAGTGAGTGTGAATCAGCGAGGTCGCAGTGAATGGCAAGGACTAAAGGGACCCCCGGCCACCATGCCCCAGCTGCGCCACAGAGTGAGGGCGCATTGTAAGGACTGGGGACACTCCTCTTGAGAAGGTCAGTGTCCCTGGCGGGAGGAAGGCAGCGGAGGACGCGTGGGATCCGGGCACAGGCCAGGGGCAGGCGGCTGGGCTCTGAGCACCTCACTGGCAGGCTTCCCACGGCTGGGCGCCTTTCCATCAGGCCCCGGAGCCCCACAAGCCGCGCAGTGCTCACAGCCTGGCTGGGCGGGCCTGCTATCCTGATTCTTTCAAGAACAATGAAATAAGGCAGTGCTGAGTTGAGGAGAGGCTGGAGAAGTTGAGGAGACACATCTGCAAAACCAGGCCAACCGTGTCCGCGCCCACAGGAAGAGCAGCAAGAAGAAGGAGGACTTGTAAGTGCTCGGCACACTCTGGGCCCTGCCCTCGAGTGCTCACTCCTTTCAGGAACCTCCCCCTTTCCACGACAACAAGCAACTCACAACCCATCAGTGTCCCCAGCACCTGCCACGAGCCTGGCCCACTGAACACACATGACAAGAGAGGGTGACTCTCTCTGGATCTCTTCTGTGATGAGAAGGAGCCGGCGAGCCATTGATAAGCTCTGGGCCACGATCAACTAGGGTGTGAAAAGAAGAAAGACTGAGAGACAACCTTCCTTACACACACACACACCCATCATACTCTCTACTCACATTTCACAGACCTGGGCACAGATCTTCAGCTAAAGCAAAGCTCTGAATTGCTAAGTAGCAGTATTAGTTATTAGCCTGGGTTTTGTATTAGCCCGGATCACATGAAGCATGATCACACAAGGTAAGACGTACATCAGATTTGACAGTCCCGAGCCCATCCATATGAAACCCCAACATTTAATCTGGTTTCCTATTGGTTGGTAATTTAATTCTTGTACAACTGCAGCCAATCATCTGTCAATTATCAAAGCTGCCTTTAAAATTAACCCAGGTCCCTATTGTGAGAATAATAAGTGAATGGTGTCTTATGCCTTTCATAAACTAGCCCTTGTGAGAGTCAGGGAAACTGAAAATTCATGGTCTTATACTTTCTTTTTTCTCAACTTGCTGTACAGTCACAGCATAAGGACCTCAGATATCCCATACAAGAAGTCACAATTAATTTTAAAAACTGCCCTACCAATTTATTTGGAATAACATGACGTGAGTATAAATTGTATCGACAGTTTCAAATCTGGTGATATAAAAAAAAATGAAGAAATAGAAACCATGAACAGAGCAATCACAAGTACAGAAATTGAGGCAGTGATTAAAAATCTCCCAACACACAAAAGCCCAGGACCAGATGGATTCACAGGCGAATTCTATCAAACATTTCGAGAAGAGTTAACACCTATCCTTCTCAAACTCTTCCAAAATATTGCAGAAGGCGGAGCACTCCCAAACTCATTCTATGAGGCTACCATCACCCTGATACCAAAACCAGGCAAAGATGTCACAAAAAAAGAAAACTACAGACCAATATCACTGATGAATATAGATGCAAAAATCCTCAACAAAATACTAGCTAACAGACTGCAACAGCACATTAAAAAAATCATACACCACGATCAAGTGGGGTTTATCCCTGGGATGCGAGGATTCTTCAATATACGCAAATCAATCAACGTGATACATCATATCAACAAATTGAAGGATAAAAACCATATGATCATTTCAATAGATGCAGAAAAAGCTTTTGACAAAGTTCAACATCCATTTATGATAAAAGCTCTCCAGAAAATGGGCATAGAAGGAAATTACCTCAACATCATAAAAGCCATATATGACAAACCAAAAGCCAACATTGTTCTCAATGGAGAAAAACTGGAAGAATTCCCTCTAAGAACAGGAACAAGACAAGGGTGTCCACTCTCACCACTGTTATTCAACATAGTTTTGGAAGTGTTAGCCACAGCAATCAGAGAAGAAAAAGAAATTAAAGGAATCCAAATTGGAAAAGAAGAAGTAAAATTGTCACTCTTTGCAGATGACATGATATTATATATAGAAAACCCTAAAGACTCTACCAGAAAACTGCTAGCACTAATTGATGAGTTTAGTAAAGTAGCAGGATACAAAATTAATGCACAGAAATCTCTTGCATTCCTATACACTAACAACGGAAGAGCAGAAAGAGAAATTAAGGAAACTCTCCCATTCACCATTGCAACCAAAAGAATAAAATACCTAGGAATAAACCTGCCTAAGGAGGCAAAAGATCTGTATGCAGAAAACTTTAAGACATTGATGAAAGAAATCAAAGATGACATAAACAGATGGAGGGACATACCATGTTCCTGGATTGGAAGAATCAACATCGTGAAAATGACTGTACTACCCAAAGCAATTTACAGATTTAATGCAATCCCGACCAGATTACCAATGGCATTTTTCACAGAACTAGAGCAAGAAATCTTACGATTTGTATGGAAACGCAAAAGACCCCGAATAGCCAAAGCAATCTTGAGAAGGAAAAATGGAGTTGGTGGAATCAGGCTTCCTGACTTCAAACTATACTACAAGGCCATAGTGACCAAGACAGTATGGTATTGGCACAAAAATAGAAAGGAAGATCAATGGAACAGAATAGAGAACTCAGAAGTAAGCCCAAACACATATGGGCACCTTATCTTTGACAAAGGAGGCACGAGTATACAATGGAAAAAAGACAGCCTCTTCAATAAGTGGTGCTGGGAAAATTGGACAGCAACATGTAAAAGAATGAAATTAGAACACTTCCTAACACCATACACAAAAATAAACTCCAAATGGATTAAAGACCTACATGTAAGGCCAGACACTATCAAACTCCTAGAGGAAAACATAGGCAGAACACTCTTTGACATACATCAAAGCAACATCCTTTTTTGACCCACCTCCTAGAATCATGGAAATAAAATCAAGAATAAACGAATGGGACCTCATGAAACTTAAAAGCTTTTGCACAGCAAAAGAAACCATAAACAAGACTAAAAGGCAACCCTCAGAATGGGAAAAAATAATTGCCTATGAAACAACGGACAAAGGATTAACCTCCAAAATATACAAGCAGGTCATGCAGCTTCATACCAAAAAAGCAAATAACCCAATCCACAAATGGGCAGAAGACCTAAATAGACATTTCTCCAAAGAAGACATACAGATGGCCAACAAACACATGAAAAGATGCTCAACATCACTCATCATCAGAGAAATGCAAGTCAAAGCCACAATGAGGTATCACCTCACACCAATCAGAATGGCCATCATCACAAAGTCTGGAAACAACAAATGTTGGAGAGGGTGTGGAGAAAAGGGAACTCTCCTGCACTGTTGGTGGGACTGTAAGTTGGTACAGCCACTATGGAAAACAATTTGGAGGTTCCTTAAAAAACTACAAATAGAACTACCATATGATCCAGTAATCCCACTCCTGGGCATATACCCAAAGAAAACCATAATCCCAAAAGAAACATGTACCATAATGTTTACTGCAGCACTCTTTACAATAGCCAGGACATGGAAGCAACCTAAATGCCCATCAACAAATGAATGGATACAGAAGATGTGGCATATATATACAATGGAATATTACTCAGCTATAAAAAGGGATGAGATGGAGCTATATGTCATGAGGTGGATAGAACTACAATCTGTCATACAGAGTGAAGTAAGTCAGAAAGAGAAAGACAAATATTGTATGCTAACTCACATATACGGAATCTAAAAATAGTGACAAGAACAGGGAAGCAGATACAGAGAATGGACTGGAGAACTCGAGGTATGGGAGGGTGCGGGGGGTGAAGGGGAAACTGAGACGAAGCGAGAGAGTAGCACAGACATATATATACTACCAACTGTAAAATAGTCAGTGGGAAGTTGTTGTATAACAAAGGGAGTCCAACTCGAGGATGGAAGATGCCTTAGAGGACTGGGGCAGGGAGGGTGGGGGGGAATCGAGGGGGGGGGGGCGTCAAGGAAGGGAGGGAATATGGGGATATGTGTATAAAAACAGTTGATTGAACCTGGTGTACCCCCAAAAAAATAAAATAAAATTAAAAAAAAAAAAAAAAATGAGGTTCACGTCAATCTTTCCAAATACCTTGACTGTCCGTGACACTTACATCTAAAGTTCAGTGAAATGTTTATGGCATATAACGTGGGCACCCTGCGGGTCCGTCCCGCCTCCTCTCCACAACCCCCCAGCGTGGACTGGGAAGGGTCTCTGCATCCCTCTCCGTGGCCCCTCCAGTGCTGGAGCCCCCTCTGGCCCTTCCAGCTCTGCCCTGTCCATCTGGTGCGCTCCGCCGGGCCTTCCAGACCCACCCCCCATGCAGTGGACGCTGCTGCCTTCCTGTGGGGACCTCCACAGGGTGAAAGTGGAGCAAGTATGTTTCTTACACCGGCCTCTTCACCTTCTGCCACCACACATAGGCTAGACCCAGGTGTCGGACTTTCCTGAAAGCTGTGTAACTAAAGGGAATTAAAATAAAAGAGGTAAAAAACGTCACACTAAATGTAGGCTTTTCCTGTAACCCAAGGGAAAAAGCAAGGACGTTTCTTAACCTTTCTTAGATGACACCTTCTGTTCCTAGTCTTGCTCTCCAGATCTCAG
The DNA here is from genome assembly GCF_030028045.1 of Hippopotamus amphibius kiboko. NCBI lineage: Eukaryota > Metazoa > Chordata > Mammalia > Artiodactyla > Hippopotamidae > Hippopotamus > Hippopotamus amphibius. Next base: position 227,954,728 of record NC_080187.1, read on the forward strand.
ACCTCACCTAATATATGCTGTAATTCTCCTTCCACTTTTCAGGCAGCCCCCCTAACCACGGGGGTTAGTCCTACCCAAGAATCCACTCACTCTCTGAAGCAATTCGTTTTCTCAACAACTCCTTTCCTCAACACTAAATAAGAACCCCATGATGGGGATGGAGAAGCTTGAAGATTTTCCAGGTGCAAAGGCAGTGGGTGTGCTCTTCTGTAGCACAGCTAAACCACTCCCACAACGGGTTTTCATGTCTTCACTTTTGCTTGCTAAGTAGTTTTATGATGTTTACTTTTGTAGTTTGATAGGTGAAGATTTCCACAGTATGATCAGCAACGAACAAACTTTCTAGGAAGCTTGGAAGTCAATTGCTGAGATGATTTCACTGGTATTATGGGCAATGAAGACAAAAAGCAGATGAGAATACTTCTTGGGAAAGCAGTGGTGGAGAAGGATCATAAGATGGGGTACGATCTGAAAGGCAGAAACGTTTGAAGGATCTACCAGTTAGGACCTGCTCCAAGGCAGGGGAGAGAACCCCAACCCCAAAGCAGCAGAACAAGGTTAACTAGGTTACACAGCGGGGAGTCCCCCCGGCTTCAGGCATGGCTGGTCTCAGAGGCTCAGCCTGAATCCTCAGGACAGTGTTCCCATGTCTCTCTTTGCATCTAGACTGTGCTTTCGCCTGTGTTGATTTTTATTTTGGGGCAGCTCAAGTCTTATTGTATCCTTAGCATTAGCTACCCCGGAAAAAAGGAAGTGCCTCTTATCCAGGAGGGCTCTGTGGGGTTAGCATGGGTCGTGTGACACCCTCTAAACTACAGCGGGGGGACGTGAGGCTCTTCGGCTGGGGCAGGCAGAAGGGTCGGTGCAGTGGGTCCTTAGAGATTTGGTCTCCGTCAGTCAGTTAGGAGAAGTCATAGCTACAAACATCCACCACGTGAAGACTGGGAGCAAAGACACAGCAATGACGCACACGGCGTACGTCCAGAAAAGTCCATTTTGGTAAGAGAGCAAGAAGGAAGCAAAAGGAGACGCACTGAAGAAGGTCCGGCATACCCGGCGTGGAAGTTTCTGCTTCACCCGGCAGCCTCTGGGAAGGTTTCCAGCAGGACGCTGAACAGTTTGGAACTCCAAGTCAGGAGCGTGCTCTGGCACCCCTGTTTGCACAAGTGTGTGTGGAGCGATACTGGAAGTGGGAGACTTTACAGGAGCATAAATTAGAGGTAATGAGCCCTGGCCTCAGGTGACAGCAGTAAAAGGAGGAAGAGGACGAAGACCGGACAAAAAATACTGCTGGGTGGGCGAGCAGAGGAAGGTATCAGGCAGGCAGCTGAAGAGGCAAGGCCAGAACTTAGGAGAGGGGTCACGGTCAGAGGGCCAGAGAGGGGGACTCTACACGCGGCCTGTGGTTGGAATCAAAAGAATTGCAAGCTCTCCCCTGTGACTTCTTACTCCCTTCCTGGGATGAAGGTGGGGTCTAAAGAGAAAGTGAAGAAGTCAGGGTGGGAGTAAAAGAAAATGACAGGCATGCTGCCGCACTGGGAGTCCCGCCTTTCTGACAGTCGAGGCTTTTGTTTCTTCTGGACCACGCTACATGTTGTTTACTTGGGATGACTGCTATTGCACCGCTAGTTTGCAAGAGATTGTGAGTCTGAACTCTCAGAGCAAACAGCTGAGGCTTATGCTGGGGAGATGCCTTCTTCCCCACCCTTGTCCACATATATTATCGAGTTTCAGCATCACCACAGTGCTATCCGGTAGGTGTCATTCTTACTTTACAGAGAGGGACGCTAACATTCAGAGAACTCAACTTGCCTGAGGACATACAGTTAGATTAGGTGGTAAGTCAAGTGAACCATTTTCTTCTTAGGAGAAGAACAGAATGTTCAAGCTTGGGTGCATAAATGGAAGGTGAGTGGATTCAGGACAGATCGGGGGCTGTCTTCCAGAGTTCATTTGGAATCTCGTTCCTACTGGCCACACTAAGCCTCCGCTGTTCTGTCTTCCTCGGAATCTCAGGTTAACAACCAGACACTTATCTCAGACAGAGAGTAACAGACTGAATGTGGGTGTCAGAGAGATGCTGGAGAGTGAAAAGAGTTTTGAACGACAAAATTTAAAAATAAAAAAAAACCCTGTGGCAAGATTTAGAAAGTCGACAGCTATTTTAAAAGTACATTGTACCTACATTCATAAATGTCACTGAAACCCAAAGGCATTCTCTGGTTAAACATTTATTATTTGTGGGAGTGTGAAACTTGTTTTTCCTGTTCTTAAGTTTCAAGAAACCAGGCCTATGTTCAACCTCCATTATATGCCATCAGATTATTCTTTACACTCATTCAGAATGTAAATATCAAGCTTCTAAGTTTTGGATAAAGTGTGCTATTTATACTTGGTGCGCCCCAATATGCAACTGTACTGTGCATGCAGTACAACCAGGTTTTCAGGACACATTCCGAAAAGAACAAGGTCAGGTACTGAATGTAGATACATGGGATTGTTTGTATTACATACACATAACTCGGCAATGATTTATCAAAGCACCGGTGAGCCAACACATGAACCTGGAACTCAGACTGTTAAATGCCTGCACTTCAGTAGATTAACAACTTGGAATAAAAGTTAACTTTTAAAAAATTACTCAAGAGTGTTTAAAAGCACTGACCCGTCAAGGGTTTAACAGAGGACCAGGGGTACTTCATTAGAGCTAATGACATGAAGGAAATTTGCTAAGTACTCAACATTTAACCCTGTAAGAACTGCATCTAGAACAGCTCTTTTCCAAAAGCCTTAATTTTGTTTTGCAAAGAAGAAATATCATTGTTTCTAACCTTGTGAATATTAAAAAGTGTGAACTTATCCTTCATCAAAGTACACTAGTGTATTATAGGTAAGTAATTAAGACATTTCTAAAAACTAAGACCAGCTCTCTAGTGTTCATGACAATCTTTTCCATCAATGGCAAACCAAAAGGCCTGGAACGTTTAATGCAGTTAAGCACTTGTGCTATTTTACACTGGCTGATGGAGAAGCAGATACAATTCACCGTTGTGACTCTCATTCTTGCCTATGGGTACAGACACAGTCATCCTGAGGGATCAGTTAAACAAAGCTCCTCCATCCCCTCATACGTACCGATCACATGGTAGAAGATGGTTTATCCAGGAGGCAACTGCTACAGAAGTACTATATAGTCACCTTGCTCTTTTAGAATGAACACATCTAAACTCTGAAAGTAATTATGCAGATACATCAAGCCCCAGACTTCAGAAGAATGACCTGGTGCCACTTATCTGCTGCTTGTCTGGTCTCAGTTTAACACAGATGAGAAGTACAGAAGGAAGGACTGGCTAAGGGTCCGGATGGTGGAACCTTGGCGCTCCAGCCAGCAAGCCCAGGCTCCGGTATTTGGAAATGAGGATTTCCTCTGCTTTTGTTGGCCTCTGAATGCTCACAGCACTTGCTTTAGAACAGTAAAAATGAACAGCAAAGGTTTTCCTTCTACTATATTTTCTTCTTTCTAAAATTGCTTACTTGTTCAACGAACGGTACTGTGCAAGAGTGGTCTCAGCCTCCTCCCACCCCAGGTGCCATTCCCACCAGACTTGCAGGATTACATTTTCCCAGTACCCTCACGTAAAGGGGTTCCATCCCTAGTGCAAAAACAACATTTACTGAAGGCTCACCGTGTGCCAGGTATTGTATGCCGTACACTCATTTAATCCCCGTGGGAAACGACGAGGCCATCCATCCTGGTCCTCGCCTCACACAGGAGGAAGCTGAGGCACACCCAGTCACAGAGCTGAGGAAATGCAGGAACTGGGGTTTAAATCCAGATAATCTGGTCTCAAGGCTTGTGCTCTGATAGTTTTCAGAATGCTTGTGAGGAAAACATTATCACAGAGACAATTTAACATATTTTAAAATCTATTCTTTGAAAACTATATTATTTACAATGAATTACATAAAATGTATCTCGCAACTGATGGACTCACTAGATCGTCACCAGAACTTCAACAACACGAAAGGACCTAAGACAAAGTCTTAAATGATCCCAAATACCTAATGGTTTTAACCTAACTTGTGAAAACGGCTTCAGAATTTGCTTCCCTACCCAAAGTGAAAATTTTGTCTCTCCATTACTTGATAATTTTCAGTAAAATTTTGTTGCCACAAACTTTTTCTAATTCAATACAGCCTGAAGGTCTCTATGGTGTGAAAACTGAATATTCTACTTTTAAAATGTTTATTATCAGTGAATCAAAAACTCTTTCAAATCCTGAGGTTCCTTGAGGAGAAATTAAAACTGAAAGTCAAATAGGCAGCCTGAGCTTACAAAACTGTGATACAGCCAAAGACAGAGCTTCAGTGTTTTGATGTAAAAGCTACCTACTACTCTAGTGAAGAAGGTGTACTGGTTTGAAAAACTAATTAAAATTAATTAGAAATTTCAAGTACCTCAGAGGTAAGGTCATGCATTATATAAAAGGAACTTTTAAGGTGAATTTAATGTTTAGAACTTGAACTAATTTAGCCTTTGAAATGTCTCTCACAGAAGATACCAATAGCAGAGAAATGGTCTACAAATTGCAATTCATGCAGCTCTATGAAAGGCATTCATAAATTCAAAAGGCATATCAAAAATGCAATAAGCAGAAAGGTAAATCAATTTTATAAGGAAAACAAATCCCGCTTCACGTACGCTACTGTTATGGTCCGAGTGTGTGCACGGCCCCAGCTCCCACGTCATATATTGAAAACTGTCCCCCTGGCGTGATGGTATTTGGAGGCGGGGCATTTGGGAGGTGAGCAGTCAAGCGGGCGAAGCTCTCATAAATGGCATTTGTGCCCTATAAGAGAGACCCCAGGGAGTCCCTGGTCCCTTCTGTCCTGCGAGGTTACAATAAGACAGCTGCCTATGAGGACGTGGGCACCTCGATCTCGGACTGCCCAGTCTCCCAGAACTGTGAAAAATACATTTCTGTTGTTTATAAGCCACCTAGTCTGTGGTGTCTTGTTGTAACAGCCCAAACGAACTACGACGACCACATTATATTCTGAAAGTGACTCACGATAGGTAGGTTTATTCTTTAAAATCTAATTTACTTCACCTTTAAAACACAAGTGGATTCCATTTCAAAATAGTCTATTTTAACAACTTCCTGTCTATAAACTGTTTAATGACAAAGTCGAGCAATGCCATCTACAGGGAACCTTAGGAACAACGTATTTCTAGGACCCACACTTTTCTTTACATGAACAGGATGTCTGTAGTCTGAGTTAATGACTGTATTTGGCGTCATTTAACCTACGTATGCTGTGTAACAAGCCCGCTAACAATCATTCTAGATAATTAATACTTCTTAAAATAATCAAAATAACCTAACTTTACTCCCAAATTCACCAAAGACGATCCACAAGCCCTTGGTTATGAACTGTAGCAGGTTACGATTTAAAGCTATGTAACCTTACAAACTTGTAAGTTATAATTGCTATATGGAGGAAACAAGTCATGGGAGCCCACACCTGTAACAATTTTCTTTTCCCAGCTCTTGAATTCCCCCCCCCGCTCCCCCCCCCCCCCCCCTTTACTCTTGAGTAGCATCACCTTTACCTTCTTGGCTGGATTCTCTAAATTTTCAGATATTTAGTTTCTAAAACTCAGCGCTGTTTACTTTAAAACGTCCTATTTCATAGAAAATTGCACATCGGATTCAAAGCTCTTTCCCTCCCTTTATAGACGCACTTTAATCACAGATTTTTTTTTTTTTTTTTATATTTCTCTTTCCTTTGCTTTCTTCTTAGGAAGCAGATGTTAGACGCGGTTTCTTTATTGCAATAGTTCTCCGTTTAGACTAAACATTAAAACCACCTGAAGCCCTTTAACAAACAAGGGCTCCGGATGCCTCTGGTTTAATTGGACTGGGATGGGGCCTGGATATGGTTTTCGTTTGCTTTTCATTTTCTAGGTACAGTCTGAGACGCACTGCCTTCCTGGGGCGGGGCGGCTCTCTAATTGGCCGTCACTGCATCGTGGTACGCGGCTTCTGGGTTTCACCCTGCACAGCGGCGACCCCCACCCGCCTGGAGAACCAGAGGCTCATTCCTGAGCAGTTTCTCCCAGGACGCAAATCCTCTGAGATTTTAGAGTTGGCTGTATTCTGGCTGACCGCCAGCTAGCGCATCACACCTCACTCATCTGCTGCCCAGCCCTCTTTACCGCCCCACAGTGCTGCAGAAGTCCTCGCGCCTTCAACGCGCGCATCAACTGTCAGGCTGGCAGCATCCATCCCTCATGCCTCTCTGCCTGACAGTCCCCACACCGCCTCTCCAGTGCCATTCCTATGCTCTGGAATTAAACACGTGTTCATCTGCTCAGGAAAGACAAAGTCCACCAGGTGGGAAAAACGCTGGTCTCCCCTTCTTGGAGGCCTCCTGGATCTTGAATTATTCCTCAGGTCTCCCTCCTGTGGCTTCTGAGCGCAGATGCACTGTTCCCTCCCTCATCAGAGCTCAAAGGACTAAATCCCTTTCCCCAACTGCACTCCTCCAAAAGAAGGCCCTTCCCAGGCCTCCCCAGGTGTCTGTGGGATGGAGATTGGTGATAGCATGTGCTATACGATCTGGCACCCCTCAGTAAGCCCTGCAGTGCTCACTGGTCCTGATCACTGTAGTTCTCTGATCCTAGAATGTGGGGATTGGTACCTTTTAACCTCTGCTTTGAACTTATTCCAGAATAAGAAAAATCTCACTTGACTTCGTTACAAATTAGTTTTATAGTCAGTACCACAGGTCAGTCCCCCAGAAACAGATGGCAATGAATGGAGGCAAGTGACTTAGTAAGGAGGGGGTAAGTGAGGCAGTGGGACTAGGACAGGAAAGAGGAGGAAACGCACACAAGCAAGGGTGTGATTCTGGCGAAGTTGCAAAGAGGCCCACCTCAGCCCAACCCCTCCAGGAAGTTTTGGTGTAAGGTTACCTGTCGGAGAAAGGAGCTGGGCTTTCATTACAGGAATGTCAAGGAGCACTTCAGGCTGAAGACCCCCAGCTACTGTTTTAAGAAGTACAGGGAAAGGGGGAGGAGGGCGAAAGGGATCTGAGGAATCCGGGTGGACTACCAGAAATAGCTGGTCAAAGTAAAACTAATTTCTACAAGTTCTATAATGTTGTGAAACAAGCCAGAAAGTGATGCTTTGTTCCAAGACTTCACTAATAATACCTGCCTGGTATTATTTGCAACTAAAAAAGTGTCATATACTTAGGTTACACTAACTGCTCACTAAGCTGCTTAATGAAATGCTAAGAGCAGTTTGAACAAAAACCAGCAGAACAAATGTTAAAGACTGAAGCATGCCTGAAGGGAAGAACTTGATGTTAATCTTAAATTTCTCTAGGGCTGCTTTTGCTCTTTCTGGAAAGCAGTCACTTTCTTTTAAATGTTCATTTTCTCCAAAGCTATTTCGGAAACATTCACAAAGTCACAGGATCTCAAAAACAATGTTTATTTTAACACATAAATTGTGCCACCGAGCACCAGTGCCTGTGAGGACCAGAATTCCATCTGGTTGCTATTACGCTTTGGAACTGGTGCCGCTGAAGTCCTGACAGATCAGTCAGTGAATGGATGATCACCATGAGAACATAAAACAGAGACCACATAGAATCAAAGTCATTTGATAAATGTATACAGAACGACACGCGTAGCTATTTAAATGCCTTTCTCTGTTTCATATAAACAAGTTAACACCAGTGATTTCAGCCACATTTTCCTGGAAGCTCCATGAGGAAAAGTGCATGAGCCACGTACATGCATGCGCCTGAAGGGGGCGTCTTCTTCTCACTCCACTCAAATCAGAAATTTTGTAACCATACCTTTTCCTCCCTCCCAATCTCCCGATTTCTTACTTTCATCTTTATCAACTGACTAATAACTTACTATCTAACTCACATAGTAAATTATACTCTAGTCAGTATGGTGAAGGGAAAACACAGAACTTTGGCCACTAAACAGTATTTTCATTTTTTTTTTTAAAGTAAAAGAACACAAGTATTAAAGCTATTTTAAAAGCAACGAAGTGGAAGATACTTATGATAAAAACCACTGCCTGAATACGTTAAAATAAAACCTTCTTTTAAATTTACCTTGAAGACAAACTAAAATTTATTGATTTGAATTTAAACATCATATAGCAACTGATATCTCTCTTTAGAAACCAGATCAACTTGTCTCTAGTTTCCTGAAAATACACCAAGTCAACTATCCTACTTCACTATTTTTGGCAGACTTTAGGCTAATCTCAGTACCTATTTTTATTTGAGGAGTGACTGATAACACAACGTTTCTTTTAAGCAGGACCAGATGCCCAGCTAAAAGTAAACTAAATCGGATTTCAGGCCCGTTGGCAGGCAGGCAGGCAGTCAGTCAGTCAATTTTCGTATTGCAGGCGGCCCGTGGTGGTTGTCTGTACGTCGGATCCCTAAGGACATGCTGGAAAAATCTATGAACACAATCTTCCCATGCTGTATTCACGTGCTCCATTCACATCATTAGCTTACCCACGTTGTTAGAGGCTTGGGTAAGGTGACTAGATTTCACGATGGAAGTTTCTATAAGAAAAAAATGGAAACCTTAAAAGGCCTTAAATTTATGATTTCTTATCACAAATTAAATATTTACTGGATACTTAATACTAGGTAGTATGCCTAGTAATGGCTAAATGCAACCCAAATGAACAGCCATGCATAATGTTTAGAGATGGTCTTTGCTGATGCCTAAAGTACAAGCAACCAAATGAAAAACACATACAATGGACATCAGCAAAATTAAAAAACCTCTGTGCATCGAAGGACATACTATCAAGAAAACAAAAGGACAACCCAGAGAATGGGAGAACGTATTTGGAAGTAATATATCTGGTAAGGGTCTAATATCCAGGATATATAAAGAATGTTTACAACTCAACAGTGAAAAGACAACTCAATTTTAAAACAGACAAACAATTTCTATAAAGATGTACTAAAGGTCAGCAAGTACATGAAAAAGATACTCAGCCTCATTAGTCATTAGGGAAATAAAAACCACTTCATACCTACTAAGATGACTACAATAAAAAAAATGGACAACAATAAGTGTTAGTAAGGATATGGAGAAAGTGGATCCCACAGACATTGCTGGTGAGAAAGGAAAATGGTACAGTAGCTTTGGAATAGTTTGCCAAGTTCTCAAAAACTTAAACACAGAGTTTCTGTATGACCTAGCAATTCTACTCTGTGTATACATACACTCAAGAGATTTGAAAACATGTGCGGCACAAAAATTTTTACATGAATATTCACAGCAGCATTACTCATTAGAGCCCAAAAGTGGAAACAACAGAAATGCCCATCAACTGATAAATGGATGGATAAGATGTGGTACATCCATACAAAGGGATATTATTCAACTATAAAAAGAAGCGAAGTACTGAGGCATGCTACAACATGGATACACCTTGAAAACTCCACTGAATGAAAGAAGCCAGACACAGGAAGCCACATAATGTGTGATTCCATCTGCATGAAATGATCAGAATAGGCAAATTCACAGATACAGATAGGCAGCTGTCAGGGGCTGGCGGAGACAGGAGTAAGAAGTAATTGCTGACAGGTACGGGGTTTCTTTTTGGAGTGATGGAAATGTTTAAAAAGTGGCAATGGTTGTCCAATTCTGTGAATATACTAAAAATCACTGAGGCGTAAACTTTAAAAGGGTAAACTTAATAGTATGTAAATTATGTCAAGTTAAAAAAAAAAAAAGCCTTTATATTTAAGAAACACAAAATCTTTATACCTCAAAAAGTATATATACGAGGGTGAGTCAAAAATTACCCACATTCTGGTTATATTAAAACTTCTATAAATTCTACAGCCAGAGTGCGGATAATTTTTGACTCACCCTCGCACTTTTAAAACTACACAACAGCTTCAGTTAAAACTGGATCCCTTAAGGCATAAAACATTTTAATCTTTTTATCTCTAGCGCCAGGCCACATAATAGTTGATCTGAATTACTAATCCTACTATTCTTCTTTCCTTTACAGTCCCAGCACCTAGTCTTGATTCCAAAAATCATACTTTATTTGCTTTTGGCTAGAATTCACATAATCAGAATACTCCACCACAAATTCAAAGGAAAGATAATAGAAACAAATGGAACTAAATAAATTTAGCACCCTCAATTCATAAAACTGATGTCACCCCTGCCTTATACCAGTCACATACACAGAAGGTGCTGGGGTACAAAAACGGATGAGATACAATTCTTCCTTTCTACAAGTTCAAATTCTAGGCACTGGAGAGACAACAGTGTATAAAATGTAACTATTATAACAGGTAAAGGAAGCAATGAAAAAGGGGAACATATATAAATTCTATTTAACTGAGTGCAGTTTTCTTTATCGGACAGATCTGCCTTGTTACAGTTTACCTGGACTATTAAAAAAACATTTGAATGGTTGGAGAGAGTTCATAAAGGTCAGAACAGGAATTTTAAAACCTCGAACAGGTAACATAAATTTATAAATAGTTAAGTTACTTGTCTGAGGTAATGCCCAATTATAAAGCTATATAATTTACAGCTAGAGAAGACCTTTAAAAAACAGGCCTGTCTCATTTTAGAGGAAAAACCTGAGACCAGGTAACTTAGATAATCTTAACACTGAGAGTCAGTGCCCGAGTCCAGCATCACAGCTGTTTCCCACAAGAAAATTAACATCTACAACACACACAAGGCTCAGAATCAGCACCTAGCTAGTGAAATCCCCTTTTCAAAGGATGGAGAGCCAAACACGTAGTTACCGATTTTTTCTTTCTGATGTATAAAATGTGAATATCTTCACTTCGGTATTCTTCATCATGTTTTTCCAAAGGAATTTTTTCAAAGTCAAAGTCTAGTTGAAGGAGCTATAAATTAAGAAAAGGTATATTTCAAATTCAATCGTATGAACTACCCTGTGGTGACAGAAATCAGCATGGTGGTTACCTCTGGAGTAGTGACTGCGGAGGCACACATGAAACACTGAGCTAAGCGCTGATACATGCACATTTTACAGGGTTTGAGTCTATTGAAACCGATTAACAATATAAAAATTTCAAGTATACATTATTTCAAAAGTTCATTACTGTTCTTCACATTCAAGAAAAACATAAAAGTAAAAGACCATTTCACCATATATCTGAGGCAGAGTCATGAAGAGTCACTTGACCCAAAGTAACCCCTGCAGAGCATAAAGCTTCAGGGGTATAAAGATGTACCCTTAAGAGGAGTCACTTCTAACGTGATGGATTTTGCCCATAAAAAGGGTTTGGGCGACCACTGGAGGAAGATGCGTGAAAGATAAATGGGATTCTATGTACTACTTTCTGCAGCTTCCTGTGGGTCTTTAATTCTTTCAAAAGAAAAAAAGAAAAGAAAAACCTCAAAATAGGTAGGATACATTGGTCAAAGCCATCATAAGTATACAGTGGAAAACAGTGAAATAAAAACATACCATATATCATGTTTCTATGATGTAGTCTCCAAAAATAATACATACATCATTAATATGTTCCTAAAAGCCAGCAACATGTTTAATAAAGAAACACTGAAAACTTTCTCAGGAAAGACAAGGGTGTCATATGATTATTTTACATTGTTTTACAGATACTAGATCAACAAGTTAGAAAAAAATAAAGGATCAGAAAGGATGAAGGGGGGAGGGTTTGGCTGTTACTAGAATGGTGTGCTATGAAGGATCCTCTCCTTGGGTTCATACAAGCAGAATGTTTTCCCTATTCAAAATTACCACAATATACTTGAACACAAAGTCACATACAGCCTCTCTGAAGGGTAATCACTACAAAGATAGATTTAGTAAAATACTCACCTCAAAATATTTTTTCTCGATTTCTGGATTTTTTCCCATTGTTCGTTGTTCGTAACAACATATAATACAAGTCTCAGATCCACTGAGATCTTTTAGGGTTTTCAAAAGTGGCTCCAAAGACTGTTCAAAAAGGAATATGACTTTTGTTTATGACTTTAAAAAATTTATGTTTACTATAAAAGCGGGTAGGGGAGGTGGAGGGGTAATTATAACTCCCCGACAACTCATCCATCTTTGAATCAATCCAACCAAGTAAATGTAGTTACAGCTCTGTAACTGATGATTAGTAAACTCTTCTTAACTAATCAACCATTGTATTAATTTCAGTTTCCAGAGAAAGGATTCAAGTGACTGCATTATGGAGTCCCCACGGGTAAACAAATGGAATTGACTGCACTCTTAAAATCTAATTTAATTTAATTTAACTTGGGATCTAAACAATCAACAATTTACCTACAAAAGCAAGTCCGACCCTAACTGGAATATAGTAAGTTGGCTCAGTGCTCATTATTGAAAAAAATGAGTGATACCCACAACACTGTATAAACAGATATTCTAAAAAAAAAAAAATCACTCTATAAATACAATAAATCTCGCCACAGAACTATGAATTCTTTATAATGCAACTTAATTATTAACGTCATTTAACGTCACAAATAATAACACATTCACTAGGAATAGCTAACTAAACAAGGAGGAGGAGACATCTTAGTCTTTTACAGGAGACCCAAATGGCAAAGTGCTCTAAAAATTGTGCAGACGCCTGCCGTAAAATGCACATAACACTTTTCTCAAGACGCTTCGCGGGCCTCTATGTTAATCATGAGTGCGTATGTGCAGTTCCCGGTGACCTTTATTTTCTCCTTGTCACCGACTACGGAACAAACATCCTGCATCCAGAGAGGTCAAAACGCGAAGAAACGCGTGCTTCAGAATCCACGAAATACAGCTTACATCCTCCAGAGGACGAGACTTCCCTCGTTAAACACTCACCTCCTCGTAGTAGATGCAGTCGGCCATGAGGATGTAGTCTGGCGGAGAAGGAAGGTCTTCTATTTCTTCCCCCCTTAAAAACGTCAACCACGTATTTTCAGGTGTCGCTTTACTCACCTAGCGCGTTCTTGCTTTATAAACTAGACCCAGGAAGCCCCCCGGCACCCGCCCTGCGCCGGGTGGGCCGCGAGCGAAAGGGGCGCCGAGGGGCGCCGAGGGGCTGCGAGGCGGACGCACCATTTCAGCGCCCTGGCCCGCACAGAGCCGGTGACGAGATGCCGGTTCATCGCGATGTTGGTCCTCAGCAGGCCCTGCAGCTCCTCCAGGTCGGTGACGGTGACGTCCGCCCTGCGAGAGAAGGCGGACGCGGGCGTGGGCGCGGCGGGCCGGGGCCGGGGCCGGGCTTCCCGCGCGGAGCGGCCGCGCCGCCTACCCGAGGGTGGCCGCCATGAGCCCCGCGGCCCCGGTGCCGGCGCCCAGCTCCAGCACCGCCCGCCGGCGCAGCGCGCGCGCCCCTGCGCCGCAGAACCCGGGCGTCTCCAGGAACTTGGACAGGACGATGGCAGCGTCCCAGACAACGCAGCCCACGCTGCCGGAGCCGCCCTGCTGCAGTCGCAGCGCGGTGCCGTCTCGCTTCTCCAAAACGCGCACAAAGCTCCGCCCTGGGTCCTCCGCCGAGGCCTCCGGGGGAGCCGCCATCGCGGCCCGGCCACCACAGGGGTCGCGCGCGGTGACGTCACGGCCACGCGCCCCGCCCGCCCCCCGGGGACGGAGCCGGAGCCGGCGCCACGGCGCGTGCGCGGCGGCACAAAGCCCGGAAGGCGGCTTCCCCCCACTCCGCGCGCGCGCGCGCGCGCGGCCCAGCCACGTGCCGCGGCTTCCCTTACACGCGGAACCGCCGCGTCCTCCGCTAAGGTACAGGTCTGGCTCGCGGCACGGGCAGTTCAAATCACTCTTCCAGACAGAGCCAACCTGAGCGTTTTCACCTGGCTGGATACTGAGTCACACACTTTTTTAAACTACTGGCCTTAAATCAAGGCAGCTTCCAAGATCCTGACAATAATAGCTATGATCCTGCATATGGAGAGTTCCTCACATAACTCCTAATTTTTCATCTGAATGCATAAAAATGATTGCAGGAAGCTTGTGATTGCGTTTAACGGGGAGGACAAAGTTATCCCTCTAAAGTGCACATCACTTAAAGTCTTTAGGATTGCGGAATTTAAACCGTACAAAATTCTGGAAATAACGTGTATATATTACTTCTAACAGAAATCGACAATCTTACCCCCCTGTTCCTTATAATGAAAACACATATTTTAAAAGTCTTTTAAAAATTAAGACGGGGTGATTTATTAATCTTGTTAGGAACTCTGATACAAAGCACAGTAAAAGGCCACAGACCAGTAAATAAACAATGTGGCTTTTGGCTACTTTACAACTGCTGCTAGGGCACTAAGAGCAAAACACACTTTTTCATCACTTTGAATGAAGGAATACAAATGGCAAAAGTTTTAATCACTTCTCTGATTAAAAAGTTTAATAAAGCTTTAAGTGTTTGCTGGTTTAAATATTACCAATCTAAAAAAATACTTTAAAAATTTTTAGTTAACGTGAGATTTATAGAGAAAGTTACTTGGTTTTGAAGGCAATGCAGTTGGTTCCTATGCCATAAGAAACTTATCCTCGGGATTTATGATTAGTAAAGTAGCAGACTGTATTATAGGCCTTGAGTCACATAAATTTATATAGGTTATTAGCATTATCTTTAAATATACAATATAAACAAAACTGTACACATATGGCATATTAACTTTGTTTTCCAAAACAATAGGCAACTCGTTAGCTAAAGACACCATAGTCTGCAAAAACAAAAAGGCACATCTGTATAAGATCTATGCTCTTTTTTCCTCTATGATTGGGTTAGGTAGTCATTACATTTTGACAAAATAAAAAACACAGTGCATTCTATTATTTTCATTCTATTTTTCATTTTTGTCTTCAGCAGCAAATTCTGGCATTTAAGACATGGCATTAAAGAGTTTAATAACAGTGGGTGTTATTCACGATTTTCTTAAATGTAAAAACTAAATGTAAAAACTAGAAGATGGTCAAAGAGGCTTAAAAAATAGTATCACCACACACCCCCTACATGTGTGTAAATTCACTGCCTTAAAAACTAATCTATTACTCAAATTTGAAAAATTCCACAAATGCACTATCCCCTTTCAGTGCAATCAATGTCACTTTAAACCATATTTTAGCAGAGACTACAGTGCAAATATAAATTCTTTATACTGGCCTTTGGGCAGCACTGAGGCAATGCTACTGATCACCTGAGGATAATGGTGAAGGACTTCTGTATTTTTATTTTTCCAATTTTTAAAAGCTTATTTGATCAGTAGCATTTTTGTAAGAGCATTATTTTTAAAAAGTACTAAAATACTATGCCTTTTTTGAATAAATTAAAAAAAAAAACCTTTACAAATACCATTCCAGTGTCAATGACTACATATGGCTAGGGTCATTGAGGAGTTTCTGCATTTTCTAGCAAAGGCAGTCCATAGAGTGGGGGGTGCGAAAGCTCCCGTTTGTAAGTCTTTGGTGGCAGTTTTGGTAGGTGAGGACTTGAATTCTGCCTTGGTGGAACAGGAGGAGCTTGAGGATGAGCAAGATTATTTTGACTAGAACCGAGCAGATAGCATCGACGTGGCACCCTTGGAGAGGGTGTGCTAGGAGGAGTGTTTGGAGAATTTGGACACGTACTAACGTCTCTGAACCAGTCTGGATCTCTGTGAAGATGTCCCAGTGGAGGTGGCTGAAGAGTAAACGGACAGTTTATAAAGTGTTCTGGAGGCCGAAGGGGAACCGGAGGAGGGGTATCAGGAAGAGGATCTCTCGGCGGTGGTGGAGGTGGACTATGCAGAGGCCCGTCAAATGCACCAGTAGGAGCAGGTACTCTGGGTTTTATCTTTGGAGGAGGAGGTTGTCTTGGTGGAATAGCAGGGGGGTCATCATCAGATTTCATAGTTCCCTCAAAAACAAAAAAATTAAATTAGACCTCTGTCTCCTGAAAACTCCGTAAGAAAAAGTTTTAAAAAGACTAAAAAATTCTTATGTGTTAAGTTAAATCTAGAGGCTCAAAATAGGTTAATCTGGTTTAATGATCAGATTTGTGAGTAAATGACTCCCGCTTTCACTAAGGGCTCCGTTAAATATTTTTATATATGAGATGTTTTAAGGGAAATCTTATAAAGCCTCAGATTATCTTCCTTTATATATAGTTTCTCAATTTATGCATTTTAATTATAATGGTAAGTGAGTGAAAAGAATATACAGCTTTGTAGACATGAAAGGACATCATGTCAAGAGGACTTAATATCCAGCTTCTGCTTTTTGGCCAATTACTTCTACTATGCAGCGAGGCTCAGTGGTGGTTCTCAAAGTGTGATCCAGGAATCAGCAGCATCAGCACTAGTATAGTACTTGTTAGAAATGCAAATTCTTGGGCCCCACCCCAGACCTACTGAATCAGAAACTCTGGCCATCTGGTTTTAACAAGGCCTCCAGGGGCTTCTGATGCAACCTAAAGTTTGAGAAGTACCAGCTGAAAGTTTGGAGAATGCTTTGAATACTACAGTTTTTTCCATCTCTACCAGAAATAAAATGTACTTCTGAGCATCTGTGAATCTGCCCAGCCTCTTTTTTTTTTAAGGAAAAGTTATTATGAGGATTAAACAATTACTTAAGGTATTTTCTAAATTAACTTAAAATTTTAAAAACCATAAAGGGTGACCAAATTATAATTGACAGACTCTTTATAAGAACAAGCACTATTTTGAAGATTCAGAACTTTGAATACGTTGAGGCAAACCTAAGTCCTCTTGACTACCTTGGAATGTGTTTTCGGCATGTGGGATCTCTAATTCCCTCACCAAGGACTGAAACCCTGCCCCAGGCAGTGCCTGCAGTGCCGGTGGGGCGAACCACTGAACTGCCGGGAATGCCCTACCTTGGAGTTTGAAGCATCATGATCAAATTTTTTTCGAGGAGGAAGTGGGGGAGGAATCAGTGGCTCTTCACTTAGTTTATGTAAACTACCACATGAACTGAAGAAAGACTCTGGGGGTAAAAAAAAGATTAGTTTAACCACAACTCACAATGCAATCATAAGACATAACTTTATTTCAATCTGTGATCACCTCTGCTCTGGCATCTGTCAAACTGCACTGCAGCTGACTGCTGATTTAGCTACCCTCTCCATTAAGGTGTAAGCTTTTCGAGGGCAGTGTATATTTATTTTCATATCTGTAGCATGTAACACAGTGGTAATGCCTGGCATATACCAGGTACTACTGCTAAATGAAAATATACTATTCAACTAAGATTAACAGGGAGATTCTGCTCCCTGAAAAGCCTTTTGTTTATATAAACTGTACTAACTTCCACAGAAACATCATCCACAGAGACCATGAATTTTTGAAGCAGCTATTACTGGACACGCTTCTACACAGGTAATAAAACCTCCATATAGGAGACTATAGGGTAGGGTTGTATCACAGGACTTGCCTCTTTGCAAGTCTCTCATTGATGACGGACACATTACATAACCACATTAAAGGAAATTTACAAAATAACAAAATATTAGGTGAAAAATTACCCCTGAACATGCCAACCAGACATGGAATAAGAACGATTTTCATGTTCAATTATTTTGTCTTTTTCATATGGTTAAAAAAACACCTGTAATTATAGACCAACTCCCTAGTTGATACCTCCACACACAGCTGTTTATCATTATACTGAGATTGGGTTTATAGGAGCTAGCTGGGAAAGAAGTTGGTGAGCTTAATTTTAAACACACTCAGTTTGTGTGAACTGCTTATGGAACATCCAAGTAAAGATGCCACTCATTACTCCATGTCAAGAACTGCTGTCCTGTTCACGAGACTCTGCGGTCACCTCAGGGCGCCTTGCTGGCTCAGAGTGCCAATAGCAGAAACGAAAACTAATGCCTATGTGGTGCTGGCAGATGGTGTGAGGAGGTCAGGTAGAGCACTACCTGCTGTGAATATGTTCCTTTTGCTTGCCCAGCAAACTCTGCCCTGTCTTTGTCTCTTGGTGATGGTTTAGTCAGCCAGTTCTGCCCAGGGCACCCCAATTCTAGTCAAGAAGTGGACAAAGGGCTCACTTTCTTAATGTGATCAGATTTTAATCTACCTCTCTTTTACGCATGCAGCCATGTGCTTCAGTGAAGGCTGACCTTACCCCTTAGCTCCAGAGATGGGACCTGATTAGACCATTCCCTCAGCCAGAGTAACTGGTTTAGCTGTCGACACATGAACTGTGTCAGTCTGTCAGTCAGTCTTCTCTATACCTCTCTTTCTCACGTGACTGAACAAGGAAGCACGTAAGCTTTATTGCTCCTGCCACCACTCTTATGACCTTGGAAAAACAGCCTTAGATAAAGCTGATAACCTGGACAAAACAACGAAGAGTCAAAAAGAAGCCTGGTCTTTAATAACATCATTGAACCACTGAATCAACCAGTCTTAAAGCAGCCTTCCTCCAGACTTCCAGCTATGAGAGTCAGAATGCTTTCTTATTGTTTAAGGCAGGCTTAGTTGAGTCTTCTCTTCCTTACAGAAACACACATGCTTACGGAAGCAGAAAGTATCTTGATGGTGGGACAGCTGTGAAAGTTTCTGAATCTGAGTCTGACTCTATAATCAGACCACTTAACCACTACGAGTGTTTCTCCATAGGAGGCACTCAGTAACCCTTGTTGAAGTGTGAAGTTCAACTTGTTTTATTTTCTATTAAGAGCATTTCTCCACAAGATTTTACAGGTTTTGTGAGCATTTTAAATAACCTCAGTATTCCAAATTAGTGAATGCAGGATAATTTACTAAACAATTTCTGTAATGTTAATTAGCTATGTAAGTTACTTCCAGTTTTTTATCATTCATTCGTCCATCCACTCAACAAATGTTTATTGTGCATCTGCTGTAGTGCCAGCACTGCTCGAGGAACCAGCAATACAGCGGTGAATAAGAAGCAAACGTTCACGTCCCTATGGAGCTTATGCTCTAGGTTGATAAGAGAGAATAAACACCATAATTACGTAAAAGTATAATGGCTATCAGTTAAAAGAAGAAATATTACGTAGGGAAGGGGGAGCAATTTCAAACAGGGTGATCAGGGAAGGCCGCACTAAGGTAACACTGAGCAAAAGCCGGAAGGAGGCAAGGGAGCATGCCACGAGGCCAGATGGGTCAAGAGCACTCGAAGCAGAGGGAAGAGCAAGAGCAGAAGTCCTGATGTGGGAATGTGTCTGTTTCGTTCAGGAGGCAGAGTAGCTGGAGCAGAGTAAGCCACAGGAAAGAACAGTAGGTGATGAAATCTCACAGATCAAAGAAGGCCAAACTGCATAGGACCTTATGGGTCCTTTTTGAAGGAACTTGGGCTTTTACTCTAACATGGAAAGCATATTAAAGCACAGGTGAGACAAGTCTAACCTATATTCTAAAAAGGACCTACTTGCTTTCAGAAAACAGACTAAAGTGTGGAAGGTGGGAAGTTAGGATGCTGTTATAATAAACCAGGCAAGTGACTGTGGTCACTTAGACCAGGGTGGCAGCAATAAAGATAGCAAGAAATGGTTAGATCCTGGATACATTTTGGAAGTAAATAAGGCTTGTTGATGGATCACATTTGGGGTATGAGAAAAAGAAAGAAGTAAATGATAACTAATATTTTCAGCCTCAGCAGTTAGACAAGTGTGGTTATAACCGAGAAGAGGCGGCAATGGGAAGAACAACTTTAGAGGAGATGATATCCAAATACAGGCATTGAACAGGTCAGTGAGCCTAAAGGTCAAGAGAGAGGTTCTAGGCAGAGGAAAAAAACTGGGGAATTATCATCATACAGATGAAAAAACAATGAATGAGACACCAAGTGAATGAGAAGAAAAGAAATCCAGAGACGCAGGGCCTTTCAATGTTAACAGGTTGGGAAAATGATCAGAAACCAGTAAGAGAGACTAAGGAGTTAAAAGTAAAGTAGAAAAACCAAGGGATTGGGATGAACAATGTGATCTTCATGTATGTGGCTTCTTCACAAAAATTTTTGGTATTCCACATTCATGAAGGCAGAGACTTTGTCTTTCTAGTTTGCTACTGAATCCTTAGTACTTGGCAGAGTAGCTGGTACAAAGTACTCAATTTTCCACTGAATGAATAAGACCAAAGGGTGTGAACATTTTTTTGGTTTGATATGTTGTTTTCAGATTTCCTTCCAAAAGGATCATACTAATATATCAATTTACAAGGGATAAGTAATATATGAGTACCTTTTAACATAGGCTGGCTCATACTTTGATATAAACTGTCTATTCATGTCCATTGTTAATGGAGTCTTGCTGTTTTTCTTGTATGTGAGTACTTTTCATACTTACATTTTATTTCACGATTTTACAACATTAAGAATTTTATGCAGTTATTCTCCATATTTCCTATTAAAATTCAGAACATGATTTTCTTTATCATACAGGAAATGTATTTTACTACTACTCAGAATAATGTCTAGAACGCCTGGTTCTAAAATGGCATAGTGTTATGGGTTGAACTGTGTCCCCCCATAAAAGTTATGCTGAAGTCCTAACCCCAGTACCTATAAGTGTGACTGTATTTGACAATACAGTCTTTACAGATATGTAATCAAGTTAGGATGAAAGTGACCCCTAATTCTGTATGACTTGTGTCTTTATAAAAATAGGAGAAGAGAAAATGAGATACAAGGAGAAGATGGCCATGTGACAAAAGCTGCAGAGATTAAAGTGATGTATCTACAAACCAAAGGATGCCAAGGATTGCCAGCAAATGCCAGAAGCCAGAAGAGGCAAGGAAAGATTCTCCCTTAAGGGTTTCAGAGGGAGTATAGTCCTGCCACCTTGATTTTCAGACTTCTAGCTTCCAGAACTGGACTTTAAGCCACTCAGTTTGTGGTACTTTGTTACAGAAGCACTAGAAACTAATATACGTAGTAAAAACATTTCCACTGGACCTCCTAGGTGGCGCAGTGGTTAAGAATCCACCTGTCAATGCAGGGGACACAGGTTCGATCCCTGCTCCAGGAAGATCCCACATGCCATGGAACAACTAAGCCCATGAGCCACAACTATTGAGCCCGTTGCACCTACTGAAGCCTGCACGCCTGGCGCCTGTGCTCCGCAACAAGAGAAGCCAGCACAATGCTGAGCCCACGCACCACAATGAGGAGTAGCCCCCACTCACCGAAACTACAGAAAGCCTATGCGCAGCAACAAAGACCCAATGCAGCCAATAAATAAATACATACATACATAAATAATAAATTAAAAAAAAATTTCCACTGCTGAACAAGGAAAGTAAGAAACATACACAAACTTCCATGAAGCCAGGAAACATCTGAATCCTGAAGCTTCAGTGCATGAAGGTGGACTACAATGTGTATGAAGGGGACAAGTGGAGGAAGATGAAACGTAAATGTCTATAGTTAGTGGGACTGATAAACAGCAACAAATTTGCCCCCACAGAACCTAAGGAGGGATCAGGAATGAAAGGCACTTGGTATAATGGAAGGCATGGGCATGAAAACAGAAGACTTGATTAAGTCTATGCAAGGGACAATGAGAACCCCAAAATCCTATTCTTCACTTAAGTGAGGCCAGACAATTACCACATTCCCACCACTGCAGGAGACCGAAGGTTTTATTCTCTGGAGAATCTATACTTCAGACTTGGGGACACTAGTCTGTGCTGAAAACACAGATTTGCATATTAAATGCATAGATCCCCCAGGCAGAAGATTCAAAGATCTTTCTTTGGAGAAACTAAACACTCTTGCAGAAAAGGCCTCGTAGATTCTGAAATTTGGGGATTTAAACATTCTCATCACTCTATCACTATATGGTGAAACCCACAAGTCAACAAGCTTTTGCCCACAGATATAGCATTTCCCATCAGTTTATACTGCCTCACTCTAAAATATAAACAGAAAGCTAAGGATACCAGACAAAATAGAAAAGCCTCCAATAAGAAAGACCACAACTAAGAGAAGAAACTCAGAAGAGAAACCAGACCAGAAACAAAATTTTTTCAAAAATTGAAAAATGAAACTAGGATGATATAAAAATGGCATGATCAGAGGGAATTTTGAAAGAGTTCTTAGAAATTCAAAATCATGATAGATGGGAAAAAAAAGAAAAGCTAGGCGATAAAGGAAATCTCCCAGAAAACAAAGCACGAAAACAAAGAGACAGACAAGAAAACATTAAAGAAAATCAGAGGATGAACCTAGGATGTACAATATGGAAAAGACACTCCAAAAAAAGAGTCAGAGAACATGGCAGGGAAGAAATCATTAACAAAATGATACAAGGAACATTTTCTAGAAATCAAAGACATGAATCTCTAAATTTAAAGGGCTCATTAAATACACAGCAAAATGAAAGAAAAAAAAAAAAAAGACCCACATCAAAGCAGATCATTGTGAATATACAGATCATTAGGAATAAACAGAAGATCCTAAAAGTTTCTTGAATTTAATGTGGCAGAGACTGCTAACTGTTCCCCAGTGCACCTTCCCTTCTTCCTTTTAGTAACAGAAGCCCATGAATTTTAGCAAGACAAAAGGCTGCCTAGTTAGAGACAACATTTCTTAGCCTCTCTTGCAGCTGTGTCCAGGTGACTAAGTTTTTTGGCCAATGGGATGAGAGCCAGAGTGATGTCTGCAACTCCCAGATCATGTTTTTATAACAAAGCTCTTTGCCCTCCATGTTCCTGCTGGCAGGAAAATGGTAACAACTCAAATCAGTTGCTCAAGACTCAGAGATGGAAGCCACATTCTGAAAATCCTAGCTTGCCCTGCTGGCTTGAAAACCTTATAGAGCAGAGTTGTTTACTTGCTCTGGCTATTTTGAGAAATAAACTTCTATTTCATTTAAGGCACTGTATTTTTGGGTCTCTCTGCTACAGCAAAGAGAAAGATTGAAAACTCCAGTTTTCAAAAAAAGGATTAAGAATGTAGGATCACTGACAGAAGGATTTTTGTCTATTTTGTTCAATGCCACTTTTCTCACACAATAGTGCCTGCATATAATGGGCATTTAAAAATTCTGCATGGGGGCTTCCTACGTGGTGCAGTGGTTAAGAATCCACCTGCCAATGCAGGGGACACGGGTTTGATCCCTGCTCCAGGAAGATCCCACATGCCGCGGAGCAACTAAGCCCGTGCGCCACAACTACTGAGCCTGCGCTTTAGAGCCCATGAGCCACAACTATTGAGCCCATGTGCTGCAAATACTGAAGCCCACGCACCTAGAGCCCGTGCTCCGCAACAAGAGAAGCCATGGCAATAAAATAAATAAATAAACTTAAAAAAAATTAAAAAAAAATTTCTGCATGAATAATTTATGAGTGAATGATATTAGACTCCTAAACAGCAAGTATGAAAGCTAGAAGACAGTGGGAAACTGTCTTCCAGATTCTGACTAAAAATGATTTAAAATTCTATACCCAGCCAAACTTTTTTTTTTTTTTTTGGCAGTGCCACGCAGCTTGCAGGATCTTAGTTCCCCAATGAGGGACTGAACCCAGGCCCTTGGCAGTGAAAGCTCGGAGTGCTAACCACTGGACTGCCAGGGAATTTCCCCATCCAAACTATTAACAATTAAATGTATAAATACATTTTCAGAAATGCAAGAACTTAAAAATTTATACCCTATGTATCCTTTCTCAGGTAGCTACTACAGGATGTACCCCTACCAAAATACAGGAGCATATCAAGAAAGAAGACAAGGAATCCAAAAAGATTCTAACACAAGACAGATGAAGGGAATTTCTAGTATAATAAAAAAGAAAGTTCTAGGATTTCAGCTGGGTCAGAGGTCGAGACAATAACCAGTCTCAACTGGAGCAGGAGGACAAAAGAGCATCAGGAAGGAAAGTTTCCAAGTTAAAAAGCACACACAAACCCCCAAAACAAAAAAAAAACCTTGATAACTTCCCTAAATGGTTTGACTTTAAGGAAAACTGTACTGTAAAAGGGTGTGGGAAGACATAACAACAGGTGTTTAAAAAACTAATGAATAAAAATCCTAAACATTAATGCAGCTATTATTAACCAGGAAACAGAGCTGTACAAGAAAGGAAGCATTATCACAGTATATACTCCTTGACTTAGCAGTGAATAATATTTTCCCCAAATGCGATAAGTATATTAGGTAAAAGATAAAATCCTCAACTACTGTAATAGGAAAACAGTAAACACTGTCTAAAATTAATGTTTTGAGAGAGAAAAAAATATAAAAACATCATTTAAAAATGTGGAAGAATCACTGGAAAACAAGGGGTGGGGAGTCATGGAGTAGGAAATTTGTTAATTTCATCTTAAGTGTTTTAAGTACTATTTGACTTTCAAAAGTCTATGCATAAAGGGGAAAGGAGGTGGGGGAGGGATAAATCAGGTGTTTGGGATTAGCAGACATAAACTACTATGTGTAAAACAGATAAACAACAAGGTCCTACTGTATAGCACAGGAAACTATATTCAATATCCTTTAATAAACCTTAATGGAAAAGAATATGAAAAAAAAAGTCTATGCATATATCACCTAGATAAAAATTAAAATAATACAGAATTAAACATTTAAAGAACAAACTTACTTTTCTTACAAGACAGAGACTTTCTTGCTACTATCTAAATGATCTACACTTTACTATGATAGAAGCGGAAGTCCTGTAGATTGGGAGAATATTCCTGAAGCTGCTGTGTCCCTTAGGGTTATGTTGTTTTAAACAAATGACCATAGAAAGAAAGGTGACAGTATTTTACTTAAAACGCTGCTTTAACTAAAAGAAGCTCATAAGAAGAAATAAGTGATCAAGGCTAGCCTGGGAACCTGATAAACATTTAGTATTATTACTATAGGAAAATGAATTGGATGGAGTGCAGAAGAGGAGAGGCAACCGATAGGAAATCACTGCTCATTCTGTGCCAAGTAATGTGTGAGGTGCTTCTAGCACATTATCTCATTTGACCCTTAACAAATTGGAGATGCTAAGTAATTTGTTCAATGTCATACAGCCCCTAGAACATAGATAGGCTGTAAAATGATGAAAATAAACTATAGTAAAGTCTAAATAGTATCCAGTTGGAAGAAGAAAATTCAATTTATTTATAAGCATTTCATTCATTTCTTAAAATTTTAAAATGTTGCTAAAACCCAAAATATTCATATATAAATTTCATCAATTCAATTAATATCTTTACAGTCATCTCATTAAAGTCAACTAAAATTCTTACTTACTTGAATGAGGCAAGAGGACTGGAGCAAAGATGCTATTGCTTCCTGTTGGATTAAGAAAAACCAATTTGAAAAGGAAGGTAGTATGTACGGTTTTATTTTAAAAATATGTTTGCATAAAGTAACATATGTAATAACAGACAGAATTCAGAATTGTATCATCTTTTGCCATGTTAGTTTTTAAAGAATGAACCTGGTATTCTTTGTACCTGGAATGTTTTTCTTTTCTTAGCATAAGTAGTTCCCTCTCTATCAGTCTCTTTTTAAATTTCCTCCATAGAACTCATCTGCTTTTTCTTTTTCTTCGTCTACTGCTCCCTTTAGAGTAATATTGGGGCTCAAAAGGTTCTAAATAAATCTTTGTTGAATGAATAAATTAGAAAATAATATGCATAAACAATGCACAAATAATGCTTTACTCCCATGTTAATCACTATTTTCACATACAGATGTCACTTTTCACACTAATATAGTTTGCAAAGGATTCTAGTCTCCTAATTAAAATGATGAAAAAAATTAACTGAAACACAAGATTTTTTTTTTTTTTTGCCAAATAGTTTACATCAAATACATACCATAGGAACTGTTGAGATCCACATCTGAAAACACACTAAGGTCTGAAGAAGCAGACACTGGTGGAGTAGACGGTGTATTTGGAGAGGCTGGTGCTGACACTGTCGATTCGAGCTCTGTTTCAGCAATCCGGCTAAAGCTTATTTTACATGGTTCTCTTTCTAATGGTGTTGGATGACCTCGTAAAGTACCTGAGGTAGAGCCATGTCGGCCTGTATTAGGCCTTATTCCAGGAGATTTTAAAGAGAAAGTTGATTTCCTAGGCTAGGACAAGCAAACATAATTACCATTACTAACTTGCATGTACTTTATTATGACTCAGCACCACCTTATTAATTCTCAGCACACAGTTAAGAGAGTACAGTAAATCCCAATCTGCAAGGACAGTCTGGAACATTCCAATAGACCATTTTGGGATTTGATTGGCTTAATTTTAAGATGGACTCGAATATTGTATCAGTAAACCTCTTTTCAAACTACAGAAATAATATACTGCAAATCTATGTGAAAACAACTGTTTACTTCCCAAACACTTGAACCTACACTCCTTCAAATTATTGATATCAATTTTACAAATACTCGCTGTAGACATAATATATGCAACATATCATGCTTGGTGCTTTAGAAAAAAAGACACCCCCCCGCCCCAATAGTAAATGACCAACCTCTACAATGATATTTTATAGTCTTTGGAAAAAATTGCTATCATTGTCTACCACCTTCAACCTCCACTCCCTTTTAAAATTCTCACAGTGGTAACCTAATGAAGAAACACAAACTCAGATTCAGATAACTTGAGTTAAAACCACACGTGTGCCGCTGTGCAGCCTTGAAAAAGTTATTCATCTCCTTCGAGCCTCAGTTTCTATGTCTGTAAAATGACAGGAAGGTTAGTATCATACACCTGTTGTGGCGATGAGGTAACACGAAACTACCTGGCCCGAAGCTGGTATATTACAAATGTTTTCACTTCCTTGCACACCTTGCTTCCCTTTCAGCTACTCAGAATTGGTTTTCCATTACTTCTGTTTTCACTGCAAACCCCAGGAATAAAAGGAACTACTGTATAGCAGCAAATTTCAGCTCTTATGGCAGGAGTCATGGTCAAGTCAGAAAAACCACAACATTTCTCCTTACTCCTTCCCAGGTCTTTTCATTTCCTGTTCCATTAGCTACCTGTCATTTAGGTTCTCACTTTCTCACAGCTTCTCCCCTTATACTCGAAAGGATCAAAAATGGACAGATAAATAAGTGGTACTAAGATAAAGGATAAACCAGACTTTTATCAAAATGCTAACTTTGCCCCCACAGTATATATAATTTTAGAAACAGTATAATACTGCAAAACAAAACACTTAAAAACAGCTATTCGAACAAAGTGCAATTTTAATAGAAACAGTCTGTTGAACATTAAAGACAACACTGTTTTAAAAAACAGATTTTTTTCCAAAATCATAATGGACTTACAAATCTAGGTGGCTGTTTGCAGTTTCGGGGTTCAATTTCTAGTGACTTGTTGAACAAATAATCTGTAAACTCTTTTTCAGAAGTACTTCCCATGGGGTTAAGGTTTTCAAAGAACCTCTGGAATTAAACAAATATCCATTAAGTACATATTTTAGATTTTATTAAAACATTTACTTCATCAGTTTAATACAAAAATATTATCAACAAATTAACAGTTCCTAATGTCTGAAAAGTCCTCAAGGATTGCTGATTCCAATCTCTCTATTTTCTGATAAAATTATAAAGTTTTTATGGATGTTGTATATTCTGGTCTTAAAGTTCTATTAAGATGAACAGACTTTCACTTATTACCATCTTAACGGCTCAGTATCCCTCAGGTAACATTCCTACGCATTATAACAACATAAAGATCATCAATAATAAGTTGTCAAAAGTGTTTAAAAACAGAATCATCATAATCCACAATGAAACTTCAATGATCAGAAAAAAATAGAGGTAAATTGGATTAAAGTTTATTCAAAAGTAATTTTAAGAACAATTATATATCTAAACATATCTGTGCTAGCCTCTAGCAAAACAACTTTTTAGTCTTTACTAAAAAAATTTTTCTAAGCTTAAATATAAGCTTTTAAGTAGAAATTTTAGATGATTCAACAAAGTGCAAAAAGAAAAATAAACAGTAATCTCAGCAACCAGAGATCTCACTGTTAACATTTTACTCTTGGAATATCCTTCCAGTGTTTTAACTGTGTGTGAATATATACACATATATATATTACAATTCTTTTTCCCCACAAAATTGGGGTCACAATATAGCTATTTTTAGCCTTCTGAAAACATTCAATTAATTTTTTTCTGTATGGTTTATTTACTTTAAATAATACAGATTTTAACCACATAGTACTTCATCAGATGGATGTTCCAGAATTTATTTCACCAACTTCCATACAGGTAGTAACCCACATAGGTGCTTTCTAATGCTTTGCTATTATAATAATAATTACTGTTATTATCAACTCCTTGTGCACATATTTTCCTGTGCATTTCTGATGACTTCATCAGAAAAATTCCTTAGAAGCAAATTATTAGATTTAGCTTTATTTAATTTTGAAGTGGCTTAGAAGCATATATAAAAATAAGTTCTGGGTTTTAGCTTTAGTAGTGGGCAAAGCGAGCTTTAGAATTTCTAGTATAGAATTCTTCCATTTTTCAGGCTTTCTGTTAATTTCAAGAAAATTATATTACTCCTTTAACAATACTGAAACAATATATTCTTATATTCAGGATAACTAAATTAAGTCATATTGACCAACAATAATTTAAAGACTTTTATAAAGTTATAATCATATTTTCTCAACCTTTGCCCTATTTTTAAATACTGTTTAGTTTGGTTAACTATGGTATGAAAGTGAACAGCTACTTTATCTACATTTTAAACTTACTTTGAGTCAATCATAAAGCATTCTCTACCCCTCATCCCTAAGAGGATGCTTTAAATGACTGGATGCTAGATCAAATCACAAAAACCTATTAGGAATTACTAAGCTATGAATGCTAAAGGTACTATTTTAATTACACCCAACTACAATACAGTGGCAAGAAATACAGTGTGAACTCTAATCTGGGCTTCGAGAACATTCCTTTCTTTTCTTTTCTTTTCTTTTGCCACACCCTGCAGCTTGTGGGATCTTAGTTCCTCAACCAGGGATTGAACCCAGGCCCTCATCAGTGAGAGCACAGAGTCTTAACCACTGGACTGCCAGGGAATTCCCTCAAGAACATTTTTTTAGCCCTACAAAGCACCATATCACGGAGAGCTGGCTAAATGGTGAGAGAAAGGAATGAAATAGGTGACCATTTTCTTTACAGCAAGTATCTGTCTATAATTTAATAACTGTATACTTCAGGTCATTTTTTTCTTAGGACTTTGGGGTTCTTTGTTTTGAATTTGGAACAAAGAATAGTTACCATCTTATAATTTAGGAGGACGGGAATGATGGTGACCATTTTCAGTCAATATGCCCAACCTGCAGACTACATCTCAAAGTGTAGCACAATTTTTAATGTGAAAGGTGAATTTATTCTGATAGTTATCATGTTCCGAATTTCAAATAAGCACAAGAGTGAGTGAAAAATTATCCACACTCCGATTATATTAAAACTTCTGTTGGCTGCACTGTCTTATCAGCGGTTTCTATTCAAGGCTACTGTCTCCCCAGTCACTGCAGTGCAGGTGTGAATGTGTTACATCAGTTCATTTGCAACTGTGGTGGGAGCAAAAATGGATGCCCCACTTGTGATTTACATGAAAGAAGAGCAGCGTGCAGTGATTCATTTTTTGTGGTCTGACGGTGTGCACGTCTGCACACTTCTGCCCACACTGTCGACCCTCTACAAAAACTTCGTTTTGAGGTGTTAAAGCATCCTCCCTACAGTCCTGATCTTACTCCACTGGACTTTCACCTGTTTGGTCCCCTGAAAGCAGCCCTACAAGGACAAAGATTCACTTCTGATGAAGAACTGAAGACAGCGGTGCATTCGTGGCTCACAGCTCAGCCTAAAACATTTTTTTAATGAGGGGATACGAAAGCTTGCTGACAGATGGACAAGGTGTATTGAGAAGCAAGGAGATTATGTCGAAAAATGATGTATTTGTCTTTTCTAAAAGTTAATTAAAATAAATTCTACAGCCAGAGTGCGGATAATTTTTGGCTCACCCTCAAATAACACAATAAAATTCACTTACTATAAACACGATACTTTAATTTACTCTAATTTAGAAGATATTTCACATCTTATAGTATCACAGAATCAATATGAACCACTGCTCAAGACAGAGAGTATCAAGTGAGAAAATGTTAAAAAAAGTCATTTTTTACTATGCATATATACATACCACTCTCCCCACCCCTTCCCCTATTTAAACAGTGTTCTTATAAAGGGATTAATGACAATGTTATACTGGCACATGTAAAATCTCTAAAATGTCTATCAATCAATGATAGTACTGGTAAGTGGATTTTCTTTTTACTGTGTAAACACCAGAAAGCTTCTTTCATTCCATTTTGTCACTCATTTTTTGAAAGTGTTACTTAAACCAGCTGCACAAAGAAGCAACGTCAAGACAAAGTGCCTAATAATATTAACAACTGCCGACTGTCTTAGTACAGAGTATCTAATAATCAACACTTCTATCGATTAATTATTAACTCATTTTCATAGCAAAATAAAGATCACAATGTATGGTTATGGCATATCTTAGAGAGGGCAGAGGATTTAACATGTTCTCTTTTAAAGAAAAGCAAAGAAAATATTTACCCTCATTTCTGGTTCTATCCGTAAACAGTAAGGTTGATTCTGATACTGCTGAATTTCTCCAGTAATTTCCGCTACTTTCCTCCTCTTACTGAAATTGATTAAATCTTTCCCTTTCTTTCTTAAAAAATCATTATTCCCTTCTTCAGTCTTCAGAATATTTGTTAAATATATTCCTTGTAAAAAAAAGTATATGAAGAAAAGTTTTAAAATTGGTTACTTAACCATTTGGGAAAACAACTGATCTAGTAAAGTTGAAAGACATTCTATAATACAGCAGTTCTTACTATTAAAATCTCTGATATAGTTAATAATCAATTCTACATTAAGAAGTTTTTTACCTGGATGGAAACGATTTTAAATTGAAAGAAAATTAGGGTTTGTAAAGAGCTTAATTTGCCATTTCTTAGTCTAATAGCCTAAAATAAAAGGGAGGATTCATTCACAAAGTCTAAATTATAAGTGTTAAATCTGTTCTATTTTAATATTTACTTATAAATATTTAATGCCAATGATCTTAAATGATTACTGATCAATAAATTAATTTAAAGCCAATTCTGGTTAATAAGGCCACAGATTTATAAACTAATTCTGCCTTCCTAAAGCCCGTAATTTAGACAGAAAAGAATTATTCTTCAGTTCTGGACAGAAAGAAAGTTTTCAGTTTCTGTTGCATGCATAATTACTGATTCATTTAAATCAGTGGCTCTCAACTGGGGGCAATTTTGCCCCCAGGGGACAGATATCTGGGAATATTTGCAGACATTTTTGGTGCATGCTATGGTTTGAAAGTTTGAATGTTCAAAATTCATATGCTGAGATCCTACTGCCCAATGTGACAGAATGTGGAGGTGAGGCCTTTGAGAGGTGCTCTCATGAATGAGACTACTGCAGGCGAGATCCCACAGAGCTCCTTACAAGTGCATGAGGTAATTACCAGAATCTTCATTTTACAGAAAGGGTTTACATATAGAGTTCAGGTTTTATTTATCAATACAGACAGCTAATAAAAGCAGATGTGCTCAGATATAAAATCAGGACAATCTGCTTCTAAAGGCTGGTCTTTTTTTGTTATATAATAAACTCTCTCTCAAAATATAAATCCATATTTAATAACTTACCAAAAAAAGGCACACAAGGTGGATTGATTGACTTAAGTTTCACTAAATACTTTTTAAAATGATCTTGACTTAATTCCACAGCTTCATCCAAAATTTTCCTTTTTCTTTCCTGCAATGCCTTTAAAATATATAAAATCAGCATAATTCGTTTTTTACAATTCATATTTTATAGATGTAGAGCTTTCAATTCTAAAATTTTGCAAATATTTGAAAAACAATTTTTAAAATTAAGAGATGAGTAGTATTCCTATCTGCACTTGCTGAAAAGGATTTCTTATCTATAAAATAAAACTTTAACACTTAGTTTTTTCTAATATAAATAAGAGGATTAAATAACAAAAAAATCTTCCTCAGGGCATTATTAGTTATAATCCTGATTAGCCAGAGTTCCAAGTTATAGCTATAGGAGAAAAATATAATTCCACAGCATTCAAATATTTTTCCACTGAAAGTTCTTCTGGGGCTAATAAGGGTAATAAGGTTTTGATAAAAAGAAGGTTGTGGGAGAGAGCCTTCCCACCTGAAGAACTGAACAAGAACTGAACAAATATTTAGTAAACCAAGTAAGCACACATTTATTTTACATTTCATTATTAATTTTTTAATTAAAAATGAATTATTTTATTTTTAACCTGATACACACACACACACACACACAAAGTGACAGTGAACATTATACTTGATGGAAAACTATTCAACTCATTTCCTTTAACTTAAGGAAAAAGCAAAGGTGACTGCATTGTAACTTTTAGTCAGTACTATAAAGAAGTCCTACCTAGAATGGACAAAAAAATAAAAGACTAGGGACTGAAAAGAAAAACTGTCAGTATTCACAGAGGAAATGACTGTGAAGAAATGTAATAAATCTACATATAGAATATTAATGAGAGAATTTAGCAATATTGCTGGATATAAAACAAATGGGCAAAAAATCAACTGCATTTCTAGATATCATCTATAAAGAAAAGATTTTTTAAATATCCTAATATAGATCTAACAAAACAGATGTGAGATCTTCATCAAGAAAACTATAAAACTTTATTAAATACATAAATAAATGGAGAGATACACCATGTTCATAGTTGGGAAGACTCATTGTAAAAGTGTCGGTTCTTCATAACTGTTTTATAGAACCAGTAAAATTCTTATCAAAATCCCAACCTTTAAAATAATTAAACTTAAAATGATTCTAAAATGTATATAATGGCAAGGTGTCAAGAGTAAGTCACTCTTGGGAGTTCCCTGGCAGTCCAGTGGTTAGGACTTGGTGCTTCTACTGCTGGGGTCCAGGTTCAATCTCTGGTCAGGGAACTAAAAAAAAAAAACAGAAGTCACTCTTGAAAAAGAATGATTGGTGGGGCCTTCCCTACTACACTGTATCAAGAACTAGTATAATGGGACTTCCTTGGTGGTCCAGTGGTTCAGACTTCGCCTTCCAACGCAGGGGGTGTGAGTTAGATTCCTGGTCAGGGGGTGTGAGTTAGATTCCTGGTCGGGGAGCTAAGATCCCACATGCCTCATGGCCAAAAAAACCCAAAACATAAAGAAAAACAGAAGCAATACTGTAACAAATGCAATAAAGACTTTAAAAATGGTCCACATGAAAAATATCTTAGAAAAAAAACTAGCATAAAATTATGGTTAATTTAAACACATGGCACTAGCACAGTAATAATCGAATACATCAAAGGAACAGCACAGAGGGACCAGAAACACACCCACACATTTACAGATACTCAGTTTATGACACAGCTGGCACTACAGATCAACGAGGAAAGAATGCAATTTCAATAAATGTGTGGGATCAACTGGCTAGCCAAATGGAACACAAAACAAAAAATTAGCCTCCATACTCAAAACTTCTTTCCAGCTAGATTAAGGACTTAATGAGAAAGACAAAACATTAAGATAACAGAGGACACGAGACACCAAAAGCACAAATTACAGAGGAAAAAATAAGTAAATGTGACATTAAGAATTAAAAATGGTGAAAACAGAAGCTTCAATCTGGAAAAAGATATTTACAACACACATAACTGACAAAGGATTAAAATCCAGCATATGAGAGATCTCATACAGATTCATGAGGAAAAACTCAACCAAAAAAAGTCAAAAAATTTCAGCAATACAAAGAGCCAATAAACATCTTAAAAGAGGTTCAAACTCATTAGAAATTAGGGAATTATAAATCCACACCACCACACTAGAAAAAGGAAGAGAAATGACAATATCAAGTGTTTGTGAGAATGTGGAACGACCAGAACTCATATATTTCCGGTGGAAGTATAAACTGGTGTAATTAATACTTGAGAAAACAATTGGGCATTATCTATTCTATCATCCAATAATTCTACTTCTAGATATATAACTTAAGAGAAATTTATGCATGTATGCACCAGGATATATGCAGAAAATGTTTATGGCAATATTACTGATAACAGTGCCACACTAGAAACAATCCAAATGACCATTAACTAATAAATAAATAAGCAAATAAAGAAATACATTTTGCTAAAGTTATTTCTATAATATGATACAGCTATAAAAAAGAATGAACGATTGTTACAAGAAACAACATGGATGAATTTTAGGAATGTAACACTGAGTGAAAAAAGTCTTGAAGGAATTATATTCACAGACAATTAAGAAACATGCAAAATGAAACAACACTGTTTAGAGATACAAACAGTAAAACTATAGAAAAAAGCAAGAGAACGATAAGCACAAGACTCAGCACAGCAGTTGGCTCTGAAGGGACAAGGAAGCAGATGGAATCGGAAGGGGTTCTTAGACTGGATGCCAGGTAAACAGGTGTTCTTTGTATTTTTATTCTTTATACCATATACCTATTTTTATAAATACTGTTGAGTATAAATATTCAACATTTTAAGAAACTAAAGCTTACCCTCTCAAAATGAATATACTTCAGAGTTTTCAAAATGAGAACTGAAATTATTAGTCTATTAGATTAATATTTGGCAATATTTGACTATTAATATCTTTAATATATAAGTCCATACAAATCAATACCATGCAAACACCCAAGTAGAAAAATACATACATGAAAGCAAATTAATCCTCCATTCCCCTCTAATCACAACCAACTGTAAGAAACAATGTTAAGAGTATGTATCCTTCTACACTCTTCTCAATGCTTATGCAACTCCACTTACATGTTTAAAGTTTGTTCTGTTTTGTTACATCAAAATGAAAGCATATTAGTTTTTCGAAAGATTTTTTAAACAGCTTTTCCCCTAAATGTCACAGCTATTCTTCCAAGACAATACACATAGATTCTATTCACTTTTTTTCTGTAGCTAACCAATATTCTACACCATAGGTACAGGATAACATAATCATTCTCCTTTTGATGGACATACAGGTTGTTTCTAGTTTTCTGCTACTACAGTTAATGCTGCAGAAACTAGATCTTTGTAACTTAACTTTTATAGTCCAGTGCTTTTATTTCTGGGTCCAAAACTATGTGTATTTAAACATATATTGCCAGGTTACTTTCCACTAACACTGTAAAAGTTCACATTCTCAAAGGCAAATATATTTTGCATGGCTGAGTCTCTCACTTTTCTACACTTTCGGTATCTTCTGAATTTTCAATGATGAACACTAAACATACACTATTTCATAATTTAAAAAAAAAATTTAAGTTTTAGAAAGCATTCTCTCCATGTTAGTCTTTCTTTGACTTTATACTACAGGTGATTAAAGTAATTTATATATTTATATTTAAAATTCTTTGTCATTTACTTGAAACAATCAATGTACCACTGAAAAAATCCATTTGGAACTTCATTATATTTAGGTAAGCATATTAAACAGTCACAAAGTCCATATTCTTTGGTGAGTTCTAGGCTTACTAGCATATACTGATGTATTTTTTAATACCTTGATATCACTGTGTTTAAGGAGTAAGATGGATTTATAAAGGATTTACTCAAAAAGATCGGTGGTAGAAGGAATCTTTTCACATTAATTTTATCTCCCCCCAAAAGGATAAACTACTTAAGCCTAAAACTTACCTCAAAAGTATGATCTAGTCTATAGACTGACACTGAATTTACTGCACTGACGATCTCTAGTACACCATTGAAATTATTCAAATCTTGAAAAACTTGAAGAATTTCTATAATTCTACTTAGTACTGCTACCCGTTCCTCAAAATTTTCTGCTTCCACAATGCACCTAATCAAAAAAAAAAAAAAAAAAAAAAAAAAAAAAAAAAAAATCATGGCTTAGAAAGCAAGTTCCTTGTTTCACATAGAAAAGAAGAAATATATTTTTAGCCAGAATTTTAGCTTATATATGACTTAATGTTATAGAAGTATAATATAATAATAAGTAATAAGACAAAGTAAGTAAAAACTTACTTTTCAAACCAGAGGGTGAGATTTGTGGTGTGGCGAATCATTTTTAATAAATTTGGAGAATTTATTTCTTTATCTTCTTTGGTCCATACACTCCCTACAAGTTCAGAAGGCTGAACCTTCCTGTGGAACCAAAAATCAATGCACTTAATATACAAAGGATTAGTATCAAAATTTTAAAGGTCTCCTAAAACTTAATAAGAAAAAGACACCTGGCCTAAAAGATCAATGAACAAACATACAAGCAGGTAATTCACAGAGAAACAGAACTGTATAGCCATGAACATGAAAAAATACTTTTACTCAGGGAAAAGAACATGAAACCACACTGAAATCCCATTTCATTCCTATCACACTAACAGAGGTATAAAACCAAATGGATAAAAATGTGGTAAAAGGGGGAACACTCCATCACTGATGTGCAAGTAAAAGTTGATACAACCACTTTGTGAAATAATGTGGCAATATCTCATAATATTGATGATATACATACTAGATCACCCAGCAATTTTACACCTAGGTATATATTCTAGATACACCAGTTTATAAGAAAACACTTATAAGAATATTCAGTTAAGCACTGTTTGCAACAGTGAAAAATCCCAAACAACCTAAAGGCTCTTCATCAAGAGACTGGATAAACTGTGGAGTATTCACACAATGGAATATAATACAGCAATTAAAATGAGCAAACGAGCTATACTCAGCAACCTGAACAAAATGCCAGAAACAATTTAGGTAAAAAACAAGTTGCAGAATGATACATCAGTATAAACAGCCTTAAAATGTGCAAAAGAACGCTACAAATTGTTTATGAATGTGTGTATGTGTATAAATTATAAAGACATACACAGGAACAGTAAATACCAGATACAAGATAGTGGTTATCCTTTGGGAGGAAGAAGAGGAACAGAATTAGAGAGAATTACACAAAGGGTTTCAATTTTATTTGTAATGCTTTTGTTATTGATGAGCCCTCATTGTATTATCTTCTACATTTTTTTAAATACCTGAAATAGTTAATAAAAAAATCAGATGGAGGAGCAGATTAAATCACTGGATATAGTGATTCAGGATTACATAATTTTAAAAAAAAACTGACCAGCGGAACTGCCATCACTGTCCTATAGACTTGGCTATTATAATAATAAAAAAGTTTAGTAGATTTGGGTACAAATGGGTACTTTGAGCAGTTTTGGAAATGTTTTCTTAAGTGGTTCTATTATTTCACCAGGAATTTAGTTTATAAAGAGTGTCAATGTTTTACATATGGTATCCTTCCTTCCATAATACACATATCACTTGACAAAGGTATTTCTATGTTTTGAAAGTAGGTCCACATAGAGCTAAGTCCTTTTTTATTACTGATATCCATTCATGTAACACTATAAGGAAAAAGCTGATTTCATACTATTTACTTTATTTAATTAGTAAGTCCCTTCATTCCTACCTATCACAAATCCCACACTAAAGAAGCAACTTAAGTGTCCATCAACAGATGAATGGATAAAGAATTTGTGAGAGGGCTTCTTAGGTGGCTCAGTGGTTGAGAATCCGCCTGCCAACGCAGGGGACACGGGTTCAATCCCTGCTCCAGGAAGATCCCACATGCCACGGAGCAACTAGGCCCGTGTGCTACAACTACTGAGCCTGTGCTTTGGAGCCTGTGAGCCACAACTATTGAGCCCATGTGCTGCAGCTACTGAAGCCCATGTGCCTAGAGCCTGTGCTCCGCAACAAGAGAAGCCACGGCAATGAGGAGCACACACACCACAATGAAGAGTAGCCCCCACTCACTGCAACTAAAAAGAAAGCCCGCACACGGCAAAAAAGACCCAACACAGCCAATAAAATAAATAAATAAATAAATTAATTAATTTAAAAAAAAAGAATTTGTGAGATACACATACACACACACACACACACACACAGAGGAATATTACTCAACCATAATAAAAGAATGGAGTTCTGCCATTTATAACAACATGGATAAGCCTAGACGGTATTATGCTAAGTGAAATAAGTCAGACAAAGAAAGACAAACACTGTATGTTAAAACATACACAGAATCTAAAAAATATAACATACAAATAAATATAACAAAACAAACAGACTCACAGATATGGAGAACACACTAGTGGTTACCAGTAGGGGGAGAGAAGGAGGGGCAAATTAGGGGTAGGGAATTAAGAGGTTAACAAAGTACTATGTATGGAATAAATAAGCTACAAAGATATATTGTACAGCACAGGGAATACAGCCAATATTTTACAAATAACTTTAAATAAAATAGCCACAAAAATAATGAATTACTATAATGTACACCTGAAACTAATATAATATTGTATATCAACTATACTTCAATTTAAAAAACTGTTTCTTCAGGACTTCCCTGGTGGCTCAGTGGTTAAGAATCCGCCTGCCAATGGAGGGGACATGGGTTTGATCCCTGGTTCGTGAAGATTCCACATGCCTTGGAGCAACTAAGCCCGTGAGCCACAACTCCTGAGCCTGCGCTCCAGAGCCCGCAAGCCACAACTACTGAGCCCATGCACCACAACTACTGAAGTCCACGCGCCTAGAGCCTGTGCTCCACAACAAGAGAAGCCACTGAACTGAGAAGCCTGCACACCGAAACGAAGAGTAGCCCCTGCTTGCCAAAACTATAGAAAGCCCATGCAGCAACGAAGATCCAATGCAGCCAAAAATTTAAAAAAATAAAAATAAAAAATATAAAACAAAAAACTGTACTTTCCTTTCAAAAAAAAAAATCCTACCATGTAAACAAAAATCACCTGAACTCCAAATTAACTTAAACTATAACATGACACTCTGAATCAGACGGTAACAACCTCTGACGTGTGTGCTAAATTCTGAATAGCACAGCCAGGGCAAATCAGAAACCGAATTCTAAAGAAGGTAAAGTTTTATATCTGGTGCCTTCCTACATTCTCCACTTACACTAAACTTTATATACTCTTGCTTTTCCCTGTGTAATCCCAGTTTAAAAAACAATGGCTGCTAATCAGGATAACTTCTTAAGGGTGTTTGTATTTTAAAAGCGGCTCCTGAATGCTAGAAAGTTTTTGATGGAATGATAGTGGTAGGGGTTATTTTTTGGCCAGGGTTGGCGGGTGGTGATTACCTATAAGGCCTGCACTCTTTTTTTTTTTTTTTTTGCAAAGTCTCTACTCTTCATAGGAGTCTGGGTTGAGACTGAAAGAAGAAAGCTTAAATTATGAAGTAGGAGAGGACAGAAAGGGGCTAATGCACTGGAAAAGGATAGTGGTTTAAAAAAAAATGACAGAGGAAGAAATTGATAAAGTAAGCTTTTTGAAAAGAGAAAAAAACTGTGGTTAGGAAGGAAAAAGATGTGTGAGTCAGTAATTTTGGAATAAAATTTGGAATGATGACAAAATTTAGACTGTGACCATGGGAAGTATCTGATTTGGAGTGGAGAATGACATTGACAGTGATAAAGCCATGAGACTAAAAGGTTGGGTGTAAATGGGTGACTGTGTGGATACAGGGTGACAGCAGGCACTGCTTTATACATAAAAACAAATGATGGGACACAGATAAAAATAAACAGCCAAGCACATTTCCAGTGATCCGTGAAAACAAAAGAAAATGGTTCAGAAGATTTAAGAATGGTTTGTCATCATTCTACTTCAAAAATATACTTTTCTTTAAAGTGAATATTGATTTCAAACAGCTAAAGTATTTGAGACTTCTTAATAGAAGTGAAGAAATCTTTATTCCTCTAAGAATTTTGTTAATCATTTGCCTTGCAAACCTAACCCCAAATTAAAATTCTGATTATACAGTATTT
Source organism: Hippopotamus amphibius kiboko (assembly GCF_030028045.1). Classification (NCBI taxonomy): domain Eukaryota; kingdom Metazoa; phylum Chordata; class Mammalia; order Artiodactyla; family Hippopotamidae; genus Hippopotamus; species Hippopotamus amphibius. The sequence continues at coordinate 227,994,660 of NC_080187.1, forward strand.
GGGGGAAAAAAAAGAAGAAAGCTTATCTCACTCAATATTCTATTTACTTAGCTGCCCGAGCCTAGCGTCCATACTGACTGTCTTAACTGAACCAACTCAAACCAAAGCAAGATGAGGAAGTATCAGAAACAGGAGCTGGGTGACTGCCTGAAGTGGTTCCTCTCCTACTGCATTAGTCTTCTCTCTGCCACGCCTCTTGTGAAGGATTGCTGGGACCTAATCTAGGCCTAAAGAGCAATAATTTGTACGACTTTCACCTGCAGAACAGACTGCAGTTAAAAACTGTGCTGTGAACTTTCTTCCACAAGAACAGATGAAGTATTTTTAAGCACAAATGAGTAATTTTCAAAATGTTCTGAAAATAGATAGAACTCTTCAAAGTCCTTGAAAACAGAGCAGCAAATTAATGTTAATTGTCTACCTGTAAAGATCAGATTCCAAAAGTGTCAGCTGACGTGCAATTTCTATTGGATGAAGTGTCATGAGATCAAACATTTCAAACTGTCCTGGTCTGCTGATATGCCATTCAATTGGTGGAGGTGGACTTTCAAACGTGATATTATGGCTTATTCCATTTGCCTGAGCTTGTTTCTTCCTCTTGATGATCTTAGCAATTGACTCTACCCATTTCTTCATAGCTTTCCCTAGAAACAGAACACAAACAAAAATGCCCTTTTATAACAGACGTAATTGCAAATCTTCGAATAATCTGTAACTCTCATCCACTTTTAACAACTATCAACACATGGCCACTTTTTGTTTCATCTAACCCCACTCATGTCCTGCCCCTCTACTCCCTATGTTATTTCAAAGCAAATCTAAGATATCATATTATAATTCCATTCCTATTTAAGTATGTACCTAAAAGTTAAAGACTTTACAAGAAAACGACAATATCATTATCACATATATAAAAATGACAATATCTTCATAACATCATCAAATATCTAGTTAGTATTCACTTTCCCTGATGGTCTCATGTTTTATTAGTTGGTCTGTATGAATTAGGATCTGAATAAGATCTACACATGCATTGAGTCAGTATGTCTCAAGTCTCCTTTAACCTATAGGTTCCCCTTTTAGCTCTCATTTTTGCTTGCAATTTATTTGTTGAAAATCAACCACTTGTGGTGTTTCTCAAGCCTGAGTTTTGCCAATTCCATCTCTGTGGTGTCAGTTACCATGTTTCTGTTCCTGTATTTCCTATAAATCAACACATACAAATTTGACCTGGTCCAGGATAAAGTTTTGACATGAATACTTGCAAGACTATTTCTTACAGGAGGCATATAATGTCTCTCTTTTTTATGATGCTACTAGGAGTTCAGAAATGGTAATATTCTATCATTCCTTCTTCACTTATCAGCTGCAATGCTTCTATAAAAACTTTCCCTCATCAACTATTTAGTTATCTTGAGGTATAACTTGTATAGGAAACGCCCCTATTTTTTATTTATTTATTTTTAATATTTTATTTATTTACTTGGCTGCACTGGGTCTTAGCTTCTGGCACACGGGATTCAGGTGGGGCATGAGGTATCTGTTGTTGAGGCATGAGAACTCTTAGTTGCGACATGCAGGATCAACCCTGGGCTGCCTGCACTGGGAACTCCGAGTCTCAACCACTGCACCACCAGGTGAGTCCTGGAAAGGCCTTTAAACAAAACCATTTACTTGCTTTATTCTAATTTGTGTGTGTATTTTAGAAGCTTCTTAGATCACATGTAATCTAGTGTCTTCATTAAGAACATTAAGTTAAAAATTAACTTAGTAATATAAACAATTTTAAAGCACACGATTAAAATGTGTTTTTAATTTTAAAGCACACATGATTAAAATGTGTTTTAAACCTCTCAAAATTGAAACAAAGGAATCACATTCTCTATTTTAAGTAAAATTCGCCTTAAAGAACAAGTAGGAGATGAAAGAAGCTAGACTTAAATATGCTATTCTTAATTACTGCCTTATACTATCAGAGAAAACATGAATTTTCTTGATTCAGCAGCATATATTTGGTATGTACATTTGTTTAATGTTCAGTGTCTAGAGTCTCATTTCATGGGCTGTGTTCTGAAACTTCAGGTAGGAAACTCCTACCTTTAAGGTGCCAAAATACACCAAAAACTTCCAGGGGAAGTAAATATTATTTAAGCTGTTACCATTCAAAACTGAAGAATAAGATTAAGGAGGATAAGAAAACAGATAAAATTACACAAATATTTAATTAAAGGAATGGCAACCATGAGATGAGATAAAATTAAATTTACTAAAGCGGACTTTTGACTTCTTTGAAAAAAAAGATTCTCCTAAAAAACTTCAAAAGGCAAGGTTTTAACATTTCAGGTGGTTTTAAACATATGTGAGCTCCTTAGAGTCTATAAAAATTATTCCAAATGTTATTTCTGCTTTTTAAAACTGAAAAATAGTTTAGCTTCTTAAATTGAAAATCATATAAATAAAAAAAAAAATCAAGTGAGACAGAAGATTCAATCAAATCTTTAAATAATATACCTCTTACACTTGAAATGAAGGATTCTAGCCTTTCAAGCAACTCCAAGTCTCTTTCAAAGTCATAAAAATGGTGTTCAACCCAGTGCCGAAACACATTTAAGATCCTGACAAAATGAGAAGAAACACATTTTAGCGAAACCCAAGCATTCAATTATACTTCTTTCACTTCTCTAATGCCATGGTGATAACCTTTATATACTAGGGCCAATATAACACTCAAAAGAGTCTCTAATTTCTATTTAATTAATACCTTAGGTGCTTCAGTAATATAAAGACTATTATTAAAAAATTATACTTTAAAAAATTATAAGCATAAAATTCATGGCTTCTAACTTAATCATCCATTTAAGTTCTGGAAAAGTACTTTTTATTTATTCATATGTAGAAAATTCATACTCTATACAGTACAAAAGCAACTTTTAAGTTCTTCCATTGTAAAGGATTTTTTTAAAAGATCTAAAATTTGATATATTTTCCACATGAAATGGAAAAACCAACTAAGACTTAGTGTATCTGGTTCTAAATTCAAGTGCTATCACCAAATTTCTATGTAATTTACAGGCAGGTTCACATTCTTATATTTTATTTCAAAAGACAAAAATATTTCTGACAGAACTATTCTGTTTTACAGTACCTCAAAAATAATTACTTATAACCTTGCAAATAGAGATTTAAGCAATCCATATAAATATAACATTCCATTAATTACATTAGCATTTTTCCTTCATTATTTCAATGATTATTTCCAACCCTAACCCTAACCCTTTTTTTTCTGGTAGAACAAACACTGATTCAAGCAACAACAGGCTCAAAAGCAAGATGGGTGAAAGAAGCCAAACACAAAAGAGTATATAATACATGAATCCATTTATATGAAATTATAAAACAGGTAAAAGTAATCTACATAGGAAAATGAAAGCTCCTTTGGGCAATGAGAACAAAAATTGAATAGAATGGGCATTAGGGAACTTTGTTGGGTGATAGTAACATTTTATATCTTGATAGGAGTTTGGATCATAGAGATGTATTTGTTAAAAATTCAATCAAAGTACACTTGAGATGTGTGTTTCATTATACACACATTTTTCAACAGAATAAACAGTGAACTGTTAATTATATACAAACTGCAGTATTTAAAGAGAAATGTACTTTGAAATATGTCCCCCAAATTAGATGATTAATGGACCAAGAGAAGAATGATAAATCCATAGATCTGTGATAAAATGTTAACAGCAGATCTAGGTAGTAGATTTCTAGGTGGTACAGTTCATTGTAAAATTCTTTCATCTTTGCTTTATGTAAAAATTTCGTAATATAATGTTGGAAAAAGTTACTATCATTATAAAAATTACTATCATTGCTAAATATCCTTCAATGCTTATAGGACAAGTTTAATAACTTGGCATGCATTTCAAGGCCAATGTCAACTCCACCCATTCCATGTAATTAATCTCATCTACTACTACTTGCAATTCAATTCATTCCTCTCGAGTCATTTTCCTTCCCTATTTTCTCTGCACACTATCTTCATTTCTGCCTTCTTGCCTTTGTTCATACTATTTCTCATGACCCTGAATACCAACAATCACCTTTCTGCCTATCTAAATCCTACACATCCTTTGGGGACAATTTCAGATTTTACCTCTTCCAAAATGCTTTCCCCCAACTACTCTAGCCTAATCTTAGCTATTCTTAACTTTATAGGGATGTATTTTTCTAAGCCACTTAAACACTTGAACATTTAAAGTAGAATAATATATAACTGTTTCATGTTTCCCTTTTCCCCAATAAAACTATAATATCACAGTGGCAAAGAGGATATTCTATGCTATTTTTTTTTTTTTTGGCCGCGCCATGCAGCATGCAGGATCTCAGTTCCCCGACCAGGGATCAAACCTGTGCCCCCTTGCAATGGCAGCACGGAGTCTTAGCCACTGGACCGCCAGGGTAGTCCCTCTATGCTATTTCTGAGAACACAGAAGACGCTTAGAAATAAATACTTAAACAACATATATGACTGAGAGTCTAAGATTATATTCTGCTCTAATACAGCAACCTCATAAATGTGTGCCTCATGTCAAGGGGCTTAATTTGAGTGTGGATTAGTACAAATGCATCACAGCTAGTAGAAAAAAATTAATTACTTCTTTATTGCTCATGGGTAAATAAATCTCATCTTCTTATGCACAGAATGACATATTAAAAGTTTTGGCTGAGAGACATGTAGTTGGGAGCATTATCATTCCTCTAAAACTGCATTTATTTGTGGCAATTATCCTGGAAAATAAACAATATACTCAGTTTCGAAATTTCAATTTATTGGTTAAAATTAATCAAGGTAATTTAACATTTACAGGGAAAAATATTTAGATCATATGCAATTAGTAAGATATCTCAGTTTTCCCATGGAAAAAGGTAGATAATACTTTGGTTTTCACTTGGCCTATAAATAAGCCTAATAAAAGGAGCTTCCAATTTTCAATGCTCAGAGAACATTGAAACAAACAAACAAACAAACAAGCACTGGCTTAGGAAGTCAGATATGGGTTTGAATCCTGTCCTGTCACTCCCTTTATATGACCTATCTCATATCACTTTATCCTGTTAAGTTTCAATTTTCTCTTAGACAAAGTGGAAATAGTAATTGTTCTGTGAGGACGAGATAAAAAAGATAAAGCACTTAGGCATACAGAGCAACCTAACTGGCAGTTGTTATTATCAAATACATTTTTAGAAATTATTAAATACATAACCAACAAGGACCTACTGTATATAACTATATTCACCACCTTGTAATAACTTATAATGGAAAAGAACCTAAAAAACATATATATAATATATATAATGAAACTGAATCACTTTGCTGTATACCTGAAGCTAACACAAGATCGTAAACTATATTTCAATAAAAAATTTTTTAAAAAAAGCATGATAAAAAAAGAAATTATTGAAATGACACTTTTTAGATAAGTAACAAATGTCTATATCTCTTGTGGGGAAAGAACTAGAACTTTCCTGGATATTATAAATGGTAAAAAAGCCCAGAATTATGAAATGATCAAAATGAGACAACAAAGAAAAAAAGGGAAGGAGGAACTGACAGTAGGCAAAATGCATATGAAAATTTTGTAATTTCTACTTATTAGGTACCCTGGTTTGTAAAGCATAACATATTGCATGCTAGAGATATCTGATGCATATAACACAGTATATTTTATTTTATTTTATTTTTTATTGGAATATAATTGCTTTACACTTGTACCAGTTTTTGAGGTACAGCAAGGTCCATCATCTGTATTTATACACATATCCCCATATTCCCTCCCTCCCTCGACTCCCCCCCCACCCTCCCCGTCCCAGTCCTCTAAGGCATCATCCATCATCGAGTTGAACTCCCTTTATTATACAGCAACTTCCCAGTGGCTAACTATTTTACAGTTGGTAGTATATATATGTCTATGCTACTCTCTCACTTCGTCTCAGCTTTCCCTTCACCCCCCGACCCCCCAAACCTCGAGTTCTCCAGTCTGTTCTCTGCATCTGCGTCCTTATTCTTGTCTTGTCACTGAGTTCCTCAGTACCATTTTTAGATTCCGTATATATGAGTTAGCATACTATATTTGTCTTTCTGACTTACTTCACTCTGTATGACAGACTCTAGGTCTATTCACCTCATTACATATAGCTCCATCTCATTACTTTTTATAGCTGAGTAATATTCCATTGTATATATATGCCACATCTTCTTTATCCATTCATTTGTTGATGGGCATTTAGGTTGCTTCCATAGTATATTTTAATAATTAAATTTCTTCAGGGAATTAAGAGTAGCTTCATATATAAAGAACTTTGGACGTTTAACTTAAACTGCTATGAAATTAATAACAATACCTACATCTGAATTAAGGGTTAAAAATTTTTGTGCTAACTATATATTGAAAATTGAATGGCACATAAAAAATATAATATTCAGCCAAACCTAAGTTGTACTGGTTGGACGTATTCCTTGCGAAACCTTTTGAGGTCTGCACTGATTGGCTGCTCGCCTTTCTCTACTGCCAATTTATCTGCTTCAGTAGGTTCTGGCTCTGGAATTTCAAATCTAAGAAGAAAAGCAAAATGAGAGAAATTTTTGGTTGTTCACACAGAAATGAGAAGAAATTCAAATACAGAAGGAAAAATATTTTAACTAAACAACCTCTTTCCTACCATTTATGTGGAAAGTAAAATTATTGATAAACTTCTCTTAAAGTATCACATACTGCAAAAACTGCCCTTTGGCTATATAGTACTAAGTACTTATATTCTTACTTTTATAAAAAAAAAAAAGTTTAATAACTAGCACTGACCAACACAGAAAAAGTCAAAGGAGAAGATCCAATAAAAGAATCTATAGAGAGTATGACCTCTGTAAAGAACATAACAGAGACACCTTATCTAATAATCTGTCCTTAATATTTCTTTTATTAAAATGAAAGCAAATGTAAATTCCTTAAATTTAAGGAAATTCAATTTAAATAAATGAATATAAATCCAAAGAGAAGTCCCACAATGAATTTTAAATAGCATTTTAAAAACATAACTAAGTAGATAAGGTAAAAAAAATCAGTTACAAAAATTAAACCTTCCCCAACCACAGGAAATATACCTGAAATATAAGTCTAACATGTGCCTTCCTTATTTTGGAGATGGAAAGGCAGCTAAGTAAATCTTCATAGCACATTATACTGACTCAGTCTGGTATGCTTAGTTTCATGAAACAATGTAATGATAGAGGTCCAGATAAAATTCTGGTATTAAGTTTGAAAATGTAAAACAAAAATTATTTTTAAGTCCAGATACTATAGTTTAACCTATAAAGCATTTAAAGTACCACTAACACAGTAAAAAAGAAAGTCAATCCAAAACTTTTTAAAAATTAATAATAAAGGAAATCAATTTTTTTAGGTCTAATAATGATATTGTGATTATGCATTTAATAAGAATACTTATCTTTTAGAAGTACAAATGGAAATATTTATAGATGAAATATGTTGCCAACGATTTACTTCAAAATAATCCTGGGATTAGGGTGTTCAAGTCAGTAGGGCAAAAGATGAAACGAGTTGATAATTATTGAAGTCGGATGATTGATATTTGGGATTTATTATATTCTACTTATTCTTGTGTGTGTTTTGAAATTTTCCACAATAAAAGTTTGTTTTAAAAGTAAAAAAGTCTCTTTCAAGGAAGTACTGTTTTATTGCATAGAAAAAATTTCATTAAAATTCAGTTTTTTTATCCTGTAAAAATGGGTCTTTCTGATTACCACTATAAACGTTGCTAAAATTGGAAAAGATCTATGATAAACAGGGACTTCAGTAAGCATGCTGCTTGAAGAGAATAGTTAATACTGTAAATTTCATGTCAAATAAATTATGTTCAAAAACTACCTGAGTACATACTAGATACCTAGCACTTTGCAAGGTACAGAACAGTTAACTTTTTAAAAAATGTAAATATAAGTGAAATAAATACTTTTCTTACCGTTCAATCAGTAAGCTTAGCAATTCCTGTGGTTTACAAAATGAACGATACGTAGTAAGAAAAGTACGAACAAAATTGGGATCTGAAAAGGTAGAGCATAAAACAGATTGCATATTCAATTTACTCAGTTTAATTAATTCAAAGTAGCATATTTTGGAGGACTTCCTTCCTTTTTCTTTTTATTCTGGCTCCTCCCACTGTTGCTCTTCCTGCCAATCGTGGTACGTCTTGATAAGGGATTGTTTCTTGATAAAGGATTGTTTTCAAATTCAAGATTCATGAATATAAAATTTTTATGAATATTAATAATTAATGAAGTTAACATTATAGAGACACTTAGTTAGTTATTCCTTCTGATTCTGCAGTATTCTTTTCATATCTTAGAGGCAGTCCTTTTTTTTTTCCCAGGCCTCAAGTGTTTTCGAACATTCTTGAAAAGGTTTTAGATCCTCTGCCCTACATAACCACTGGTAATAAGTTTCACATACCTGCATACATATGATATGTTAACCTTTCAATTAATTTCACCACAGTTCCTCCTTTAATAATGGGGATGCCACTTCTACTTTGCAAGTTTTCTTCAAAAACAATGTTTTCCTCAGAGTCTTTTACCACAAAACGATATACTTCAGGACTTGGCAATCTCAGTGGCTGTTCATTTTCTTCCTTCAGTAACACCGAATCTAGCATTCGGTCTAGAGTGCTGCGATAATGAAGAGAAGTAAGTGCTGCCATCCAACTGCTTTTCTCTTCAGCAGACTTAGCGGCAAATATTATGCTGTTTTCATCTTTGGATACTAATTCAAAAGCATGTCTGCACTCGCAAGTATCTTCTTTATCACATATTTGTATTTTCCTCATGACAAATTTTTCTTTTAGTCTGTATTCTGCATTACTGCATCCTGGAAGGCGTGACTGGCTATGATTGGGTTTGCAGCTAATCATTAAGCCATCAAAAAGAAAAATATGCCGTTCATGTTTAGCACCAATTCTCGTCAATGGGCCTTCCATAATAAATTCATTACAACACTGCCCAATATCTTTGCCTTCCCATCCATCTATGTTTTTCTGAATTTCATTCATTTTTTTAATGGCCAGGTGCTTGCTTCTTAATTGACGATTATAAAAAGGGCAAACAGGATCCCTAAGAAAAACACACAACAAAAACAAGATAAACTTAGCTCATTCAATGGCTAAGCAACCTTAATTGCCTTACGTATAAACTACCTCAAATCAAGTGACAAAAATATCAAATAATAACTAACACTAGATTTTGCACACAGCAATTACTCTCTTCTACGCCACTAAATCATACATGCCTCAATTTCACTATTGTGAAAGAGAAACAGTAGAGGTGCTTTATATTCTACTGAACGCCATAAGGATTAAAATGAAAATAATACTAAATTTCTTATATAAATGATACAAAATATTATTAAATATATCTTTAAAAATTTT